>NC_092343.1:231842500-232442500 GCF_046630445.1 Rutidosis leptorrhynchoides | reverse complement strand
TATTCGTACTCGTACAATACACAGCTTTTAGATGTATGTACTATTGGTATATACACTCCAATGATCAGCTCTTAGCAGCCCATGTGAGTCACCTAACACATGTGGGAACCATCATTTGGCAACTAGCATGAAATATCTCATAAAATTACAAAAATATGAGTAATCATTCATGACTTATTTACATGAAAACAAAATTACATATCCTTTATATCTAATCCATACACCAACGACCAAAAACACCTACAAACACTTTCATTCTTCAATTTTCTTCATCTAATTGATCTCTCTCAAGTTCTATCTTCAAGTTCTAAGTGTTCTTCATAAATTCCAAAAGTTCTAGTTTCATAAAATCAAGAATACTTCCAAGATTGAAAGTTTACTTCCAAGTTTTCTAAATCCATTCCACGTAATCATCCAAGATCAAGAAACCTTTGTTACTTACAGTAGGTTATATTTCTAATACAAGGTAATAATCATATTCAAACTTTAATTCAATTTCTATAACTATAACAATCTTATTTCGAGTGGAAATCTTACTTGAAATTGTTTACGTGTCATGATTCTGCTTCAAGAACTTTCAAGCCATCCAAGGATCCTTTGAAGCTAGATCTATTTTTCTCATTTCCAGTAGGTTTATCCAAGGAACTTGAGGTAGTAATGATATTCATAACATCATTCGATTCATACATATAAAGCTATCTTATTCGAAGGTTTAAACTTGTAATCACTAGAACATAGTTTAGTTAATTCTAAACTTGTTCGCAAATAAAAGTTAATCCTTCTAACTTGACTTTTAAAATCAACTAAACACATGTTCTGTATCTATATGATATGCTAACTTAATGATTTAAAACCTGGAAACACGAAAAACACCGTAAAACCGGATTTACGCCGTCGTAGTAACACCGCGGGCTGTTTTGGGTTAGTTAATTAAAAACTATGATAAACTTTGATTTAAAAGTTGTTATTCTGGGAAAATGATTTTTATTATGAACATGAAACTATATTCAAAAATTATGTTTAAACTCAAAGTGGAAGTATGTTTTTTTAAAATGGTCATCTAGGCGTCGTTCTTTCGACTGAAATGACTACCTTTAAAAAAATGACTTGTAACTTATTTTTCTGACTATAAACCTATACTTTTTCTGTTTATATTCATAAAATAGAGTTCAATATGAAACCATAGCAATTGGATTCACTCAAAACGGATTTAAAATGAAGAAGTTATGGGCAAAACAAGATTGGATAATTTTTCTCATTTTAGCTACGTGAAAATTGGTAACAAATCTATTCCATCCATAACTTAATCAACTTGTATTGTATATTATGTAATCCTGAGATACCATAGACACGTATACAATGTTTCAACCTATCATGTTGACACATCTATATATATTTCGGAACAACCATATACACTCTATATGTGAATGTTGGAGTTAGCTATACAGAGTTGAGGTTGATTCCAAAATATATATAGTTTGAGTTGTGATCAATACTGAGATACGTATACACTGGGTCGTGGATTGATTCAAGATAATATTTATCGTTTATTTCTGTACATCTAACTGTGGACAACTAGTTGTAGGTTACTAACGAGGACAGCTGACTTAATAAACTTAAAACATCAAAATATATTAAAAGTGTTGTAAATATATTTTGAACATACTTTGATATATATGTATATATTGTTATAGGTTCGTGAATCAACCAGTGGCCAAGTCTTACTTCCCGACGAAGTAAAAATCTGTGAAAGTGAGTTATAGTCTCACTTTTAAAATCTAATATTTTTGGGATGAGAATACATGCAGGTTTTATAAATGATTTACAAAATAGACACAAGTACGTGAAACTACATTCTATGGTTGAATTATCGAAATTGAATATGCCCCTTTTTATTAAGTCTGGTAATCTAAGAATTAGGGAACAGACACCCTAATTGACGTGAATCCTAAAGATAGATCTATTGGACCTAACAAACCCCATCCAAAGTACCGGATGCTTTAGTACTTCGAAATTTATATCATATCCGAAGGGTGTCTCGGAATGATGGGGATATTCTTATATATGCATCTTGTTAATGTCGGTTACCAGGTGTTCACCATATGAATGATTTTTATCTCTATGTATGGGATGTGTATTGAAATATGAAATCTTGTGATCTATTGTTACGATTTGATATATATGTTAAACCTATAACTCACCAACATTTTTGTTGACGTTTAAAGCATGTTTATTCTCAGGTGAATACTAAGAGCTTTCGCTGTTGCATACTAAAATAAGGACAAGATTTGGAGTCCATGTTTGTATGATATTATGTAAAAACTGCATTCAAGAAACTGATTTCGATGTAACATATTTGTATTGTAAACCATTATGTAATGGTCGTGTGTAAACAGGATATTTTAGATTATCATTATTTGATAATCTACGTAAAGCTTTTTAAACCTTTATTTATGAAATAAAGGTTATGGTTTGTTTTAAAAATGAATGCAGTCTTTGAAAAACGTCTCATATAGAGGTCAAAACCTCGCAACGAAATCAATTAATATGGAACATTTTTAATCAATAAGAACGGGACATTTCAACAATTCCACATGTCAATCAAACTAATGAGTGGTGTCATGAACACCGTGACAATTCCACTCGTTACATAGAATGTGGTGTCTTAAACACTGCGACAATTCCACATTCCACGCTACACAAATAAATACATTATATACGTACACGCATAATTATTCCACTCACCTTAACACCAAGATGATGATTATGCACTTCCAAAACTTCAAAGCAACGTACCTAATACATTAAGTACACATTCAATACACAACTTGTGGAACCAACCACAATACTTACACTTGAGCATTTAATGACCCAATTTCATTAAATAACTTAACTACACCAAAACCGCCCATAAATGGCCAAGACTCATCTTTGATCATTAAAGCTAGTGATTTAAAATCTACTAACTCTAACTAACACAAACTTAGGGTATTTCATACCCATTTCACCCAATTAGGTCAACCATTACCCATTTGACCCGTTTTAACACTTAGACTCACAATTTAAGTAAAACTTAACCAATTTACAAATCTTTCATCATTTACAAGTGTAATACCTTCTCGATTCACAATATGGCCAAGGAATTGCACTTCCCTTAGCCTAAATTCACATTTGGAGAATTTTGCATACAACTTCTCCTTCTGCAACGTCTTCAACACTTCACGCAAATGGTGTTCATGTTCCTTCATACTCTTAGAGTAAACAAGTAGGTCATCAATGAACACAATTACTGACTTGTCCAACATAGGTTGGCACACTCGGTTCATAAGATCCATGAATGCCGCCAGTGCATTCGTAAGACCAAAAGGCATAACTACAAATTCAAAATTCCCGTAACGAGTTCGGAAAGCCATTTTCTCTATGTCTTCCTCACGGACCCGCACTTGATGACAGCCGGATCGTAAGTCAATCTTAGAAAAATACGTTGCACCTTGGAGTTGGTCAAACAAATCGTCAATCCGAGGCAATGGATAACGATTCTTGATCGTCACTTTGTTTAACTTCCGATAATCAATGCACATCCGCATACTACCATCTTTATTTTTCACAAACAAAACTGGAGCACCCCATGGCCAGGAACTCGGTCGAATAAAACCCTTTTCAAGCAACTCTTGAGTTTGATTTAACAACTCTTGCATTTCCATCAGCGCTAAACGATAAGGAGTTTTAGCAATGGGAGAAGCTCCCGGAACCAACTCAATGCGAAATTCAACTTGTCTTTCCGCCGGAACACCCGGTAATTCATCCGAAAAACGTATTCGAATTCACTAACCACCGGAATTTCACGAATGGATGGTGGCTTATCACGAGTATCAACTACATGGGCAAGAAAAACCATACCTCTACTCTAAAGAAAACGTCGCGCTCGTGCATAAGTGCATAATGGTACTAGTCTTCTTCATTTATCGCCATGAATAATCAACTCTCCCCCACTTGGGGTCTTCACACAAATGAACTTATCATGGCATGCAATATCGGCTCTATAACGATCGAGCCAATCCATAACTACAACAATATCAAACTCACCCAAAGTCATCAGAATGAGATCAATTTTAAACGTTTCAGTACCAAACACAACATTACAATCCTTACACACATCAAACCCTAGCACCGTCTTACCATCCGCTATTTCAAATTCTACCGAATGACTTAACTTAGCTAGCGATTTGTTAAGCTTATACACAAATTGAGGCGACACAAAAGACAAATTAGCACCGCTATCAAATAATATCCTTGCCGGATTAGAGTTAACTATGAAAGTACCTGAGACAACTTCATTGGATTGATTGGCCTCATCATTGGTCATCAAATAGTTTCGCCCCTTATCCATTCCCGCCGCCTTCTCCAACCTCTTAACATTATGATTATTCAAATCGGGACACTCCAGCCTTCGGTGCCCTTCTTTACCACAATTGTAACAAGTAAGTTTGGTTGTAGTAGATGGTTTGGTGCACTCACGGGCCATATGCCCCTTTCGTCCACAATTGTGACAAGAATAAGGAAAATCTCTGGAAGTACCTTTCTTCACACTACCAACACTCTCGGAGCCCTTCTTGTTCTTCTTGTTTGTAAAGTTCGAATGACTAGTAGCTTCAAACTTCATTTTGCCAAAAGTAAAGCCACTCTTTCTCAACACAAGCGCCTCAAAACCTTTGGCCATATTGAACAACTCATTAAAACTCTTCACCACATTTACACTAATCTTCTCTTGATAACTATCGTTCAAGTTTTGATAGAAGTCTTCCTTCAACATTTTATCATTCCCGACATACTCCGGAAAAATTGGGTCTTGGACAAGAAAAAGAATTTGAGAGTGTTCAAATCCATCGACCCTTGCCTCAAGAAACGTAATTCGTCCTTAAGCCTTGTAAGATCGGCCGAAGTTCGGTATTCGTCAAAAAATTCCGCCTTGAATTCATCCCAAGTGAATTCCATGCATTGTTCTTCACCATAATCTTGGATCTTTGCGTCCCACCATAAATTGGCATCGCCCCTCAACATGCTACAACTGTACCTCGTCTTTTTATCAAGAGGGCATTCACAAGTACGAAATGCCCCCTCCATATCAGAGATCCATCGGGCACTCTTAAGTGGGTCCCGTTCAACCTCAAAAGTAGGAGGTTCAGCATCTTTGAAATTCTTATAGAAAAAGTCTCGTCTTCCAACATTGTCGTCTTGAAGGACAACTTTAATTTTCTCCTTTACTACGTTGACTAATTGCTCATCAATCATATCTAGAAACATCTTCTTAACATCTTCTAGGAAAGATGCATGATGACTTTTCAAAATGGCCTCAACCTTGGCCGTGAACTCGGGGTCCTCGCTGGTGCCCCAATTTTCGGTGTTGTGTCCGTTTCTCATCTTCATTCTATAAAACGAAAGAGGTTAAACATCGAAACGAAAAGACATAACACACACACACACACACACACACATATATATATATATATATATATATATATATATATATATATATATATATATATATATATATATATATATATATATATATATATATATATATATATATATATATGCACATATACACCTTACCGCCCCATCTTGCTCAACAATCGTCGTACATTATATGTTTGACACGATTTGCACCCGTAACAATGGTAGCTAGTCATTGCTACGCGATATCGCTTGATGGATTTCAAATACATCACAAAACAAATAGCGCAAGGTTAGTTCACATAAACCTATGCACCAACCGACCCCGATCCGACCCGAAGTCCTACAAGTCCCGCATAAAGTGCATACGCAATAAAGTCTAAGTCTAGGCACCTATCTCAAATCGCCTAAATCCCTTAGACCATGCTCTGATACCACTTGAAACAACCTAACCCATATTTAACACGAGTAAATCTTTTTTTTTAAGTAAATAAACCATTAGCGACCAAAATAACGGTTACATAGAACCCATTCAACCAATGACACAAGTTTAATGTTTACAAAAGGCACGAAGGCCATTAATCAAATGTAATACAAGTTCGACCCATTAAATGATAGTTTTAATCCAAACTACACCCGAGTATGGTTTGGGGCTAAACTACCCAAGCGCTAGGTCGACTTCAAAAGCTTCAACGAGAATCCAACATAGGGAACTAGTATCCCACAACCCCCTTCCCTTTGTCCGCACCTGCATCTAAAAAGATAAACAACGAGAGGGGTAAGCTAACGCTTAGTGAATGCAATAAGTATACACATGCATATATAACCTACTTACTTGCAATCACAAACACAATACCGCATACAAGCTAGCAATTCGACAACCATACAAACTTCATGCATAAACTACTATCCGTAATTCACAATAAGCTAGCAATAACAATAGCATATGGTTCACAATTTAATATGCTAAATACAAATTCACACAACCATTGTTAACCAATTGAACAAGGGAACGGTACTTGAAAGACCATCGGAGTTCATAACATCCATTAGTGTACATTACTCCGCGTATTAACTAATCTCCCGGGTGATGTCTTGAACACCGCGACTAACTCACCCCCATGACAATGTGGTGTCTTAAACACCGCGACAATTCCACATGTCAATCAAACCAATGAGTGGTGTCTTGAACACCACGAAAATTCCACTCCCATGACAATGTGGTGTCTTGAACACCGCGACAATTCCACATGTCAATCAAACCAATGAGTGGTGTCTTGAACACTGCGACAATTCCACTCGTTACATAGAATGTGGTGTCTTAAACACCGCGACAATTCCACATTCCACATTTCACGCTACACAAATAAATACATTATATACATATACGCATAATTATTCGACTCACCTTAACACCAAGATGATGATTATGCACTTCCGAAACTTTAAAGCAACGTACCTAATACATTAAGTACACATTCAATACACAACTTGTGGAACCAACCACAATACTTACACTTGAGCATTTAATGACCCAATTGCATTAAATAACTCAACTACACCAAAACCGCCCATAAATGGCCAAGACTCATCTTTGATCATTAAAGCTAGTGATTTAAAGTCTACTAACTCTAACTAACACAAACTTAGGGTATTTCATACACATTTCACCCAATTAGGTCAACCATTACCCATTTGACCCGTTTTTATCCCCTAGACTCACAATTTAAGTCAAACTTAACCTATTTACAAATATTTCATCATTTACAAGTGTAATAGTGACTAACAACACCATTTAACACTTACAACCTCAATCCATATGACCAAAACCCTAGACTAACACCTTTTGGGTTTTCTTGCATCATATTAACCCAAATCCACCCATTAAGTCCCCAAATGGGTCTTACAAGACTCAAATGGCCAAACCCTAGCCATAAAATAACCAAAACTCAAAATACGGAGTTAAGACTTACCAACACTATCCACTCAAAGCTAAAAACGAGGAGAGCAACTTTACTTCTTGCTCCAAAGATCAAATCACAAGTCTTCACTCTCTAATCTCACTTTGAATTCAATTGAGTTTTATGTTTTGAGAGGAAATAGAGAAAGAAAAGAGATAAGAAATGAATTAAATGAGATAAGTGGTTGATATTTAATGCCCCAATCAGATCTACTCGCAAAAGGACGAAATTGCCCTTGGACCACTTATTTAAAAACTGAAATCGGCATCAGGCTGCCAGGAATGCCGCGGCGCGGCGATACACAAATATTTCGAGCTGTTTAATAAGCCTCCTGAATCTGATTCATGTTATTCATCGCGGCGCGACCAGGAAACTCGCGGCGCGGCAATGGCCTGTGATCAATCCTTAATTAATGATGTTACTTAATTACGAATTGAGTGCAATAAGATTGTAATGGAGGATGGAATGTTTGATGATTATTTTGGGCCCCGATGATCGTCTTTCACTTTAAATATCAAGTGATCAACCACCCCGACCCGGTCTTGATTGTTAATTAGCTCAATTCACCTTTGCGCGGTGTAAAAATCCCTTGGGCAAGATCACAAGTGGAAATTACAAAGGCTTAGGCAAAATGGCAGAGAATCAACAACCTATAAATGAGAGGCCAAGCTCTCTATTTATAGGAATCGAAATATCCGCGGTCTGCGAGTTACTTAACTATCCGTGGAAACACAGCGGATTAAACCGCGGTCTTTCATTAATGCGAAAACATAACCGCTGAACTTACTTTCAGCGAATATTCCACAACTTTGCATTATAATTCACGTAGTTTTTCCTTTGGCGTTTAGCCAATAAAATATACATATACAATGCTATGTATATGATCAAGTCCCCCCAGTTTATTATGATACATATTGCAAAACAAATGCATCATGATAAACTCTAAAAATTCGCAGTTTGATCTGACCACTATTCGCATTGAAACATATTTCGCATTATTTTGTTACCGTTATAACAGTCAATGTTACCGTTTGAATTATCTCAATAGATAATTAACATAATTAACCCCGTCGCCTATATATATTGTGACCTGAAGTCACAAATTCACTACTCATTTTCCAAAGTATCAGAAAATTTCTCAACTCGTTAGTCAATCTTTATCATTTTAATCATTACTTGCAGCTCTTCTTTAATTTAGAATGAAGATTAACGAGTTAGATAGGAAGGCTGATCCAAAAACCTTGATCACAAAACTATTAACAAGCCCGGAAACTAAATCGTCATCATCAAAAGAAAAGCAACCCATTCCAATCGTCAATTTAACCTCCAAATCTCCCTATACAAAGCTGAGCTCTACCAAGCGGCCGTTACAAACACCGCCGTCTTCGCAAAGCAAAAAACATAAACAACAGGAGACCCCCCTCACGACAATCCAGTTATATCGGAACACGAAGGTGACCAGCAAACTGGTATATTGCGGATTGTTATTGCATACGTAAAATATACATTATTTTTATTTCACCAACTAACCAACGATGTTATTTTGCAGGTGATTCTTCTGGTGATCCTTTCTTTGTAAGCCCGAACACTCTTGATCAAATCACCGAATTGTTTCGCACTCCACCTGACTCTTATGGAGTGCGGATTGATGGTTTAGCAGGATATACTTGTGCTTCATCTGCTGCTGCTCTGGATCAGCGCCAACAGATGAAGTTAGCAATCCCCGGCGAGCTTCGCCGTGAGTTCTCTAAACTCACTGCGCTGGACGCGCATAATAGTTTTGTTCAAAATTTCTACATGTGCTTCAATTCAGCATATGACGTTATATGCCCTCAAGAACAATTTTTCAATGTTCTTGAAGCTGAACAACTAAAGTATAATGCTGAGAAGATCAAAGCTGAAGACAGCGAAAAACGCTGTGCTAGTCTTTCTCATGAGCTAACCGCAGCAAAAACCACCATTGATGACTTGAAACAACAGGTTGCTACTGCGGCTGAGAAAGAAAACCAACTGCAGGACACGATTAAAGCACTGTCAGAGAATGTGACGAAACTAACAACAGAGCGAGACAACGCTCTTGCTGCTAAAGCCTCTTCGGAACTTGAGTTCACCAAGGTTCGCCAACATCTCCCTGAACTGGCTAGAAAGATTCTCAATTCCAAGCCTGTTTCTGTAAATTTTTCAACATTTGCCGCCGCATTAAGGCTATGCGAGAGGGTTGAATTTATGGATGAGATTGCTATTCGCTGCCCACTGCCAGACCCACTACCATCTGCATTAGCTGATCGCCTTTGCTCACCGGAAGACGCGAAATCAGCATACGCGGTTGCTCAGCAGGGCATAGCCGAAATTCCCCTCCCCAAGATAACGGCAATAAGTGAGCAAGAAGATGTTACTGCAGATGACATCATCAAGCTTGACTTAACCAAGGATTAGTACGCACTTTGTATAACAGCACGCAGCTGCCTCTGCGACGTTATTAATAAAATTTCGCTGTGTCATATTTTGCAAGTACTTCTATTTTTATAGCGCTTTCATTATCAACATTCATAACACAAACTTGTCCTTTGCAATTTCCAACACATATTATTGTGCACATAATAAATGCGTACTTTTGCGAAACAATCTGTATGCGTATATGCTTATACGTTATGAATCTTCTAAGTCCGCCGAAACGATCCTTAGGCAATTGATTAGCATTGCGAAGCATCTAAGCATTGGCAACATCAAACACTTAGGATATAAAATTCCTTTCGCAATAATTTGTATGCAAAAGTGGGCAATTTCATCACTTTGCTATTTAAACACTGCGAAATACTATAATCATTATGAAATAATCTTTAAAACATTTCATAATTATTCGTATTTCACAAATAAGCTTTTCGCATAATTTTACAAGTGCGTATTTTTTAAAATTCCTACAAGCGTGATCAAGACTTGCAAGAATAAAAAACAAAAACACCTAATAACATATCAACCATATGCCTTGAATCCAATATCGCACTTTGCACATATAGCTTTGATATTTTTCGCAAAACTACACATAATATCGCTTTAACAAAATAGCATGCCACACATTAGGTAAAACTCGCCCTTCCATATCCGCGAGCTTATATGAGCCTGTGGCATTAATTGCCATAATTTGATAAGGGCCTTCCCAATTAGGACCCAATTTGCCAAGATTTTCTGCTCTGCTTGCTTCATTGTTTCGCAGCACCCATTCGCCTATAGCGAAAAACAAAGCACGTACTCTTTTGTTATAATACTTAGCAATTTGCTGCTTATTATTCGCTTCTCTAATAGCAGCCATTAATCTCCGCTCTTCTATGAAATTTAGATTTTCGCTCAACGCAACATCATTTGCTTCGCCATCAAAGTTAGCAATTTGATGCGTTGGTACCAGAATTTCTGCGGGGATTACTGCCTCAGAACCATATACCAAACTAAAAGGTGTTTCGCCTGTACTCTTTTTGAAAGTAGTGTGATGTGCCCATAACACATTGGGTAATTCATCTACCTAACCAGTTCGCCTTTCGCATAACCTCTTTTTAATACCACTCACAATATCGCGGTTGGTTACTTCACACAGCCCATTGGCTTGCGGGTGCGCCACTGACGTAAACTTTTGTATAATATTTAAATCAGTGCACCATGTCTTAAAAGGATCTTTCTCTATTTGAGCACCATTATCGCTAACCAATTCTCGCGGAATGCCTAATCGGCAAACAATGTATTCCCATACAAAATTTCGCACTTGCACACCAGTAATAGTGCGAACCGCCTTAGCTTCAACCCATTTGGTAAAGTAATCAATCGCGACAATCAGGAATTTAACATTTCCAGGAGCTGCAGGAAATGGCCCTACAATATCAATAGCCCATTTATTAAACGGCCATGGTGAATTAACAGGAATCATATCATGTCGCGACATTCGATTCTGCGGAGCATGCCTTTAGCAGCTTTTACAGCGTTTAACAATTTTTGCAACATCGCGGTATAGGGATGGCCAAAAGTATCCCATTCGCATAATTTTTTCTGCGATAGTTTTGTAGCCTGAATGCAGTGCACAAGTACCATTATGCACTTCTTCTATAATCATTTCTGCCTCGATTGGACCGACACAACGCATCATTGGCCCGCAATATGATTTGCGATATAAGATATTATCTTGGATGATATACATCGGTGCTCGCTCTCTTACTAAACGGGCTTCGCGACCATCATCTGGCAGAATATTACTGCGGATATATTGTAGAATTGGATCCATCCAATTTTGTTGTTCTTCTGTAACAGATGCAACCATTAAGTTACTATCTATTGATTTACTTGGTAATTCCTCAACCCATACTTGTTTTTGAAAGTGCGAGAATGTTAAAGCAGTCAATTTGCTCAACGCATCCGCCTTTTTGTTTTGGCTTCTTGGCACTTGCGCGAGTTCGAAATGCTCAAATCGCATTGCCATTTCTTTCAACAACTGCAAGTATTTCTGCATAGAGGGATCATTCGCGTCAAAAGATCCATTAAACTGATTCGCTACTAACTGCAAATCCATAAATGCACATAACTTAACAATATTCATTTTTCGCGCAATATTTAAACCTGCAAGCAATGCCTCATACTCTGCCTCATTGTTTGTTACGTCAAAATTAAACCGCAGAGCATAAGTATGCACTTCACCGCTTGAACTTGTCAAAACTAAACCCACACCTGCACCTTCTGCACACGAAGCACCATCAGTAAATAACTCCCAAGTTTCACCGTGTTCAGGTTTTAGTGCGGTTTGCTCATTAATCACCTCCAACTCTCCAGACAGTTCGACGAGATAATCCGCCATAACTTGTCCTTTTTCCGCGCTACGCGGAAGGTAAGATATTTGATAAGCACCTAATTCTACCGCCCATACTGCAAGTCTACCAGATATCTCTGGCTTTGTTAAGACTTGACTGATTGGTAGATTAGTTAATACATGCACGGGATGCCTTGAAAATATCTTCGTAGCCTTCGCGTTGTTAAAATGAGCGCATACACAAACTTTTCAATCGGCGCATAGTTTATTTCACTCCCCGTAAGAGCTTTACTAACAAAATACACTGGCTTTTGTATTTTGTCCCTTTCCGCGATCAAAACTGAGCCAAAAGCTTCGTTTGCTACCGAAATATAAAGATAGAAAGTTTCGCCATGAACCGGCACTGTTAGTGTAGGCAAAGTTTTTAACAACGTTTTCATTTCCTGAAACGCAGATTCTGCTTCGCTGGACCAAACAAAATTCTTTTGCTTCAAACACCCTTTCAGAGTTTTGAAAAATGGCAACAGCCTTTCGGCAGCTTTAGACAAGAAGCGCGTTAATGCGGCTAGTTTTCCCGTCAAACTTTGCACTTCTTTGACCGTTTTTGGTGCGGTCATATTTTCTATAGTTGCGATCTTTTTCGGATTAGCTTGAATACCTTGCTCTGTAACAAGATATCCCAAAAATTTTCCTTCAGTTTCGCCAAAACTACATTTTAGCGGATTAAGCTTCATGTTTATTTTTCGCAGTCTGTCAAATGTTTCGCGTATATCTTCAATGATTCGCTCTTGTGTCGCACTTTTGATGACTAAATCATCTACATAAGCTTCAAGATTATGCCCTATTTGTTTATCAAATGCGGTATCAATCAACCGTTGATATGTTACACCCGCATTGATTAAACCGAAAGGCATCATTATATAGCAATATATGCCTTTGCCCGTATGAAATGCAGTTTTATCTGCGTCTTCTTGAGCCATAGGAATCTGATGATATCCTCTTGCCACGTCCAGAAAACATTTATATGGAAAAGCATGTAAAGATTCCACTTTTAAATCAATTTCTGGAAGCGGATAATTATCCTTGGGACACGCTTTATTCAAATCTTTGTAATCAATACTCATTCTCCAAGAACCATCAGGTTTTTTCACCAATACTGGATTCGCAATCCATGATTGGTATTTGACTTCGCGCAAAATTTCGGCTCTTACCAATTTTGTTACTTCTTCACACAACTATTTTACGCGATCTGGGGCTATGCCCCTTCACTTTTGCACTACGGGTTTTAAAGCTGGATTCACATTAAGCCTATGTTCCGCAATATGATGCGGAACACCAGTCATATCGTTTTCACACCAGGCAAAAACATCCATATACTGGACAAGTAATTGCACAATTTGCTTTCTAGTATCCGCACTAACATTGCGTCCTACTTTGATTTTCTGTTCTGGATATGCAGGATTAATTATTTCCATAGCATCCGCACCATCAACAGGTTCTTGCCCTGTGGTTTTTACGTTAACAGCCGCACAAATAGGCATAATGCTCATTGAACATATTGTGGCAACTCCCTTATATGTTGGAAACTTAATCATGCCATGAATTGTAGACGGGACAATTCCAAATTTACTTATAGTGGTTCTCCCCAGCAGCATGTTATAGCGAGAAGAGGCTCGCATAACATAAAAATCTAATCGCTCTTGTCGCACCAAAAGGTCATCATTAACATCAGCTAACTCGATGTTTAATGACAAAACACCTATAGGTAATGAAGATTCTCCTGCAAAACCGGTTAGTGAAACTGCGGTTGTTTGCAGGTTTGTTTTAATACTTTCTGGCAACTGAGCGAAGCATTGTTCGTAAATAATATCAACACTACTGCCATTGTCGACATGGACTTTCATGACTGTGATATCAGCTTCCGCGATTTTACACGATACCATTATCGGCATTTCAGAGAAATCATCGCTCTGCATTTTCGGGAAACTAATTGGCGCAAATTGCCAATTATGATACATTTTAGCGGACTTTCGCTTTTTTCCTCTTTTTTGGGCATTCGCTCGCACAACGACCACTACATCACTATTATTTCCAATATTACTCATAATTCTAAGCAATCAAGCAATTTGCCACCGATTTTAAATGTATGCACCTGCAAATCATCACAACAAAAACACGATTGAAATTAAAATGTCGAATTAATTGTTTTAACGGCATATAACAAAAAAATTTCAGTTTAATTCGTAAAACGTGTCCCACGGATGGCGCCAATTGATCAATTCTTAATTAATGATGTTACTTAATTACGGATTGAGTGCAATAAGATTGTAATGAAAGATGGAATGTTTGATGATTATTTTGGGCCCCGATGATCATCTTTCACTTTAACTATCAAGTGATCAACCACCCTGACCCGGTCTTGATTGTTAATTAGCTCAATTCACCTTTGCGCGGTGTAAAAATCCCTTGGGCAAGATCACAAGTGGAAATTACAAAGGCTTAGGCAAAATGGCAGAGAATCAACAACCTATAAATGAGAGGCCAAGCTCTCTATTTATAGGAATCGAAATATCCGCGGTCTGCGAGTTACTTAACTATCCGCGGAAACTCAGCGGATTAAACCGCAGTCTTGCATTAATGTGAAAACATAACCGCTGAACTTACTTTCAGCGAATATTCCACAACTTTGCATTATAATTCGCGTAGTTTTTCCTTTGGCCTTTAGCCAATAAAATATACATATACAATGCTATGTATATGATCAGCCTGCACCTGGCCATTTCGACTATGTTAAACTAATTATCAATTTATACGACTAGTACACCCCGTTCACGCTTCCTATATACGTCTAAACTTCATCTTTAAGCCTCACATGACTTAACATCAACAAAACTCATGCATATACTTATACATGCATGCATTCCAAAATATATATATATATATATATATATATATATATATATATATATATATATATATATATATATATATATATATATATATATATATATATATATATGTATATATATATATATATATATATATATACACATTTACACATTAATTAACACTTATTTCATTTCATCACATAACGAACGAGTTATAAGCGTACTAATGGTTAAATATGTACCTTAGATCACGTGTGGGAAAAACAGGATGTTACAACTCTCCCCCACTTGAATCGGAGCGCGTCCTCGCGATCCATGCCGCATGACAAGCCGAAAGATAAACCAAAACAAACTCTTCGAATTCCCACGTAAATTCGGAACCCTTTCGATGTCGCCATTACACTTTGAAAGTTCTAACTTCCTTGTTTCGCAACATTTTAACCTTCTCATCAAGAATGGCTATCGGTTCTTCAACGTACTCTAGCTTATTATTCAACGCAATCTCATCTAATGGCACCCAAGTCGAGTCATCCGCAAGACACCTATGGAGATGGGAAACATGAAATGTGTTATGGATCCCAGCAAGCTCTTCGGGCAACTCTAGTCTATAAGCAACCTCACCATCACGAGCCAAAATCTTGAAAGGACCAATAAACCGAGGAGCTAACTTTCCTCGCTTTCGAAACCGAAAAACACCCTTCCATGGAGATACCTTAAGCATCACCATGTCACCTTCTTGAAACTCAATCGGTCTCCTACCTTTATCGGCATAAGATTTTTATCTATCTTGTGCCGCCTTTAGTCGAGCCCGAATCATCTCAATCTTACTATTCGTCTCTAAAACCAAATCAATACTCCCGATTTCTCTTTGACCCACTTCACCCCAACAAATAGGAGTTCGATACCTACGCCCATAAAGCTTCCCATAAGGTGGCATTCTGATACTAGTGTGGTAACTATTATTGTACGAGAATTCCACCAATGGTAAGTGCTCATCCCAACTACCACCGAAATCAATAACACATGCCCTTAACATATCCTCCAACATTTGATTCGTACGTTTGGTTTGACCGTCTGTTTGAGGATGATACGCCGTGCTCATTTTCAATTGAGTACCCATATCTTCATGAAACTTATTCCAAAACCGAGAAGTGAAACGGGTATCTCGATCCGAAACAATAGATATAGGAACCCCATGTCTCGATATCACTTCCTTGATAAACAACTTGGACAAAGTCTTCGATGATATCATTTCCCGAATGGGAAGAAACAAAGCACTCTTCGTCAACCGATCAACTATCACCCAAATCGTATCATATTGGGTTCTTGCCATCTTTGGTAACTTGGTAATGAAGTCCATGGTAATGTGCTCCCATTTCTATTTTGGAACTTTCAACGGTTGTAACTTACCGTGCGGCTTTTGGTTTTCGGCTTTAACTTGCAAACACGTGATGCATTGTTCAATATACTTAACAACATCATGTTTCATGTCGGGCCACCAATACTCTTCTTCAAATCATAGTACATCTTCGTTGCACCCGGATGAATGGAATACTTCAACTTATGTGCTTCATCAAATAGCACCTTTCGGTAATCGCCAATCTTAGGTACCCACACTCTACCTTGAAAAGATAATAAACCATGCGTGCCTAAGGTAATGGACTCCGTTTGCCCCACGATTCGTTCATCATGCTTGTTGTTAATGAAAGCTTCAATTTGAATCTCACCGAGCTTCACAAGAAAATCGTTAGTAATAATCATGCGTAACGATCCTACTCGTATTGCCAGATGTTGACTCTTTCGACTTAACGCATCCGCGGCCACGTTCGCCTTACCCGGATGATATAGTATCTCGCAATCATAATCCTTTACCACATCCATCCATCTACGTTGATGATAATTCAAATCTCGTTGATTAAAGAGATGTTTTACACTTGACACCATACAAGTAGTGGCGCCAAACTTTCAACGCATGAACCACCGCCGCCAATTCAAGATCGTGAGTCGGGTTTCTCTTTTCGTGTTCCTTTAATTGTCGAGAGGCGTAAGCGATGACTTTACCTCTTTGCATTAGAACACACCCGATTCCATTTAATGAGGCATCACAATAAACCATCATATCTTCAATCCCTTCCGGTAATACCAACACCGGTGATTGACACAATTTCTCCTTCAATAATTGGAAAGCAATTTCTTGCTCGTTTTCCCAATTAAACCTCACATTCTTCCTCGTTAACTTTGTCAAAGGAGAAGCAATCTTAGAAAAGTCTTGGATAAACTGACGATAATAACCGGCCAACCCGAGAAAACTTCGAATTTCTGTAGGCGTAGTCGGTTTTCCCCAATTCTTCACCGTTTCTATCTTCCCCGGATCTACTTGAATACCTTCTCGATTTACAATATGGCCAAGTCCCTTAGCTAAAATTCACATTTGGAGAATTTTGCATACAACTTCTCCTTCCGCAACGTCTTCAACACTTCACGCAAATGGTGTTCATATTCCTTTATACTCTTAGAGTAAACAAGTATGTCGTCAATGAACACAATTACCAACTTGTCTAACATAGGTTGGCACACTCGGTTCATAAGATCCATGAATGCCGCCGGTGCATTCGAAAGACCAAAAGGCATAACTACAAATTCAAAATGCCCGTAATGAGTCCGGAAAGTCGTTTTCTCTATGTCTTCCTCACGGACCCGCACTTGATAATAACCGGATCGTAAGTTAATCTTAGAAAAATACGTTGCACCTTGGAGTTGGTTAAACAAATCGTAAATCCGAGGCAATGGATAGCGATTCTTGATCGTCACTTTGTTCAACTCCCGATAATCGATCCACATCCGCATACTACCATCTTTATTTTTCACAAACAAAACCAAAAGCACCCTATGGCGAGGAACTCGGTCGAATAAAACCCTTTTCAATCAACTCTTGGGTTTGATTTAACAACTCTTGCATTTTCGTCGGCGCTAAACGATAAGGAGTTTTAGCAATGGGAGTAGCTCCCGGAACCAACTCAATGAGAAATTCAACTTGTCTTTCCGCCGGAACACCCGGTAATTCATCCGGAAAAACGTCTTCGAATTCACTAACCACCAGAATTTCACGAATGGATGGTGGCTCATCACGAGTATCAACTACATAGGCAAGAAAAACCATACCTCCACTCTTAAGAAAACGTCGCGCCCGTGCATAAGTGCATAATGGTACGAGTCTTCTTCATTTATCGCCATGAATAATCCACTCTCCCCCACTTGGGGTCTTCATACGAATGAACTTATCATGGCATGAATTATCGGCTCTATAACAATCGAGCCAATCCATACCCACAACAATATCAAACTCACCCAAAGTCATCGGAATGAGATCAATTTTAAACGTTTCAGTACCAAACACAACATTACAATCCTTACACACATCAACCCCTAGCACCGTCTTACCATCCGCTATTTCGACTTCTACCGGATGACTTAACTTATCTAGTGGTTTGTTAAGCTTAGACACAAATCGAGGCGACACAAAAGACAAATTAGCACCGCTATCAAATAATATCCTTGCCGGATTAGAGTTAACCATGAAAGTACCTGAGACAACTTCATTTGATTGCTTGGCCTCATCATTGGTCATCAAATAGTTTCGCCCCTTAGCCGTGCCCGCCGCCTTCTCCAACCTCTTAACATTATCATTATTCAAATCGGGACACTCCGGCCTTCGGTGCCCATCTTTACCAAAATTGTAACAAGTAAGTTTGGTTGTAGTAGATGGTTTGGTGCAATCACGGGCCATATGCCCCTTTCGTCCACAATTGTGACAAGAATAAATAAAATCTCTGGAAGTACCTTTCTTCACACTACCAACACTCTCGGAGCCCTTCCTGTTCTTCTTGTTTGTAAAGTTCGAATGACTAGTAGCTTCAAACTTCCTTTTGCCAAAAGTAAAGCCACTCTTTCTCAACACAAGCGCCTCAAAACCTTTGGTCATATTGAACAACTCATCAAAACTCTTCACCACATTTACACTAATCTTCTCTTGATAACTATCGTTCAAGATTTGATAGAAGTATTCCTTCAACATTTTATCATTCCTGACATACTCGGGCAAAATTGGGTCTTGGACAAGAAAACGGATTTGAGAGTGTTCAAATCCATCGACCCTTGCCTCAAGGAACGTAATTCATCCTTAAGCCTTGTAAGATCAGCAGAATTTCGGTATTCGTCGAAAAATTCCGCCTTGAATTCATCCCAAGTGAATTCCATGCATTGTTCTTCACCATAAACTTGGATCTTTGCGTCCCACCATAACATGGCATCGCCCCTCAACATGCTACAACCGTACCTCATCTTTTTATCAAGAGGGCATTCACAAGTACGAAATGCCCCCTCCATATCGGAGATCCATAGGGCACTCTTAAGTGGGTCCCGTTCGCCCTCAATAGTAGGAGGTTGAGCATCTTTGAAATTCTTATAGAAAAAGTCTCGTCTTCCAACATTGTCCTCTTGAGGGACAACTTTAATTTGGTCCTTAACTACGTTGACTAATTGCTCGTCAATCGTATCTAGAAACATCTTCTTAACATCTTCTAGGAAAGATGCATGATGACTTTTCAAAATGGCCTCAACCTTGGTCGTGAACTCGGGGTCCTCGCTCGTGCCCCCATTTTCGGTGTCGTGTCCGTTTCTCATCTTCATTCTATAAAATGGAAGAGGTTAAACATCGAAACGAAAAGACATAACACATATATATATATATATATGCACATATACACCTTACCACCCCATCTTGCTCAACAATCTTCGTACATCGCTTGTTTGACACGATTTGCACCCGTAACAATGGTAGCTAGTGATTGCTACGCGATCACATCACATTGACTTGCTAGTACAACGTCTATTTCGCTTGATGGATTTCAAATACATCACAAAACAAATAGCGTAAGGTTAGTTCACATAAACCTATGCACCAACCGACCCCGATCCGACCCGAAGTCCTACAAGTCCCGCATAAAGCGCATACACAATAAAGTCTAAGTCTACGCACCTATCTCAAGTCACCTAAATCCCTTAGACCATGCTCTGATACCACTTGAAATAACCCAACCCGTATTTAACACGAGTAAATCTTTTTTTTTTTTAAGTAAATAAACCAATAGCGCCCAAAATAACGGTTACATACAACCCATTCAACCAATGACACAAGTTTAATGTTTACAAAAGGCACGGGGGCCATTTATCAAATGTTATACAAGTTCGACCCATTAAATGATAGTTTTAATCCAAACTACACCCGAGCATGGTTTGGGGCTAAACTACCCAAGCACTAGGTCGACTTCAAAAGCTTCAACGAGAATCCAACATAGGGAACTAGTATCCCACAACCCCCTTCCATTTGTCCGCACCTGCATCTAAAAAGATAAACAACGAGAGGGGTAAGCTAACGCTTAGTGAATGCAATAAGTACACACATGCATATATAACCTACTTACTTGCAATCACAAACACAATACCGCATACAAGCTAGCAATTCGACAACCATGCAAACATCATGCATAAACTATTATCCGTAATTCACAATAAGCTAGCAATAACAATAGCATATGGTTCACAATTTAATATGCTAAATACAAATTCACACAACCATGGTTAACCAATCGAACAAGGGAACAGTACTTGAAAGACCGTCGGAGTTCATAACATCCATTAGTGTACATTACTTCACGTATTCACTAATCCTCCGGGTGATGTCTTGAACACCGCGACTAACTCACCCCCATGACAATGTGGTGTCTTGAACACCGTGACAATTCCACATGTTAATCAAACCAATGAGTGGTGTCTTGAACACCGCGAAAATTCCACTCCCATGACAATGTGGTGTCTTGAACACCACGACAATTCCACATGTCAATCAAACCAATGTGTGGTGTCTTGAACACCGCAAAAATTCCACTCGTTACATAGAATGTGGTGTCTTAAACACCGCGACAATTCCACATTCTACGCTACATAAATAAATACACTATATACGTGCACGCATAATTATTCCACTCACCTTAACCCCAAGATGATGATTATGCACTTCCGAAACTTCATAGCAACGTACCTAATACATTAAGTACACATTCAATACACAACTTGTGGAACCAACCACAATACTTACACTTGAGCATTTAATGACCCAATTGCATTAAATAACTCAACTACACCAAAACCGCCCATAAATGGCCAAGACTCATCTTTGATCATTAAAGCTAGTGATTTAAAGTCTACTAACTCTAACTAACACAAACTTAGGGTATTTCATACCCATTTCACCCAATTAGGTCAACCATTACCCATTTGACCCGTTTTAACACTTAGACTCACAATTTAAGTCAAACTTAACCTATTTACAAATCTTTCATCATTTACAAGTGTAATAGTGACTAACAACACCATTTAACACTTACAACCTCAATCCATATGACCAAAACCCTAGACTAACACCTTTTGGGTTTTCTTGCATCATATTAACCCAAATCCACCCATTAAGTCCCCAAATGGGTCTTATAAGACTCAAATGGCCAAACCCTAGCCATAAAATAACCAAAACTCAAAATACGGAGTTAAGACTTACCAACACTATCCACTCAAAGCTAAGAATGAGGAGAGCAACTTTACTTCTTGCTCCAAAGATCAAATCTCAAGTCTTCACTCTCAAATCTCACTTTGAATTCAATTGGGTTTTATGTTTTGAGAGGAAATAGAGAAAGAAAAGAGAAAAGAAATGAATTAAATGAGATAATTGGTTGAGATTTAATGCCCCAATTAGATCTACACGCAAAAGGATGAAATTGCCCTTGGACCACTTATTTAAAAACTAAAATCGGCATCAGGCTGCCAGGAATGTCGCGGCGCGACCTCAAATGCCGCGGCACGGCGATACACTAATATTTCGAGATGTTTAACAAGCCTCCTGAATCTGATTCATGTTATTCATCGCGGCGCGACCAGGAAACTCGCGGCGTGGCAATGGCCTGCATTGGCCATTTCGACTATGTTAAACCAATTATCAATTTATACGACTAGTACACCCCGTTTACGCTTCCTTTATATGTCTAAACTTCGTCTTTAAGCCTCACATGACTTAACATCAACAAAACCCATGCATATACTTATACATGCATGCATTCCAAAATATATATATACATTTACACATTAATTAAGACTTATTTCATTTCATCACATAACGAACGAGTTATAAGCGTACTAATGGTTAAATATGTACCTTAGATCACGTGTGGGAAAAACGGGATGTTACATTGATAAATTCATATCTCTTTCAAACTCCTACAAACAGCCAGGGATAGGGCAAGATATAGTCCGGCTATACTTGTTTCCCTATTCCCTCACTCATCCTGCTTAAACCTGGTTCGAAGGACTGAAAAAAGATTCCATCACGTCATGGACGGAGATGGCTACTAAATGCCTAACCAAATATTTCCCTCCTTCTAAACAAACCAAACTAAAGAATGACATTATTAACTTCAAACAAAGTTATGATGAATCTCTTTACACTTCATGGGAGCGATTCAAAACCCCGCTAAAGAAATGCCCTAATCACCAGCTAGAACGGTCAGCCCAAATCTGTACCTTCTACAATGGTCTTACGATAAATCATAGGACGGCAATCGATGCAGCAGCTCAAGGGAATCTGATGAACCAAACCACAGATGAAGCATGGGAATTGCTCGAGAACATGACAATGCATCGTCATGACTGGAACAGTGTTGAAGCAACTTCATCATCTGCCCCACTCTCTGCACTTAACAATCAAACGGAGGCCATCAAATCCCTCAAGGATAAGATGGAATCTCTTGCTAAACAACTCGGAGAATTGAAGACGCAGCCGCAGCAGGTCACCCAAGCTTAGGCTTGTGTTAATTGTACCAATCATCAACCCACTGAAGAATATCAAGTTGAGTACGAGAACCCTGACGGTTTAGTGTGTTACGTTCAATACCCAACTCGTCCACCAAATCCCGGATTCAATCAACAACCTAGGGTTAATCAATTCCAAAGAAGCAATCAGCCTTTTCGCTATCGCTATCCACCTTATCCAGCCTAAAAATCTCAATTGACCTACGATCAACCACTTCCACTCACTAGTCCACCAGTCGAGGAAAATTCCCCTACCACCCAGATTACAAAAGCAACTAACCCTACTATCGGAGCTGATGATCAGTTGACTCAGTTCATTCAAGGACAACAATAGCCAAATCAGAGAACTGCAGCTAGACAAGATCAGACGGAGATACCAATGAGAAATCAATTGGCTCTGCTCAAAAGTCTGGAAACGCAGCTCGGACAGATATCACAACGCCTTGAAATCTGACTGCAGGGAAGGTTACCAAGTAATACTATCCAAAATCACTACATAGAAGAAGCAAAGCAAATGGATTCCGTAATCCCAGAAGAAGAACCACGGAGAAGGTCAACAAGGCTCAAGAACAAATCAACATTTACTCAAAAGCTGACCCCTGAAACTCTAGTTCGTGTACCCTATCCTGGAAGGCTACAGGAGGAACCATCCAAGCTTGATTCCTTCAAACTTGATAGAAGATTCCTGGACACTATGTCCAAAGTCCCCAACTAGAAAAGATACATCCAAAGGCTTCTCTCTACAAAGTAAAGAATACCAGATTCTAACAAAATTCCATTGAGTGAAGAATGCTCTGCATTACTCAGAAACTCTCTACCGCCAAAGCTAGGAGATACGGGCCAATTCGTTTTCCCGTGTTCAATCTACCAATCTGGAACCATTCATGCGCAAGTAAATTTAGGAGCAAGTATCAACCTAATCCCCTACTCTCTCTACAAGAGATTAGAGTTAAGAGACTTGTCACCAACTAAAATGACAATCCAACTTGCTGATCACACAATTCGATATCCTAAGGGCATAGTTGAGAACGTCTTGGTGAAAGTCGAAAAATTCTTGTATCCTACGGATTTCATAGTAATGGATATTAATGAAGACCTACACACCAGTAGTGTTAGGAAGACCTTTCATGAATATGTCTAGGACTGTCTTTGATGTGTACAATCAAACCTTGATCTTGCGATCACATGGGGAGAGCGTTACCTTCAAAATTGACTGACCAACCGATCTTTCTAGACAGGCAGATATGTTTGCTATTTTCACTAGACGGATCACTTCCAATGACGAGTCTTCACCACCAGCCGATGATATCGAGATGGGTGTCGAATCACAGTCTGTAGACGACCCAGAAATGGAAGAAGAGGATCCCAGCGAAGTAATAGAGGAAGAGGAGGAATCTGAAGAGGAAGAGGAAATGGAAGACGTAAAAGAAACTGCGATAATACCCGCTCTAAGCATTGAGCATCACGAAGAATTAATGAGGTTGAGACGGAAGATCACCGTTTAATCATTCGCTTCAAAAAGAAGACTGACAAGGCTGAGGTTAAGGATATCGAAATTGATCCTGCAAGTATCAAAGTGGAGAATTAGAATACTGAAGAAACCCGTTCATCAGACGCACCCTTAGAAGAACACTATACCGATGATGACGAGGAAGTGCAACATGAAGACATTCTGAATAACTCACACTCTCCAACCGAACCAGATCAAGGGGAGCCGGACTCTTCTTCAGATCGGATTTCGGTCATATCTACACACGCAGACATGATAACCTTCATCAATGATACCGATGAATTTGAAGATATTCTCAAAGCCATCCGTAAATCAACAATTGATTTTACGCTACGCTTAACAGAACGAATCATGGGTATCCGAGAAGAATACAACCTTTATCTCCAAAGAGAAGACAATGATGTTGAAATCCTAGAAGAATGCATTCAAGACTTTATCAATACTCTTCACGATCATATCTACCGCGAAGAAAGGCAACGAGAGCACAATTCAGTGATTCGCACTATTCTTGAGACAAGATTCTGCCGAGATTAGAAGATCATTTACTCTAAGGTCTATAACGCCTTAGCCGGATCTGCACTTCCGTTCTAAGCAAACCAACGAGCACTACTGACTCTCATCCGGAAGCACATGGATCTTTCCACCGGACGCCCAACTTATCACTCTGATTTGCAAATGATCGAGGATATTCACAGCTTTTTCGCTCTCCTGGAAAGAGATAATTTCGAAAGCACACCAGACAGACTAGTGATTTACGTAACAGTTGATCACCATACTGATCTGATTATTATCGAGTTACGAGACGCTGTTACAGAGGAAGTGAGGTGCAATAATCCGTTCTCTCATCTTGAACCAGATCGAGTCAACATTGCCACCTATGTTACGAAGCATATATCACGTATCTTCCATGAATCCACATATCCAATTTTCACATTCAAAGCCGGATGTCGGGAGATATACTCAAAGACGGTGACATTGATGCTTAGGTCAGGATTTCTTTTCACTTCTTTCAGCTTCGTCTTCTAACAAATCTATGCAAAGTTACAGACTCGTAATGTGGAGATCACCATTCTGAAGACCTCAAGATTCTAAAGATACAGTTTCTAACATTATTTGAAGACCTTCGAAATGAGCATCCCATCAGAGAAACAATCACCACCAGCACTGCTTCTATGATTAACATTCATGGGTCAACCAGCACAGCCGTGGATCATATTCTTATCGGACTTCAAGACTTATCACGAGCCGAAACTGCACACTACTTATCTTTCAGAAGATCTTCAAGAGAAGTACCGGATCTTCTACCACTATTGGCCTGACACTTTCTCAGGATTTACCCGCCAAGACTCACATTCCCTCGAGATGACCAAGATTACAACCATCAGCGAGGAATGTTTGCTTTTTAAAAGCATCACTACGGTCGAGCCAATGACCTTAAACAAAAGCGCTTCCCCGGAGGCAACCCGTGCAATAAAGTAGAGTAGAAGAATAAAGGATGACAAACGAGCCGATCAATAAAAGACGCAAGGATTGAAAGCCAGCCACATATGCTAGGGGTATTTCTTTCTTCCCGCTACTAGCTCAAAATTTAAACTATGCCACATCCTAGCTTATAATTAAGTGTGGGATTACAACCCAATTAAAACACTAGACAATTACTCCCAAATCTTCAATTAAAACTCCTAAGTGTGGGATACACTAGGAACATTGAGGACAATGTTTGTCTAAGTGTGGATGTTGGTATAATCTTTTTATACTGCATTAAATAACCCATTACGAAGATTCCAGCTTCATAAGCCAAATTTTAAAAAATTTAACAAAAGAAAGCCTTTTCGAAAAAGTATTTTTAAAAACCTGAAACGTTTGTAAATAAAAGAAGGCTTAAGTAGGGTGGAAATCTTGTTAGGATGAACCAAATCTCTAATAGAGCATTGCATGACTAAGGCATTATCGACCTAAATTGATTATGGTGAGGCACCCCAAATAAGACCAGCACTCATCTTTAATGCTTCATTGTTTTCCGTTGAGAGTGCTGATGTCTGTGCTCAGAATCAGAACTTGCTTTAGATCTACATTTCCAAAGGAGCGAAACGTGATTCGGTTATAATCAGAAGAGCTAGCCATTTGTCAAAATTAAGCCTTCCGCACTTCCACCACTTCTACTCCACCACCACATCCACATCATCTTTACTATTACTCGAAAAATCCCAAAAATGAGATTCGTTTCGAAAACCCGATGTTATAAACCTCTCAAGTATCATGGCAAAGGTATTGAAAAAGTTTACCGGCAAAAAGTTTCTCGAGATGAAATCTCAAAAAAAAAAAAAAAAAATCCTAAGTTCTGAGAAAAGGAGCAGAGCTTATTAAGAGAAACGCCGAAGAAGAACTTGACCTAAAATGATTATCAAATGAAGAAAAGTTCAAAACTGTTCTCAAACATTTCAGCACTCCTATCTATCCGAATAAAAGTCTGCATAAAGACTATATTACCCCTTCCTCACCCCTCAAAAACAACTTCACTACCACTCCAAATTTTTTTTCCATTATTGACAAATGACCTACAAGCTAAGATTACTACCGTTCTCATATTAGAAGCAAGGATTTGAGTCTTTATCAAGCCTATAACGATGTGTGCAGCATGACTAGCTATGAGTGAATTTATTTTTTAGATCTATAGGAAACCCTAAACACTTGTGTGATTTGAGTGACCCGTGAAAGCTAGCCTATGTCATGTAACCTCCTCGCATGCTTGCAGAGATAGTTTCAATCATAACATAGATGACTCACCTTAATTTTCCGCTCTTATAATAAAAAGCAAACCGCTTAGGCTATTAGAAAAGAAACTCCGAAAATATTTGTTAAGGTAAAATGAGAGTTTGCATGAGGACAAGCAAAGTCTAAGTATGGGATATTTGATATCGGCAAAAAAAGTCACGTTTTCACCTTGGTATTAACGCCCAAAAACAAGAAAGATTCGAACTTTGTCAGAAAAATACCCACTTCATCGATTAGAATTAAAGAACAAGTAATTACGAAGACGGTGCAAAAAGAATCAAGAGAATCGGAGCTAAAACGAAGATTCTAGAGCGAAAACGGTGAAAGACAAGAAATCAAGTTACGATCCAGGAAATCCAACTGACCAGGCAAGCCAAACGGCAAGCCAAACGGCCTGCCAAATGGCCTGCCTGGCTCACAAACGGCCTGCCAAATGGCCAGGGCAAACGGCCCTTGCAAATGGCTTGGCTT
Organism: Rutidosis leptorrhynchoides; assembly: GCF_046630445.1. Taxonomy (NCBI): domain Eukaryota; kingdom Viridiplantae; phylum Streptophyta; class Magnoliopsida; order Asterales; family Asteraceae; genus Rutidosis; species Rutidosis leptorrhynchoides. The sequence continues at coordinate 232,414,738 of NC_092343.1, read as the reverse complement.
GGCAAATGGCCCCTGCAAACGGCCTACCAAATGGCTTGCCAGCCATTTGCAGGGAAAAATTAGGCTTATTTAAAGGGTCTTTGTCATTCATTCTAACACACACTTCAATTCACTTCTTTCTCTCTCTAGTACAATATTAGTCATATTTTCAAGGTCTTCGACTCCGTGCGAGAAACCTACTACCCGGAGAAGAACGCTGAAGATTTTATTAGGAGCGGTCTGGAGTCTTGAAGTTGTCACTTTTGTATTCGGAACTCATTTAATCTACTGATACTTCTATCCTTTATCTTTATATAATGTCTTCTATCATTATATTCTGTGATATTGTTGCCATGATTAGCGAGTAGTTATCTTTAGTGTATGCTATGATGTAAGCAGTTATAATGCCGAAATAATGTTATGGTTTGTGTATGCTGTTGAAATACTTTCCGATTATGCTTTAAACTCGATCATTTTTTCAACTAATAGAACGTAGTTATTGTCTCTGTTATTGGGAAGTCGCGAAGCCCGATTTAGAGTACACTATCTGTAACAACCCAACCCGTTATCCAACCGAATACGCAAATTTTTTTTTTTTACAAAGTTCAAGTTTACAAGCAAATGGAGCGCCGCTCCGATCCATCTGTCCCAAATGTCGTTTTCCCGCAAAAAGATCTCCCGCTTCCCGACACTTTTAGATGAAACGCTTTTAACAACATTTAATAATAGTTAAAACTAACACGTCCCAATAATAAAACGAGTGTTACGACACCGGGCCCACATATGCCCAATTTGCCCTTTTTGTACAAAATACAAACTTCGACCACATGACTTTTAATACAAAATGAAGCCGAGCGTGGCGATTGGGGATACGCTACCCAATCCTAATCAAAACCAAAAGCAAGTCTTCTAAGCAACTACGCAAGTCCACTAGTTCCCACGCTTACCCGAGCCACCGCATCCATGCAGTCTATAAAAATGTAAACAACGAGAGGGTAAGCTAACGCTTAGTGAGTGAGAATATACTACATACATATATATGCATAAAATGGACACGCCACACAAATAATCAAATAACGCATACCGAAACATCCAAGCATAAAGGCAAGCTAATCTAAGCATACCGTACGATCACTAAGCAACAAGCTAACAACATCAACAATGAGTAAGTTCACCAACGACAATGTGAACAAATGAAAATAAGCTACACTCGGAGGGTTAGCTACATCACAACAATACAACATTATAAGTATACAATATTTAACATGCTAAACAATCACAAACACAATATGGTTAACCATAAAGCTATGGTGCTACCGGCTCGTGGTTCACACCATACGTAATGCTATGACGCTACTGGCTCGTGGTTCACATCACTACGCATTTGAGTCATACTCCTTTATAGTGCTACCGGCTCGTGGTTCACACTCGATGCTACCGGCTCGTGGTTCACATCTTTGTTTATAGTGCTACCGGCTCGTGGTTCACACTCGATGCTACCGGCTCGTGGTTCACATCTTTGTTTATAGTGCTATCGGCTTGTGGTTCACACTCGATGCTACCGGCTCGTGGTTCACATCTTTGTTTATAGTGCTACCGACTCGTGGTTCACACTCGATGCTATGGTACTACCGGCTCGTGGTTCATACCATAACATTCACAAATAAATACACTATATACATACATGCATAATTATTCCACTCACAATATTAACCCTTCGCCATTGGGGTTATATAATCCATGAAGCGACCCGTCCTAATCCATCCGGATGAAGTCCATATCGATTACAAAAGATTCACAATAGTTGGTTACATCGCGAGGTACTTGACCTCTATATGATACATTTTACAAACATTGCATTCGTTTTTAAAAGACAAACTTTCTTTACATCGAAAGTTGACGGCATGCGTACCATTTCATAACATATTCAACTATAATTGACTTAATAATAATCTTGATGAACTCAACGACTCGAATGTAACGTCTTTTGAAATATGTCATGAATTACTCCAAGTAATATCCTTAAAATGAACAAATGCACAGTGGAAGATTTCTTTCAATACCTGAGAATAAACATGTTTTAAAGTGTCAATCAAAAGGTTGGTGAGTTTATTAGTTTATCATAAATAATCATTTCATAATTTTAATAGACCACAAGATTTCATTTTTTCCATTTCTCATAAACATACGTCCCATGCATAGAGACAAAAATATCATTCATATGGATTGAACACCTGGTAACTGACATTAACAAAATGCATATAAGAATATCCCCTATCATTCCGGGAAATCCTTCGGACATGATATAAACAACATCGAAGTACTAAAGCATCCGGTACTTTGGATGGGGTTCGTTAGGCCCAATAGATCTATCTTTAAGATTCGCGTCAATTAGTAGATCGGTTTACTAATTCTTAGGTAACCAAGCAAAAAGGGGCATATTAGGCTTCGATCATTCAACCATATAATGTAGTTTCGATTACTTGTGTCTATTTCGTAAAACAGTTATAAAAGTTGCGCATGTATTCTCAGCCCAAAAATATAAAGGGTAAAAAGGCAAATGAAACTCACCTAATGTATTTTGTAGTAAAAATACATATGACTATATTGAACAATGCAGGGTTGACCTCGAATTCACGAACCTATATCATTCATATATATATATATATATATATATATATATATATATATATATATATATATATATATATATATATATATATATTAAAATATATACTCATAGTCGAATAACTCTATATATTATTATTAATAATATACTTATTATATTTAATAGTTTATAAGTTTAACTATTTATTTATATATTTTTATTTTATATATATAAATATAAATGTAGTTAAGTTATGTAATTTAAATATATTTTGTATATGTATTATTTATTTGTATACTTATAACCTTAACAATAACTTTAAAACTTTTACCGTCATAAACGTAATTATTTTTAATAATAATGATATAAACAATACTGATAATGATAGTAGTGATAGTTTTATTGAAAACAAAATGATAATTTTAGTAATATTAATCATAATGGTAATAATAATAATAATAATAATATTAATATTGCTAATCATGTTACTTAACAATAATAAGGATAGTATTTATAATAGTATATATGTTTCTAATAATAATAAAAAAAATTTATTGTTTTCATCATAATCATAATCATAATTATGATAATAATACATAGTCTAATAATAATAAAATGGAAATAATCATATTTTTAATGATGTTAATAATATTGATATTAATTATGATTTTAATTATAATCTTAATAATATTAATGAATGATTCTTAATACCTATTTTAACATTAATAATAATAACTAATAACAATAATAATAATTAATAATTAATAATAATTATAATAATGATAATAGTAATAATAATAATAATAATATTACTTGCAATAATAACAATAATTAATAACAATAATAATAATAATAATAATAATAATAATAATAATAGTAATAATAATAATAATAATAATAATAATAATAATAATAATAATAATAATAATAATAATAATAATAATAATAATAATAAATCTAAAATAAAAGAGTATACCCTTATATCAAGCTTTTATAAAAGAATGTCTCAAACGAGACTCGAACCCGCGACCTCCCGCTAGGTCATCAACACCCTAAACCATGGAACCAATTCTGTATTTCTGTCATCTTCTTAATTTGAAACCCAATTCATCATCATCATCTAATTGTTATGATCATAATTATCATAACTATCATCATATTTACTTTAAAAAAAAACATCATTCTGTGAATCATTTTAATACTCCATGTAATTGAGTTCTTGGCTCCACTAGTCTACTAAAAACACTTTTGATTCTTTTAACTTCTTCTCTTTGACCGAATAGAGAAAAAACGTGTAGGCAACATGATCATTCATCAATCATCATCGTATACCATCATTATCATGTTCGACCTTTTCATCATCATAACCCGTCACTTATTATTATTATCTAACTCGTCACTTATTATTATTATCTAACTCTAATTATACCTAAATATGTACGGGCCATAATTTAACCCATCACAAGATTGAAGTGGATCTCGGCCCAAGTTGTTACCCTATCTACTAATTCGGTCCATGTGGCACGAAAGATCCAAGACGAATTGATTCAGGTTAAATTGAAGATATCTACTAAGTCTGGTAACACAAAATCGAACGGCAGGTACTCAACCACATACGCACACCCTCATCATGATTTCATCATCATTACTTCATCATCCATTAATCCTTTTATAATCCAAATAATATTGTTGTTGTTGTCTGTCGATGGGAATGACGAAAGAAAAGGGAAAAAGGAACGCGGCTTATTTTAATCATCCACTAACAAGTAAGTTTTGTTTGATTTATGATTTAAAATAGAAAGGTGTCGGCCATGATGTTCCAACTTGTCCCACAAATAATTGTATGTAGTAATAATTCTATAATCAAGTTGACAATATTTTAAATGATGACCTTTCCTTTTGTTATGTGGTACTCGACAGAAGAAGAACAGGTGCAATCGTTGTAGCAGAAAAAAGAATCGAGGTTTTGGTGTTGTTGATTCAGCGAAAAGACATAGAAACAGGAAGTTAAACTGTAGCTGTAGCAGTTAAGTGGGTGGCGGTTGTAGGGTTGGAAAACCATAGCAAAAAGTAGCAATGTAGCTGCAATCTGCAGCAAGTAAATAACGCTGATTTGGTGTGGATTCGATTTAAAATAGAAGTCAAATCAGTAGCAGCGATTGGTGTGGTGTTTAAATAAAAGAGATGTGAGAGAGAGTGGCGGTGAGGATGGTGGCGTATGGATTATAGTGGTGATTGATTAGGGTGACGGGTATAGTAATCGTGGATGGTGTTTCATAAGTAAGAGGATGATGGTGACGATGGTGATTGAATGGATATAGGTTTAAACAACATGGTGAAGTGGTTTGTTAATGACAGTTGGTGTGGTAATAGAAGGTGATGAAATGGGTTCGATGGTGGAAGGTTTTCAAAGGTGATGTAGGTTGTAATCGAAACAGAAAACATGAACCGTGGTTCGATGGTGTCATACATGGTGATGGTTATGGTTCTATTGTGGGTGGTGAAGGTTGATAATTGTTTAAGTGATAAAGACGGTGGTGAGGTTTGATTCTCGTACGTTTAGAGAAAGAGGAAGAGAAGTGTAGTTAGATGCTAGAAGGTGTAAGAGAGTTTGTGTTCCTATATGCAATTGTATGTATACATAGAATATAGAAAGATTGAAAGAGATGTTAAACCGATTTTGGATCATTCATTTGTTAAAGTTTCTGATTTGTACGAATTACTCCAATCAGCAACATTTAGAGAAAACGATATGCACAGATGCTGGTTTCCAGTTTTGATATGCTTTTATCTATAACCTTAATTTTAATAAAACTAATTCTATTATAATAAAATACTGATTATTATTAATAATAATAACATAATACTACTATAAATAACAATTATCTTAAAAATAACAATCTTTAGAATAATAACACTAATAGTTATAATAATGTTCTTAAATGATATTATTAATAATAATATTAATACTTTGTATTACTAATATATAATAATAATAGTATTAATAATAATAATATCAAGACAATACAGATTATAATAAAAGTAATAATAATATTGTAACAACTATTTTAAATTATAATTTAAATTTAATATTTTAATATTACAATTTATTAATTATATCTTATTTACTAATTATAATATTTATTATATATTGTATTGAATATTTAGTATTTATACATTTTAAATATATTACAATATAACAATAATTATACATGAAATCATATATATATATATATATATATATATATATATATATATATATATATATATATATATATATATATATATATATATATATATATATATATATATATATATATATATATATATATATATATATATTCTAATTATAACATATCTATTTTGTATATATAAATACATTTTAACACCAGGTTTTATTATATACCTTAATATATTAAATATATATAAATAAATTTAATATATTTACAATTAATATTTATGTTCATATACATATATATGTATCTATTTACAAATAGTTGTTCGTGAATCGTCAAGAAATAGTCAAAGGTTAATTAATTACATGAATATAATTCAAAAGTTTTCGAGACTCACATTACAGACTTTGATTATTTGTCGAAATCATATAAAGATTAAGTTTAAATTTGATCGGAAATTTTCGGGTCGTCACAATCCACATCACACGCCCATGTGATAACGTACACACAAAGTGGGCACCTCGTCAAAGGTGGTCAACCAAAATGCACAACCATGCTAATGGGACCTATACACAAGTCCATCAATCCACCTATATGTGAAGTGAGCTCTATGACCGAGAACCACTTCACCCGACCCGCACCCATCCTACACATACATATGCATATAGGATATTAACACTCACCTTGAAGTCTTGATGGATGGCAAACCAAAATCCGCAATCTTCAATGGAATGTACCTATTCCATTTATCACAAATACAATAACACAATTAGGGTGGATTTACAAATCAACCCAAATTGACAACTAGTGCAATTTTGACCCAAATGCACGTCCAATTACAAACCGCGCCCAAATTAACCAATAATCACTAACTCAAATGAGAATGGTCCTAATACGCCAATTAGACCCAATCATAGGTGTTAAACACATATCTTGCCCAAAATGACACTTAAACCCTAATTTTGACCCATAAGGAGTCAACATCGCGCCATTAGCAAGTTTTGACCCCAAAACATATTTAACTCATTTTTATACTTCAACTTAATCCATTTTAAGTTTATAAACCTTATTACCTCAACAATTGAGTCATAATCATCAACAAACCCTAATTTTAACTCTAGTCAAAATTAATCAACCACAAGAACCTTAATGGTCTCCAAAACATCAATAATCACTAACACTAGTGATTATACACCATTTACAAGTCTTAAACATGGTTAAATCATTAACCAACCCAAAACCCGCCAATTATCAAAATAGCAAGTTTCCATAAACCCTCTTCATCAACTAAATGGGTTTTACAACAAATCAAACTCAAACCCTAACTTGAATATCAAATCTAACAAATGAACTTCGGAGTTTGAACTTACCAATACCACCAAAATGATGCCGTTGACGAGATGAACAAATTTAATACTTGAGGTTCGACCCGAAACACTCTTCTTCTTCTCCAATTGGAGCTCTCTCTCTCTAAATCTCTCCTCTCTCTCTAGGGTTTGAAAATGAGAGTGTTGATGAGTGAAATGTGATCTACAATGATCAATGGATCAGTTTTGATGACCCCAAACAGACCCCAAGTGAAAAGACCAAAGTACCCCTCATTTAAACCCTTTAAAAATGCTGAAAATTACATCAGACGCAATCGGAGCGCCGCTCCATAAGGTGGAGCGCCGCTCCAACCTTCAGGTGCTGGCAGTCGAGGAAAAACAGTTTTCAGTAACTTGTTTTGGCCATAACTTTTCGACCGTAGCTCGGTTTTCTATGAATCAAATATCGTTGGAAATGTAATAAGATTTTCTTTCCAATGGTAAGGCTTTGAAACATCAACTCAAACTTTATTTGGGGTTGAAAAGATACGTACACACCTTGTCACTTCAGACAACGTCCTGTTTCCCTCGATGTTCGAGCAAGCAACACGTACATGCGTCGTACACTTCATACACGCATCGTACACCATAAATACATTATGTACCATAAATATTTGGGTCTTACAACTCTCCCCCACTTAAACTCGATCACGTCCTTGTGATCTTCTCCACTTAACCAATCCAGACCTACTCAACGGTCCTCAATCATAAGTCCCAATCCGAACTTTCCTAGACAATTCTTCCCAATGAATCACCTTTAACAACTAAAATCCTCACCCGCGATTTATCAAAACCACAATCCGAGCACTAAAACCTGCTCAATTCCCCATATCGGGAAAAACTCAACCAATCTCGTACCGAGATATCAATTCCTTAGCGTACCTTTACAAAGGACAACGCTAAAAGCGACCAAGTCTCAACCTGAAGTCAACAATCCGAACGTTGAAGATCGAACCACATGAATCATTACGGATTACACTTACCACTAAACATCCTTTGTAGTGTGCAATACAACCAACACGCCACTATCCTAACATCATAAGCAACGGCTAACACCAAAAGCGCCCAAAACGACTATGGCAACGCTAATCCTAAGGTGTACAAAATTGACTATTGTCACACCCGTAACAACATGTGAGCGAAACACGGCTATCGCATCACTAATCACACAACATGGTCCTCACGATCCCACCATCTGTGTATAAAACAACCGATAGATCACACCACACGGTCCTTACGACCCCACCATCGGTGTATAAAATAACCGATAGATCACTCAACACCAGATGAAGTCAGCGGACCCCATCAACGGTCATGCTTCACTGATATATCACTACTCCCATGATGAAATCAGCGGACCCTGAACGGTCATGCTTCACCAATCACATACTCCCATGATGAAGTCAGCGAACCCCGAACGGTAATGCTTCACCAATCACATACTCCCATGATGAAGTCAACGGACCCCGAACGGTCATGCTTCACCAATCACATACGCACTTTTGGCCTCGAACAATGAGTAGTGCAACATCGCGCTCTGCTACACTATAGTGAACCCTAACGGATACCACTAACCATCCACACAATCGAGCAAGAACCACCTATATCAAACATAGGTACAAAACAATAATTCTCTAAAAGAGAATCCGACACACACATCCCTTAACCGAGGGATTTCACCTTGCTCGCCAAACACGTCCATTATCTCTCAACGAGATTTACCACATTACCACCTCGGTGATAATTTCCAAATCCAAAATCATAAGTACAATTTAACCAAAATTGTACTCTACCACAAATCGACCAAGACTAGGTCCCAACACAAGTTTCGGATTTACTAAAAGCGTCATCCGAAATCTCCCACCAAAACCTCCTCGTGCGGGAGTGTAACTCCCCCACTTTGAATTACGTTCCATAACCACAATTTGTACAACCGTACAATGCTACCAAGGGTAGACTTTACTAACAACTGGGTTCACACGACCCTTCACCATATCTTGCTCCAACCTTGAGCCTACCAAGGATCTTAACCTATCCTTAAACACTTTGAACGAAAAGTGTACCACAATTTACACAAACTATACTCTCGCAATCATCCAATTGCTTTGGTTTGTCAAATTTCACCTAGTCACTCATGTACCTAAGGGTTTCGCTTCGGTACCCTAAGTACAATGTAACCGCGACACAATCGGAGTTAAACACCATGCTAGTAGGTATTAGAGAGGCACCTAATGTCGCGTCATGTAGACTCCATTACCAACATACATCGAGGTCCAAAACACTCGATCTCAAGGGTTCCAACTACCCGACGAACCTCACGGTTCATCAACTTTAACACGAGGGCGAACACGCTCTAACATCCGAACACCTAAGCCCACCCACAAGGCTTGGTAGAAATATTTCCCAATACTAAGGAATGATTGGTTGCACCAAGTCTTACACCCTTCGCCCAACAATCAAAACGTCACCATAGGGTACTTCCATTAGGAACGTCACCCATGACGATAACATGCACAACAGGATGCATTTAACATACTCCAACTCAACACGGCACATAATAAATAATCAAAGGACATATTTATTAAAAAAAAACGTACCTTAACGTCTCCTTACCGCCCCGTCCCAGCAAACTCGGGACATTCTAATTTTCGATGTCCTTCTTCTTGGCAATTGAAACATACCGTGCCATCACCCTTTGGCACCGGACATTCCCGACTTGTGACCCCTCACGCCACAATTGTAACACCTAGACTCACTAGAATCCGATATACCCGTCAGTGTACCACCCGTGCTCACGCTCGGACCCTTAGTCCTCTTACTTGGAGCACCATAAGAAACAACCCTTCTCTCACTTGAAGGTTCACCAACCTTCGATCGCGAATACGAATCGAAACCTCTAGCCGCGGCAAATAACTCCGCAAACGATTTCGCCTAAACTCTGCTAATCTTACTCTTCAAGTCATCATTCACGGTTCGATAGAAATCTTGCATCAACAAATGATCATTCCCCAAATACTCCGGGCAAAAACGAGCCTTCGCCATAAAGGTCGTCTTGAGAGTATTCAAGTCCATAGAACCTTGTTGCAAATTTCGCAACTCATTACGCATTTTCGACAAATCGGCAGAAGTTCGAAACTCCTCGAAGAATTCCTTCTTAAACTCGTCCCACGATAACATAATAAACGTTTCACCACCGACAAGGTCAATCTTACCATCCAACCAATCCTTCGCCCTACCCCGCAACAAGCTAGTAGCGAGTCTCGTCTTCTTCTCGGGAGGGCATTCAATAGTGTGAAAATACCCTTCGACATCCGAGATCCAAGTTGTGCTCACTAAAGGATCCGGTTTCCCGTCATACATCGGGATTTTAGTCCTCATGAAGCTCTTAAGACAACGCTCTATTTCACCACTACTCCGAGATTCGGAATACTTCCTATCCATTTCTTCCCGAAACGAACTCATTTGCTCCGCAACGGCGGCCGCAACTCTAGTGTTAAACTCCGCGTCGTTCGTCTTGATCCCGTTTCCAATCGCCATTCTAAGGAATGCAAATCGATTAGATCATGAACGTATAAAGTTATACACACAACACCGCCCCATCGTGCTAAACACTCATCGTACATCACTTGCTAGACACGATTTGCACCAGTAATAAGGTTTGCAAGTCCTTATTACGCATACACACCGTATCAACTCGTTAGTACAACGACTGCCTCGCTCGATGATATAACAAACACAAACAAAATTCTACGCGATACAAACACACGTGAGAATTATTATCACATCACAATAATATATTAATAATATCCGCATTACTAATATAAACGTTAGTCCACCTACAAACAAGGCACTAACTATAACCCATTTCGACTCGTAATCCTACAAGTCCCGCAACAATTAAGCACACACAAAAGTCTAAGTCTAGGCACCTATCTCAAGTCACCTAAATCCCTTATACCATGCTCTGATACCAATTGTAACAACCCAACCCGTTATCCAACCGAATACGCAAAATATATTTTTTTTTTTACAAAGTTCAAGTTTACAGGCAAATGGAGCGCCGCTCCATATAGGGGCGCGCCGCTCCGATCCCTGCTATCCCAAATGTCATTTTCCTGTAAAAAGATCTCCCGCTTCCCGACACTTTTTGACGAAACGCTTTTAACAACATTTAATAATAGTTAAAACTAACACGTTCCAATAATAAAACGAGTTTTACGACACCGGGCCCACATATGCCCAATTTGCCCTTTTGTACAAAATACAAACTTCGACCACATGACTTTTAATACAAAATGAAGCCGAGCATGGCGATTGGGGATACGCTACCCAATTCTAATCAAAACCAAAAGCAAGTCTTCTAAGCAATTACGCAAGTCCACTAGTTCCCACGCTTACCCGAGCCACCGCATCCATGCAATCTATAAAAATGTAAACAACGAGAGGGTAAGCTAACGCTTAGTGAGTGAGAATATACTACATACATATATATGCATAAAATGGACACGCCACACAAATAATCAAATAACGCATACCGAAACATCCAAGCATAAAGGCAAGCTAATCTAAGCATACCGTACGATCACTAAGCAACAAGCTAACAACATCAACAATGAGTAAGTTCACCAACGACAATGTGAACAAATGCTAATAAGCTACACCCGGAGGGTTAGCTACATCACGAGAATACAACATTATACGTATACAATATTTAACATGCTAAACAATCACAAACACAATATGGTTAATGTGATAACCCGTAAATTTTCGGTAAAATTTAAACAAAAATCTTTATATGATTTCATTTAACCTCGACTAATTCCGACGATTCACGAACAATTATTTCTAAATAATTACGCATTAATTTGATATATTAATATTATTATTATTAATATCCTTTTTAAACAAGATATCAATAATTAATATCTTTATTATCAGTATTGTTATTATGAATAAAAAAAATATTGACAAATATTCTTGGAAAAGTAGTAAATCAATTTGTTTATTTAAAAAAAAATCCTTAAAATAAATGATTTTTTTATAAAATAAATAAATAAATAAATTACTTTTTAATTAAAAATTATAATGGAAAACTACTTTTATTATTTTATTTTGTGCATTATCCCATGACCTAACATTTAATACTTTTGAATTTTAAAATCCCATTAAAAATTAAAATATTTCTTTTTCTTTTAATTATTTTATTCTTTTTACCTAATTTTTTCAAGTATAAATACCCCTCATTTCTCATTCAAACTCACACCAAAATTTCCCTCATTCTCTCTTTGAAGAATTACTACTAATCACTTACTTGCTTTACTTTCCTTCTTGCGTGGAATACTTCAACTGTTATTTAATGTGAGTTTTCATATGCTCCCTTTTACTCTTTACATTTTTGGGCTGAGAATACATGCGCTACTTTTATAACTGTTTTTATGAAATGAATACAAATACTAAAACTAATTTTTCGTGAGTTCATCTGCTCCCTTTTTATATATTTTTAGGCTGAGAATACATGCGCAACTTTTATAACTGTTTTACACATATCAACTATTAAACTGTGATATGTTGGGCTATGACCAGCAAGTCCCCAACTGACAAGTATAAACGATAACTTGTACGGGGCAAACTTGAAAGTCTAGTCTAAATATCAGTACCAACTATTAAACTGTGATATGTTGGGCTATGACCAGCAAGTCCCCAACCAACAAGTATAAATGATAACTTGTACGGGGCAAACTTGAAAGTCTAGTCTAAATATCAGTACCAACTATTAAACTGTGATATGTTGGGCTATGACCAGCAAGTCCCCAACAGACAAGTATAAACGATAACTTGTACGGGGTAAACTTGAAAGTCTAGTCTAAATATCAGTACCAACTGTTAAACTATGCTATACCCGACTATGTCCGACTAAGTCCCTACAGTGATATTTTTAATTGCTGCGGCCTTCTTAATTATTGGGGATAGGCCTATCGGGAGTAACGTCCCCGATACATTTGACTAAGTCTTTGTATTACTTGATAATGAAATTAAAACGACAAGGACAGAACAACTTGTCACGGGGCAAACAACGTTTAGTCTAAATATCACGCACTGGCATTACTTTTTGATCCTGCGGGAGATCAACTTGATTGGGTCTGAGTGATCTACTTATGAAAAACAAATCTTGTGGTCTAACACTATTACTGAAATCATTATTTATGACAAACTTATGAACTCACTCAACCTCGTGTTGACCTTTTTAAGCATGTTTATTCTCAGGTACTTAAGTATTGCTTCCACTGTATATCTGCTGCTTTGATGATGATTGCTTGCTATGCTTGGAGTCTTCATTACATATCATATCATTTAAAGACATTTAATGTTCTAAATATAATGTAATCTATTTATCTTCCGCTGCAAAACTCAATAAAACGTCTCATATAGAGTCGTTCTCGTTTATACAACTGTAATTTGATATAATTAGTCACAAATACCCCAGGTCCTATTTGGGGGTGTGACAGATTGGTATCAGAGCAGGTTGTTGTAGAGAACCAGGATTGCATTTTATGTGTGCCTTATACAATTAGGTACCTTAGCAATGTAGGACTACAACTATCCTTGACCATAGTGCCTTTACTTGTTGCCTTTAACTGTTAAATGCTACACTATACTTTAAAAACTTTACTTATCTTAGTATGCCGAGCCAATCTAAGAACTTTGCTCATTCTCCTAAGTACTATCCAATTCCGCCACCATATTTAAATGCGACACCATGATTTCGGAAATTCTCGACATTCCTTTGTCATCTATCATGATTTTGTGTATTACATATGTATTACATGAAATGTTATCCATGATTCTTGAAATCCCTACTATTCATATTCATTACTTTCAAAATCTTTGCTTTCTCGTTATTTTTGATCATTGAATTTTCTTGACGGATGGCGTCTACGAAACTCTAGAATAGAAGGGTTTGGATTACCGATTTAAAGGATCCTATAGCTCAAGCCCCTAGACCTGAATAGGCCATTATGAATTAAAAGTCTTTAGTCGAAAGTTTATCTGATTACATACTTATCATTTTTATCTCGACACGTCATACTGCAATTATTGCATAAATGGAGTATTGAGACATCATATCTAATCATATCTTATCCTATCTATCTCCATAAACTTTGTCAAACACTTTCCCTAAATTTCTCCGTAAATTACGAAAATCTTTTTGCTATATATACGTATTCAAGGAGACGAATATATCATTCAGTATCCAACACCCATTTCATATCAAACCCTATTCCAAACACAGAATATGGATTCCTCGAACTCCTCGAGCTCCAACGGCAGCGTAACCAGAACAAACGAACCAATCAGCCATCATTTATTCTGAATGAATTGGGGATGGGTTCGTAGCCGACTCAATCAATGGAGGCAAGAAGAAGGTGATCCCTTCCACCAACCGAATTCACCTCTTGGCGAAGAACCTGAAGCACTTACCGATGAACCAGTCCGAAACACCATTTTCTCTCTTCTTTTCAGGGTATCCCGTCATGAATATATAATATCGAAGATTCTAGATCTTATTCACCCCCTTGTTCCAACCGCCAATCATCCCGGAATAGTAGAAGAAGTCAACGAGCTTCGCGCTCGAGTGGTGGCACTGGAGAATACGGTGCGATATCTACAAGCACCAGCTGCACCAGAAGCATAACCAGTACCATCAGCATCACAACCAACAGCATCAGCTTCATTAACAACAACATCCGCATCCCACGCCTCAACATCACACTCAGTACCTCAAACATCAACATTATATGCCCATAGATACCAAGGAATATTAGTAATAATGAGCTAAGATGTATTGACTCATTCTTCGTGAAGAATTATATATATATACCATATATATATATATATATATGTTTTGGAACAATAATAAATCTTGTCGTACTAAGCAATTACGTGAGAATCTCAACTAGTATGTACTACTTGGTTAATTCATATCACTAATATGCTATGATGTACACCCTTCGTTAATGATTTAACAATTGTTAATCACTGCTTCAACACAATAAACTCCATTTCATATTAAATCAAGTGTAACGATGAATATATTGATTCATAACTTCATTAGCGGAATATTTCGCGACAATTATGAAATCTCTAAGGTTTTGGAGATTATTTACTCTCGTTCCAAACCGCAAATCAGATGATTTTAATATATATTAACTCATTAAATCCATGATTATATCTGAAGAATACATATATGAACGTATCTCTTCATAAAGATTGTAAATTCTGTTGTACAAACTGTTAATTGTGAAAATATTTTAACGGGTAGGTAATACCCGAGAAATATTTACATCTCACATTAATACACTGTACATTCTTCAATTTCGATTCATAAATCATTAATTATACGCACTACCTTCACAAATGATACACAATCATCTGCATACAAAATCAATTACACATTCTGAAATTAACATATCGGAATTCAAGTAAAGCTTTAGCAGGTGTTATCTTCCTAAAGATTACTACATTCATGAATTATATTCATTCGTATTCTGCAATGAATTATCACATCAAACCACCGAAATTATCATTCATCACTTTTGAAATCAATAACGCCTATTCTTTAACCATTAGATCCGTTGACGATTACAATCAGCGTTCAATCATCTAAAAATAAAATTTCTTGAAACCATCTCGGATTGATAACCAATGATTCAGATATGGTAGCATTAAATGCAGAGGAAACAGAAGAATTTTCCTCGTCATTGGATCTTAGAAATTCTAAGATATCACCGTATCTTTCGTTATAAATATCCTCTATATTTCTGAAGATATCTTTATAACGATTCTTGTCAGCAATTAATTATCTCTTTGAGATAACTTTATCACATCATAAAGGAAACTGTTTTAGTTTCTATATTCAAGTTTAAATTATAAATGTTTTGAAGAAGTGTTGGGAATTGAAGCATGAGTTAGTATAATATAATGACGTCAGGCCAACGTGATTTTATTACAGTAAGTCATGCTAAATTTTTAATGGAAGATGATGATTCATAGACTTTATAATCATCATTTGCCATGTTACACGACTCTTACATTCTATTTAAACTCTAAACATATCAAGAAAATATTTTTCTTGATGATTCGGTCTTTTTCGGATATTCTGGTAATTTGACAAATCAAATCATACTATTACCTTTCCTTTCTACTTTATATATTATGATCATTCGAAACTTCATACCTACAAATTCTGGACCATTACTCGCTTTACTTAGAGTCGAGAGGAGAATAAAAAGGCAAAGAGCTTCGGCATATAAGGAAAAATATAAAGCCCGATAACGATACCGAAATTACAAACCGTGTATATCAATGCGTATAGCAATATAAAGACACGGGAGAATTAAAAATACAATAAATCCTAGAGCATAATAGAAGTAAACAGACTCCTCTGGTGGGAGTTGGAAAAGAAGGAAGATTGTGGCGATAACCAATATAAGGTCAAGAACAAGAACTGGATTGAGCATATTAACAAATCTTTTGGAAATATGAATTGAGGAAAGAAAATATAGAAGTGGTGAAGATAATGAAACGGAAGAAGCTAATTTATAGCGAAATTCCAGACACAGCAATCGAGGCAATTCACCGCATTTAATTAAAGAAAATCCTAATTTCCTTAATTACCGGAGAATCAAATCCTATAGACTACGAAGATTTCCTCTAATTCCTTGAATCCCGAAAATCAATCGTGACTACGTCAAAAGTTAAGACGAACATTTAATTTCCTCATTTCAATCTTTTATGATAGCTTCGTTTATACTCTTTCTATAATCGAATTACTTTATTCATATTATTAAATGTCGATAAAACTCTAATTTTCAACTCATATTCATCATTTTTGTTGTAAAGAATGACGATCTCTATCAAATTTCATGACTATGATTTTCATGAACTCTTTTCTGTTTTATCTACCCTAATATTGTGGCATAAACGCTCAAGGTTTAAATAAGCTCACTATTATTCATCACACATTTCATGTATATTGAAATGCTTGTATAACGTCATCATCTCTTTCTGAGGAAAACCTAATCAATGACACTCTTGTTAAATCCTTTAGATAACCTCCGCATTAATAATAAAATGCACTGCGTAGAATTTATGGATCGTAAGATTTAAACGCTAGAAACAAAATAATATCCTATTAGTTGGAATTCACGAAAGGCCCCAAGCATACCTGGGAACGTGAAGACCAAATAAAACAAAAATATCCTCACATGTTTACAAACAACGCCGACTGATGGCAACAACTAAATTTCGGGACGAAATTTCTATTAACAGGGGGATACCTTGATAACCCGTAAATTTTCGGTAAAATTTAAACAAAAATCTTTATATGATTTCATTTAACCTTGACTAATTCCGACGATTCACGAACAATTATTTCTAAATAATTACGCATTAATTTGATATATTAATATTACTATTATTAATATCCTTTTTAAACAAGATATCAATAATTAATATCTTTATTATTAGTATTGTTATTATGAATAAAAAAATATTGACAAATATTCTTGGAAAAGTAGTAAATCAATTTGTTTATTTAAAAAAAAATCCTTAAAATAAATGATTTTTTTATAAAATAAATAAATAAATAAATTACTTTTTAATTAAAAATTATAATGAAAAACTACTTTTATTATTTTATTTTGTGCATTATCCCATGACCTAACATTTAATACTTTTAAATTTTAAAATCCCATTAAAAATTAAAATATTTCTTTTTCTTTTAATTATTTTATTCTTTTTACCTAATTTTTTCAAGTATAAATACCCCTCATTTCTCATTCAAACTCACACCAAAATTTCCCTCATTCTCTCTTTGAAGAATTACTACTAATCACTTACTTGCTTTACTTTCCTTCTTGCGTGGAATACTTCAACTGCTATTTAATGTGAGTTTTCATATGCTCCCTTTTACTCTTTACATTTTTGGGCTGAGAATACATGCGCTACTTTTATAACTGTTTTTATGAAATGAATACAAATACTAAAACTGATTTTTCGTGAGTTCATCTGCTCCCTTTTTATATATTTTTAGGCTGAGAATACATGCGCAACTTTTATAACTGTTTTACACATATCAACTATTAAACTGTGATACGTTGGGCTATGACCAGCAAGTCCCTAACCGACAAGTATAAACGATTACTTGTACGGGGCAAACTTGAAAGTCTAGTCTAAATATCAGTACCAACTATTAAACTGTGATATGTTGGGCTATGACCAGCAAGTCCCCAACCGACAAGTATAAACGATAACTTGTACGGGGCAAACTTGAAAGTCTAGTCTAAATATCAGTACCAACTATTAAACTGTGATATGTTGGGCTATGACCAGCAAGTCCCCAACCGACAAGTATAAACGATAACTTGTACGGGGTAAACTTGAAAGTCTAGTCTAAATATCAGTACCAACTGTTAAACTATGCTTTACCCGGCTATGTCCGACTAAGTCCCTACAGTGATATTTTTAATTGCTGCGGCATTCTTAATTATTGGGGATAGGCCTATCGGGAGTAACGTCCCTGATACATTTGACTAAGTCTTTGTATTACTTGATAATGAAATTAAAACGACAAGGACAGAACAACTTGTCACGGGGCAAACAACGTTTAGTCTAAATATCACGCACTGGCATAACTTTTTGATCCTGCGGGAGATCAACTTGATTGGATCTGAGTGATCTACTTATGAAAAACAAATCTTGTGGTCTAACACTATTACTAAAATCATTATTTATGAAAAACCTATGAACTCACTCAACCTCGTGTTGACCTTTTTAAGCATGTTTATTCTCAGGTACTTAAGTATTGCTTCCGCTGTATATCTGCTGCTTTGATGATGATTGCTTGCTATGCTTGGAGTCTTCATTACATATCATATCAATTAAAGACATTTAATGTTCTAAATACAATGTAATCTATTTATCTTCCGCTGCAAAACTCAATAAAACGTCTCATATAGAGTCGTTCTCGTTTATACAACTGTAATTTGATATAATTAGTCACAAATACCCCAGGCCCTATTTGGGGGTGTGACAGTTAACCATAACGCTATGGTGCTACCGGCTCGTGGTTCACACCATACGTAATGCTATAACGCTACCGGCTCATGGTTTACTTCACTATGCATTTGAGTCATACTCCTTTATAGTGCTATCGGCTCGTGGTTCACACTCGATGCTACCGGCTCGTGGTTCACATCTTTGTTTATAGTGCTACTGGCTTGTGGTTCACACTCGATGCTACCGGCTCGTGGTTCACATCTTTGTTTATAGTGCTACCGGCTCGTGGTTCACACTCGATGCTACCGGCTCGTGGTTCACATCTTTGTTTATAGTGCTACCGGCTCGTGGTTCACACTCGATGCTATGGTACTACCGGCTCATGGTTCATACCATAACATTCACAAATAAATACACTATATACATACATGCATAATTATTCCACTCACAATATTAACCCTTCGCCATTGGGGTTATATAATCCACATCACACGCCCATGTGATAACGTACACACAAAGTGGGCACCTCGTCAAAGGTGGTCAACCAAAACGCACAACCGTGCCAATTGGACCTTTACACAAGTCCATCAATCCACCTATATGTGAAGTAAGCTCTATGACCGAGAACCACTTCACCCGACCCGCACCCATCCTACACATACATATGTATATATGATATTAACACTCACCTTGAAGTCTTGATGGATGCCAAACTAAAATCCGCAATCGCCGATGGAATGTACCTATTCCATTTATCACAAATACAATAACACAATTAGGGTGGATTTACAAATCAACCTAAATTGACAACTAGTGCAATTTTGACCCAAATGCACTTCCAAGTACAAACCGATAATCACTAACGCAAGTGAGAATGGTCCTAATACGCCAATTAGACCCAACCATAGGTGTTAAACACCTATCTTGCCCAAAATGACACTTAAACCCTAATTTTGACCCATAAGGAGTCAACATCGCGCCATTAGCAAGTTTTGACACCAAAACATATTTAACTCGTTTTTATACTTCAACTTAATCCATTTTAAGTTTATAAACTTATTACCTCAACAATTGAGTCATAATCATCAACAAACCCTAATTTTAACTCTAGTCAAAATTAGTCAACCACAAGAACCCTAATGGTCTCCAAAACATCAATAATCACTAACACTGGTGATTATACACCATTTACAAGTCATAAACATGGTTAAATCATTAACCAACCCAAAACCCGCCAATTATCAAAATAGCAAGTTTCCATAAATCCTCTTCAACAACTAAATGGGTTTTACAACAAATCAAACTCAAACCCTAACTTGAATATCAAATCTAACAAATAAAATTCGGAGTTGGAACTTACCAATACCGTCAAAATGATGCCGTTGATGAGATGAACAACTTTAATACTTGAGGTTCGACCCAAAACACTCTTCTTCTTCTCCAATTGGAGCTCTCTCTCTCTCTCTAAATATCTCCTCTCTCTCTAGGGTTTGAAGATGAGAGTGTTGATGAGTGAAATGTGATCCACAATGATCAATGGATCAGTTTTGATGACCCCAAACTGACCCCAAGTAAAAAGACCAAAGTACCCCTCATTTAAACCCTTTAAAAATGCTGAAAATTGCATCAGACGCAATCGGAGCGCCGCTCCATAAGGTGGAGCGCCGCTCCAACCTTCAGGTGCTGGCAGTCAAGGAAAAATAGTTTTTAGTAACTTGTTTTGGCCATAACTTTTCGACCGTAGCTCCGTTTTCGATGAATCAAATATCGTTGGAAACGTAATAAGATTTTCTTTCCAATGGTAAGGCTTTGAAACATCAACTCAAATTTTATTTGGGGTTGAAAAGATACGTACACACCTTGTCACTTCAGACAACGTCCAGTTTCCCTCGATGTTCGAGCAAGCAACACGTACATGCGTCGTACACTTCATACACGCTTCGTACACCATAAATACATTATGTACCATAAATATTTGGGTCTTACAACTCTCCCCCACTTAAAATCGATCACGTCCTCATGATCTTCTCCACTTAACCAATCCAGACCTACTCAACGGTCCTCAATCATAAGTCCCAATCCGAACTTTCCTAGATAATTCTTCCCAATGAATCACCTTTAACAACTAAAATCCTCACCCGTGATTTATCAAAACCACAATCCGAGCACTAAAACCTGCTCAATTCCCCATATCGGGAAAAACTCAACCAATCTCGTACCGAGATATCAATTCCTTAGCGTACCTTTACCAAGGACAACGCTAAAAGCGACCAAGTCTCAACCTGAAGTAAACAATCCGAACGTTGAAGATCGAACCACATGAATCCTTACGGATTACACTTACCACTAAACATCCTTTGTAGTGCGCAATACAACCAACACGCCACTATCCTAACATCATAAGCAATGGCTAACACCAAAAGCGCCCAAAACGACTATGGCAACGCTAATCCTAAGGTGTACAAAATCGACTATTGTCACACCCGTAACAACATGGGAGCGAAACACGGCTATCGCATCACTAATCACACAACATGGTCCTCACGATCCCACCATCGGTGTATAAAAAAACCGATAGATCACACCAAACGGTCCTTACGACCCCACCATCGGTGTATAAAACAACCGATAGATCACTCAACACCGGATGAAGTGTAGCGGACCCCATCAACGGTCATGCTTCACTGATATATCACTACTCCCATGATGAAGTCAGCAGACCCCGAACGGTCATGCTTCACCAATCACATACTCTCATGATGAAGTCAGCGGACCCCGAACGGTCATGCTTCACCAATCACATACTCCCATGATGAAGTGAGCGGACCCCGAACGGTCATGCTTCACTAATCACATACGCACTTTTGGCCTCGAACAACGAGTAGTGCAACATCGCGCTCTGCTACACTATAGTGAACCCTAACGGATACCACTAACCATCCACACAATCGAGCAAGAACCACCTATATCAAACATAGGTACAAAACAATAATTCTCTAAAAGAGAATCCGACACACACATCCCTTAACCGACGATTTCACCTTGCTCGCCAAACACGTCCATTATCTCTCAACGAGATTTACCACATTACCACCTCGGTGATAATTTCCAAATCCAAAATCATAAGTACAATTTAACCAAAATTGTACTCTACCACAAATCGACCAAAACTAAGTCCCAACACAAGTTTCGGATTTACTAAAAGCGTCATCCGAAATCTCCCACCAAAACCTCCTCGTGCGGGAGTGTAACTCCCCCACTTGGAATTACATTCCATAACCACAATTTGTACAACCGTACAATGCTACCAAGGGTAGACTTTACTAACAATTGGGTTCACACGACCCATCACCATATCTTGCTCCAACCTTGAGCCTACCAAGGATCTTAACCTATCCTTAAACACTTCGAATGAAAAGTGTACCACAATTTACACAAACTCTACTCTCGTAATCATCCAATTGCTTTGGTTTATCAAATTTCACCTAGTCACTCATGTACCTAAGGGTTTCGCTTCGGTACCCTAAGTACAATGTAACCGCGACACAATCGGAGTCAAACACCATGCTAGTAGGTGTAAGAGAGGAACCTAATGTCGCGTCATGTAGACTCCATTACCAACATACATCGAGGTCCAAAACACTCGATCTCAAGGGTTCCAACCACCCGACGAACCTTACGGTTCATCAACTTTAACACGAGGGCGAACACGCTCTAACATCCGAACACCTAAGCCCACCCACATGGCTTGGTAGAAATATTTCCCAATACTAAGGAATGCTTGGTTGCACCAAGTCTTACACCCTTCGCCCAACAATCAAAACGTCACCATAGGGTACTTCCATTAGGAACGTCACCCATGACGATAACATGCACAACACGATGCATTTAACATACTCCAACTCAACATGGCACATAATAAATAATCAAAGGACATATTTATTAAAACGAAACGTACCTTAACGTCTCCTTACCGCCCCGTCCCCGCTAACTCGGGACATTCTGATTTACGATGTCCTTCTTCTTGGCAATTGAAACATACCGTGCCATCACCTTTGGCACCGGACATTTCCAAGACTTGTGACCCCTCACGCCACAATTGTAACACCTAGACGTACTAGAATCCGATATACCCATCTGTGTACCACCCGTGCTCACGCTCGGACCCTTAGTCCTCTTACTTGGAGCACCATAAGAAACAACCCTTCTCTCACTTGAAGGTTCACCAACCTTCGATCGCGAATACGACTCGAAACCTCTAGCCGCGGCAAATAACTCCGCAAACGATTTCGCCTGAACTCTGCTAATCTTACACTTCAAGTCATCATTCAAGGTTCGATAGAAATCTTGCATCAACAAATGATCATTCCCCAAATACTCCAGGCAAAAACGAGCCTTCGCCATAAAGGTCGTCTTGAGAGTATTCAAGTCCATAGAACCTTGTTGCAAATTTCGCAACTCATTACGCATTTCTGACAAATCGGCTGAAGTTCAGAACTCCTCGAAGAATTCCTTCTAAAACTCGTCCCACGATAACACCATAAACGTTTCACCACCGACAAGGTCAATCTTACCATCCAACCAATCCTTCGCCCTACCCCGCAACAAGCTAGTAGCGAGTCTCGTCTTCTTCTCGGGAGGGCATTCAATAGTGCAAAAATACCCTTCGACATCCGAGATCCAAGTTGTGCTAACTAAAGGATTCGGTTTCTCGTCATACATCGGGGGTTTAGTCCTCATGAAGCTCTTAAGACAACGCTCTATTTCACCACTACTCCGAGATTCGAAATACTTCCTATCCATTTCTTCCCGAAACGCACTCATTTTCTCCGCAACGGCGGCCGCAACTCTAGCGTTAAACTCCGCTTCGTTCATCTCGATCCCATTTCCCATCGCCATTCTAAGGAATGCAAAGCGATTAGATCACGAACGTATAAAGTTATACACACAACACCGCCCCATCTTGCTAAACACTCGTCGTACATCACTTGCTAGACACGATTTGCACCCGTAATAAGGTTTGCAAGTCATTATTACGCACACACACCGTATCAACTCTTTAGTACAACGACTGCCTCGCTCGATGATATAACAAACACAAACAAAATTCTACGCGATACAAACACACGCGAGAATTATTATCACATCACAATAATATATTAATAATATCCGCATTACTAATATAAACGTTAGTCCACCTACAAACAAGGCATTAACTATAACCCATTCCGACTCGTAATCCTACAAGTCCCGCAACAATTAAGCAGACACAAAAGTCTAAGTCTAGGCACCTATCTCAAGTCACCTAAATCCCTTAGACCATGCTCTGATACCACTTGTAAAAACCCAACCAGTTATCCAACCGAATATGCAAATTTTTTTTTTTTTTACGAAGTTCAAGTTTACAAGCAAATGGAGCGCCGCTCCATCTAGGGGTGCGCCGCTCCGATCCTTGCTATCCCAAATGTCGTTTTCCCGCAAAAAGATCTCCCGCTTCCCGACACTTTTAGACGAAACGCTTTTAACAACATTTAATAATAGTTAAAGCTAACACGTTCCAATAATAAAACGAGTTTTACGACGTCGGGCCCACATATGCCCAATTTGCCCTTTTTGTACAAAATACAAACTTCGACCACATGACTTTTAATACAAAATGAAGCCGAGCATGGTGATTGGGGATACGCTACCCAATCCTAATCAAAACCAAAAGCAATTCTTCTAAGCAACTACCCAAGTCCACTAGTTCCCACGCTTACCCGAGCCACCGCATTCATGCAATCTATAAAAATGTAAACAACGAGAGGGTAAGCTAACGCTTAGTGAGTGAGAATATACTACATACATATATATGCATAAAATGGACATGCCACACAAATAATCAAATAACGCATACCGAAACATCCAAGCATAAAGGCAAGCTAATCTAAGCATACCGTACGATCACTAAGCAACAAGCTAACAACATCAACAATGAGTAAGTTCACCAACAACAATGTGAACAAATGCTAATAAGCTACACCCGGAGGGTTAGCTACATCACGACAATACAACATTATACGTATACAATATTTAACATGCTAAACAATCACAAACACAATATGGTTAACCATAACGCTATGGTGCTACCGGCTCGTGGTTCACACCATACGTAATGCTATGACGCTACCGTCTCGTGGTTCACGTCACTATGCATTTGAGTCATACTCCTTTATAGTGCTACCGGCTCGTGGTTCACACTCGATGCTACCGGCTCGTGGTTCACATCTTTGTTTATAGTGCTACCGGCTCGTGGTTCACACTCGATGCTACTGGCTCGTGGTTTACATCTTTGTTTATAGTGCTACCAGCTCGTGGTTCACACTCGATGCTACTGGCTCGTGGTTTACATCTTTGTTTATAGTGCTACCGGCTCGTGGCTCACACTCGATGCTATGGTACTACCGGCTCATGGTTCATACCATAACATTCACAAATAAATACACTATATACATACATGCATAATTATTCCACTCACAATATTAACCCTTCGCCATTGGGGTTATATAATCCACATCACACGCCCATGTGATAACGTACACACAAAGTGGGCACCTCGTCAAAGGTGGTCAACCAAAACGCACAACCGTGCCAATTGGACCTATACACAAGTCCATCAATCCAGAAGTGAGCTCTATGACCGAGAACCACTTCACCCAACCCGCACCCATCCTACACATACATATGCATATATGATATTAACACTCTCCTTGAAGTCTTGATGGATGCCAAACCAAAATCCGCAATCGCTGATGGAATGTACCTATTCCATTTATCACAAATACAATAACACAATTAGGGTGGATTTACAAATCAACCCAAATTGACAACTAGTGCAATTTTGACCCAAATGCACTTCCAAGTACAAACCGCGCCCAAAATAACCAATAATCACTAACGCAAGTGAGAATGGTCCTAATACGCTAATTAGACCCAATCATAGGTGTTAAACACCTATCTTGCCCAAAATGACACTTAAACCCTAATTTTGACCCATAAGGAGTCAACATCGCGCCATTAGCAAGTTTTGACACCAAAACATATTTAACTCATTTTTATACTTCAACTTAATCTATTTTAAGTTTATAAACCTTATTACCTCAACAATTGAGTCATAATCATCAACAAACCCTAATTTTAACTCTAGTCAAAATTAATCAACCACAATAACCCTAATGGTCTCCAAAACATCAATAATCACTAACACTAGTGATTATACACCATTTATAAGTCTTAAACATGATTAAATCATTAACCAACCCAGAACCCGCCAATTATCAAAATAGCAAGTTTCCATAAACCTTCTTCATCAATTAAATGGGTTTTACAACAAATCAAACTCAAACCCTAACTTGAATATCAAATCTAACAAATGAAATTCGGAGTTTGAACTTACCAATACCGCCAAAATGATGTCGTTGACTAGATGAACAACTTTAATACTTGAGGTTCAACCCGAAACACTCTTCTTCTTCTCCAATTGGAGCTCTCTCTCTCTAAATCTCTCATCTCTCTCTAGGGTTAGAAGATGAGAGTGTTGATGAGTGAAATGTGATCCACAATGATCAATGGATCAGTTTTGATGACCCCAAACCGATCCCAAGTGAAAAGACCAAAGTACCCCTCATTTAAACCCTTTAAAAATACTGAAAATTGCATCAGACGCAATCAGAGCGCCGCTCCATAAGGTGGAGCGCCGCTCCAACCTTCAGGTGCTGGCAGTCGAAGAAAAACAGTTTTCAGTAACTTGTTTTGGCCATAACTTTTTGACCGTAGCTCCGTTTTTGATGAATCAAATATCGTTGGAAATGTAATAAGATTTTCTTTCCAATGGTAAGGCTTTGAAACATCAACTCAAACTTTATTTGGGGTTGAAAAGATACGTACACACCTTGTCACTTTAGACAACGTCCAGTTTCCCTCGACGTTCGAGCAAGCAACACGTACATGCGTCGTACACTTCATACATGCATCGTACACCATAAATACATTATGTACCATAAATATTTGGGTCTTACGCTATCTTTGTCACCCCTTGGTAAGAAAAGTCCATCAGATACAATGTAAGATCGAATGAGGCACACCGGTTGTAGTAAGTCCATCGAGCTTTGGATTTCGACTGAGGACTCTTTCGTAGTGAAATATTTCACTAGACCCTTAGTATATTATCGGTCCCAGACCATGCTAGTGTAGTCACCAAGCATATAAACGTCGTACGTGTATGCTGAAGCACAGCGGTTGTTGTAAGTTGTACCTCTGCTAAGTAAGGCCATGGAACCCGGTCAGTGTTGATTAGTACATGATGTGTGCACGGAGGTATACGAAATAGTATTATTTTTATTACGAAATACGGTTTTAATACTTTGTTTAATGATTACACCAGGTTATCGACTGCGTGTAATCCAAGGTTTTAATACTTTGTTAACAATTACACCAATTACCCTTGTATGTAATCCACCCCTGTTTTAATAAGATATGAACATTAATTTACCCACTTGATCAGTTTGAATAATCAATTACCCAACCCGAATAATTAATTAAATGATCGTAAAAGATATATATATATATATATATATATATATATATATATATATATATATATATATATATATATATATATATATAAACACACACACATAAATATAATTGTTTAAAAATATAGTGTACGCAATAAGCCGTCTCCTTGTGGAACGAACCGGACTTACTAAAAACTACACTACTCTACGATTACGTACACTGCCTATAAGTGTTGTAGCAAGGTATATAAACGTCACTAAATAGGACATGCATAATCATTTAATAATTATTAGATTAACTAATTTGAAGATAGGTTGGACAGATTCTAATGAGTTATCATTCGATTAGACAATACCCCCCATCTATTAATAGTCCATAGTCCAACGTCCATAAGTGTCGGTCTTTTATCCAATCCCAAATTATGGTACAAAATCCAATAACCCCGTCTTAATATTTAGTCTAACATCACGATTACTTCGGCTCAAATAAGCATAATAATAACTTAGTTACGAGACATTAATTTAAAAAGGAAGAACATAGCTTACAGTGGTATTTAATCGCGTAGTGTTACACGGACAGAGTTCCGACTTACAAAACCTTAAAACATTTATTACATTAACCCAATTATTATTAAACTTAATTTAAACTTAATATTATAAATATAAATATATATTTCTTTACAGCGGAAGAAATAAAATTGAGGTGTACATAATTCGTTCAAAAATTGCTAAATTTATAGACTTGGACAGGAATCTGAAGCCATGCGATCGCATGGAATTTGTTCTTCCAGGCCATGCAATCGCATGGCCAGTTGGGTGCAGATATTTTTGATTCAAAACGTGGGCTGCTGATTAATTTATTATATATAATATATATAATTTTATATAATTATATATATATATTATATTATATTCTTGTGCAATGTTGACTTATAATTTTAGCTCCGTTGTCTCGTACGTTTACTCCCGGTTTATGTCTCGGTTCCGGATTTTTGAATGTCCTTTCGTATGCGTAGATATCTTGTACTTTGCGTTCCGCGACTAGTACTCTTGTAATTTTTAGACATTTCTCATTAATAAATTGAACCACTTGGATTGTATCTTGTACATTTGAGCTTTTTGGTCATTTACGTCTTCAAATCGTCATTTTCTTCTTTTGTCTTCGCACTTATTTATTTAAACAAATATTACATAAAAATAGAACAATTGTAACTAAAAGTTTTACATCTTGGAAAGATATTGATACTAAATATATGTTCATTTGGAGCACTATAAAATATCCCTACACTTGAGCGTTGCTTGTCCTCAAGCAATACAGAACTTGAAATTAAATCACACTTCACTCGAATCACTTTTTTATTCTCACACTTTATACATCAGTGATTTTGATACGGCGGTATAAACAATGATAGTAACGATGTGGTTTACAGTCCCACATGACTATGAAAATTTAGATCCTTTAAGGAAATTGGATCTTTATGAAAACATTTGATCTTTTGAAAATTCAATCTAGCTTTTACCCTAGATACGCTTTCCGGAATAACCCTTCACCGGTGTTTGCAAATTATTTTTGTGGGTTGTGTGGGTTTCAGATTTTAAAATTTTAGCTCAAAACTTGCAGTTTTGTGTCACCTACTTGCTAACCTTGTATTAGGAAAGCAACACGTCCAGTATAATTGCTCCGTATATTACCTTTCGGTAAACTACCGTCCGGTTGTAAAGGAAAGCGTTGAACAAGCAACTGTTAAGGCAATGTCTAATGACATGCAGATTTTCATGGTCTAAAACATGTCAGATGCAATTAATATCCTTTGTAGGAGCAATAGTAAAGATCACCCTATAATTTTTTGGTCTGGCACAAGGTCCTGTCTTCAACCATGCTATGCAACCACCGTTCTTACGGTTGACACCTGAATTGGTTCAGGTGACCTAATGAATTCCAGGTGAATTCCTAGGATTTTACGCTCAATGGTAATGAACGCATTGAAAATAGGTTTTCAGAAAACAAATCGACTTTAATTTGATTAAAATATTTTCTCGTTTAAGCTCGAGTTTAGATATCATTGAATTCCAAGAGTTTGTAATTCTCAATCTTTAAGGTCAATCTCAAGGATTGAGTAATATCAGGCTTAAAAGCTGATTTTTAATCTTTTAAGGAGATTATCCTTTCTGGGGGTCTGATTCATTAGTCTTATCAAGCTAATTTGCACGGCGCCCTCCCCATTTTACGAGACAGATCCTTTCATGGTTATTATAAGTCTGACCACTTGCCGACCCTGTTTGATGCTGAGGTCCGTGGATTTCCTGCTGATTTTAGAGATGACTTTTCTAGATTTTTCGTCAACCTACAGCTGGTCTGGACGACAACTTCTTGACCTAAATCAAGAAGCGCATTTCTTTTTCGGAAGACTTTTCTTCCTTTTAATGATGGAATTGATTCATCGTGTAGATCCATCTTTCTTTCAAATATATTACAGTAATTCGGGTAAAACTGATTAGTTTAGTCCAAAGCAAAAGTACCTGCAATAATCTTGTACAAAAATATGTGATATATGTTTTAAAGAACTTGGTAAATTCTTTCCACACTTAGCTTTTATTTTTCTTTGCCTTTTTATTCTCCTTTATTCCATTTTAAATAAATTCAAGCATTTTGGGTTGTTTCTCCATTTATGTTCTCTCCGAGATAACAATAATTTCGGCATTAACACCTAGTTTTATCGTTTATAAATATGTATAAACATGATTTTGAATTCATTTACTTGAAAAAATTTCAAATTTTCACAGAATTTGGCAAATAAACCAATTGTAAACCTGAGAGAATTTATAACCCTTCCCCACACTTCAGATCTTGCAATGCCCTCATTTGTAAGAAATCAGTAAAAATTTAAAATCATGAGGGTGATTAGTGTAGAAAAATGATTAAAAATACCGAGTTTGCAAACATATTATTTTATATCACATTTGATATTTTGCATCTTGTCGTCAAAATTAGTAGCTTTTGCTGAACTTAATGTCAGTCTTTGAAAGTGCGCTGTTTTACCCTGTTTTATACATAAGATAAACTACAAACATACATAATATTTTTATTATATTTTTTTTATAAAACCTTTATTTATTAAAACAATTTAAATGAATAACTTTTTTTTTAATTTTGATTCCTTTTACTTTAGGTAGTTTGGGTATGTTTACCTAGTCCGTTCCTCGACAAAATTTAAAATTTGTCATTTTTAAAGCGATTGTTTTAAAAGCAAAGATTTTTGGGTTTTTTATTTTTTTGGTATACTTTAGATCAATAATATTAAAATAATGATAATAAAATTTTTCGCCCCGCTCTCGGGTAAAGCAATTTCGGTTCCATGACCTAGTCTTCAACTTACAATGAATTTTAGAAATCATTTTTTAAACTTAATGAAATAAAGTAATTTTTTTGTTTTTAAATTCACACAAATCATAAATTAAAAAAAAAAGTATTAATTTCCTACAAAACAAAAAAATCAGAATGGGGGGAGAAAACTAGTTCTTTAGTGTCTGCTAGTGGAAAAGACCAATCAGATTCCATTCTCGGAACTACATGAGAACAGAACAATTAACTCTAGACAGCGTTTTCTTTTTAGAACATTTTAATCTCCCCACACTTAAGTAGCTGTGGTGTCAAAATTGTGATTAACTTCATTGTCAATTTCTTTTGGACCATAATCAACTTGCATATTTGTAACTTTTGCTTTACGCCATTGGTCGAATTCCTGTGTAATATCTACAAATTCAACTAGTTTTGCCTTTTCTTTAGGCGATAGATTGGATACTAACCGGTTACATAAATTAAAGTTCCCCTTGGTTCTAGCATCGCGAATCCATTTAATAAGTTTCTTCATTGAACTGTTAATAACGGGATCATTTAATTTTATATCAACAATGGAGTTCTTTGTTATCAGGTCATCATTAGGTGTTATTTCATCTTCCCCACACTTAGGCGTTTTATTATTGTTAAGCACTACCGTTCGAGTTGTTAAAACAATATGGTTCTTACCAATTATTTTTATTGGTTCAACGGTTTTGGTTGGTGGAGATTTAGTCTTTCGAATCACAAAGGTGATTGATTTTTCATCATTACTAAGTGTCATTCTACCCTCTCTTACATCAAATAATGCCCCAGTGGACGCTAAGAATAGTCGACCTAAAATTAGAGGAATGTTTGAGTCCTCTTCTATGTTAATGACAATAAATTCGACTAAAAAGGTTAAATTACCCACTTGAACGATTAGGTTGTTAGCAATTCCAACTAGGTGCCTAATGGTTTTATCAAGGAGTCGAACACTCATCTCTGTTGGACATAACTCACCTACTCCTAATCTCTTTATATAATGAAAGAGGTATAACACTCACACTCGCACCTAAATCTGCTAGTGCATCATACATGACACAATCACTAAGTAGACAAAGAACAATAAATTCACCCGGATCACCTACCCTGGGTGAAGGTTTTGGTGGAACTGTCTTCATCGGGTTTATCTTTACGGTTTTTATTTCTTGTACTTTCTTATTCTTCTTCTTCTTTCTAGAGGTATCATAAACTTTATTACCTATTACTTGCTCATACTCAACTCCTTTTCTTGGAAACGGGATGGGTGGTAGGTAGGGTGCCACCACTGGCTTTACATACTCGGGTGGTGGTGGTGGTGTTGTAACTTCTTCATTGTTACTCACATCTAAAACCTTCCCATCTTCTGATGATGGTTTTTCAGAATTCTTTGAAACCATATTAACATTCTCATTCTGAGGATTTACTTCAGTATTACTCGGTAGCTTTCCTTGTTCCCTCTCACTCATCATGCTAGCAAGTGTACCTAGATTCAAAATGGAAGCTTGTTGAGTTCTTAATGACTGATCAAACCTCTCATTTGTTTGGGTTTGAGATGTAATAAATTGTGTTTGAGATTCCATTAGCTTTGCCATCATTTCTTCTAGATTTGACTTTTTCTCTTTGGTTTGTTGTGGTGGTTTATACAAGTTAGGTCTTTGTTGATTGAAAGTGTTGTTTTGAGTTGGTTGGTTATTCGGACCTTGTTGGTTGTACGAGTTATTGTTGGGTCCATTTGGATTGTAAAGAATGTTTTGATTTCGATTAAAGTTTGGCCTTGGCGGTTGATAATTATTTTGATAATTATTTACTGGCCTTTGGTTCATGTAGGAAACATTCTCACGTTGTTCCATTGTTTGCTCAATGTGACAATCTTTCGTTAAGTGTGGTCCTCCGCATTGCTCACAACTGATTCGTATTGCGTGAATATCTTTAGTTATCTTTTCCATTCGTTTCTCGAAAGCATCTATTTTTGTGAAAACAGAATCAAAGTCATGGCTAGAATCGGCTCTAGCCGCTTTAGATGAACGAAAGATATCTTTTTCCTAGTGCTACTCATGTGAGTGGGAGACTGTGTTATCAATAATTTTGTGAGCTTCAATTGCGGTTTTCTTCATAATGGAACCACCAGCTGCTGTGTCGATGTCTTTTCGTGTAGCAACGTCGACACCTTGGTAGAATATTTGTACTATTTGATAAGTATCTAAACCATGCTGAGGACATCCTCTCAACAACTTTCCGAATCTTGTCCACGCCTCATATAGAGTTTCATTTGGCTTTTGCGTGAACGTAACAATTTCTCCTTGAAGTCTCACGGCTTTAGATGCCGGAAAAAATCTTTTAAGAAATTTCTCAACTAAGACATCCCATGTATCAATCGCCCCTTCGGGTAACGATTCTAACCAATCTTTGGCTTCTCCCTTTAAAGTCCAGAGAAACAACATGAGATAGATCTGTTCATCCTCAACTTCTCTGATTTTGAATAGAGTACAGATCCTATTAAAGGTTCGAAGATGTTCGTTTGGATCTTGTTTTGGCGTACCACTATATTGGCATTGATTAGTTACCATGTGTAGGATTTGTCCTTTGATTTCATAATCTGGCGCGTTAATGTCTGGCTTGATAATGGCGTGACCTTGGCCCGTGCGTGTGGCTCTCATTCGGTCTTCCATACTTAGAGGTTCAGTTACTTCCATAATTGAATTTGTTGAATACGAATCACTAGAGGATTTTGATTTAACAGTTTGTAGTTCAGGAGGAATGATTAGTGTTTCAGGATCTTGGAATTGTCCTTGAATATCTTCCGGGTTCTCAATTGTCAAGTCGGGTTCAAAAAATGGATTATCAGAAATTTGAATTGGAGTACTTGTTCGACTAGATGATGATTCAAAAGAAAAATCAACGGCGACAATATTGGCTAGATGTCTTGATCGAGTTAGAGGTGGTGAACGTATGAAAGGTGGTGAACGTTTTGCTCAGTGCATTCACTGAATATCCTATTAGTTATAAAGATAAAAATTATATAAGTTATCAAATGATTTTACCCACGTTTCGAATAGCCAATAGATGCAGCAGGTAGCCAGGACCCTTTAAATCGGAAGCCCACAACTCACCACTAACAAATCCAACTATTATTACGAATCAGAAAATTTTGGATGTCTATCAATTTAACCACTTAAAATAATTTTTCGTCGAAGTTTAAAGAAGATAAAGAAAATTATATGTCTTAAAAACTAGAGCGTCGAAATGAAAAATAAAAAGATTACGTCGAAAAACATCAAAAAATAAAAGGTCGAAAAATAATCGTCGAAAAACAAATAGTCGAAAAATAAAAATAAGAAAATAAAGCGTCGAAACTTAAAAGCCTAAAAACTAAGAATTAAAACTTACGTCTAAAGGAATTAAAGCTTAAAAAGAATTCTATATCCAAAACGGCAATAACTTAATTAGGCACTAAAATCTATTAAATATTAAAGCGATAAGCGACGTCGTAAAATTCTAAAGCACCTAAATCTTAGTCTAAATAAAAAGTACTTAAGGGATTTTACGGCAAAGCCTAAAAATCTATAAAATAACTACTGCAAAAACTAAGTTAAAACTAATTACGAACGAAAAATATAAAGGCTACGATTAATAAAAAGATACAAATTATAAAAGGATATAATCTAAAAATAAAATTTTATATAAAAATATTAATTTTATATTATTTTTATAAAAATATTAATCTATACAATTAATAATAATAATTAAACTTAATATTACAATTTAAATATAAAAACTAGAATTAAAAACTAATTAATATTCTTTAACCCTAAATAATAATAATAATTAAATCTTAACCCTAAATAATATAATTAAATATACTTAAACCCTAATCCATATTAATTACGCGTACGAGGTATGTGGCCTGTCAGACGAACTCATGCGATCGCATGAGTTTTGTTGGTCTGAGCCATGCGGTCGCATGGTGTGCAGACTCAAAAAGGTTGCAGGCCGAAATATTGCAGGTTCAGCGAATTTTTTTTTTTTTTTACTTTTTTACTTTTTACATTATATTCTTTACTAAATTTATATAAGTAATATTTATAACAAAAATTTTTAAAAACTAGAGAAAAATACTTTTATACTTTCTAAAATATATTTTCTTTTTACACACTTAAAGAGATATATATATATATATATATATATATATATATATATATATATATATATATATATATATATATATATATATATATATATATATATATATATGTTTTTATATTTTTGTATTTTTAACAAAATATTTTTACAAAATAAGAAATATTATATTTTTACAAAAACATCTTTAAAAACTAATTTTTTATAGCGTTTCGCTTTCGGCGTTGTTGATTTCCCCGGCAGCGGCGTCAAAAACTTGATGTGTGCACGGAGGTATACGAAATAGTATTATTTTTATTACGAAATACGATACAAATTACACAAGTTTTAATTATTTATTTATGGGATATACCTAAACCTTGCTACAACAATTATAGGCAGTGTACCTAATCGTAGAGTATTGTAGTTTTTAGTAAGTCTAGTTCATTCTACAGGGAGACGGCTTATTGCGTACACTATATTTTTAAACAATTATATTTGTATAAATATATATATATATATTAGTAATATAGTAGTATTATTATTATTATTATAAAAGGGGGGTTTTACCGTTTAATGACTGGTTTGTCGATTTTAAATAAAGCGTAAAGATAAATGACGATAATATAAATGACAGAATTTAAATTGCGATAAAGTAAATTGCAGTAATTAAAATGACAGTAAATAAAGGTACGTTGAAATATGAAATAAAAGTATTATGCTTATTTAAACTTCCGTAATCATGATGTTTGACGTTTTGATTTTAATTTATTTATCTGGGTTAATTGTCCTTTGTCCTGGATTTAATTGATACCTATCTGGTTTTTGTCCATAATAGTCCATCGGTCATAATTATAAAATGCTCGTCAAATTAACCTTATTCCCGAAGTCAAATATTCCAACTAATTAGGGATTCGAACTGTAACAAGGTTTTAATACTTTGTTTAATGATTACACCAGGTTATCGACTGCGTGTAATCCAAGGTTTTAATACTTTGTTAACAATTACACCAATTACCCTTGTATGTAATCCACCCCTATTTTAATAAGATATGAACATTAATTTACCCACTTGATCAGTTTGAATAATCAATTACCCAACCCGAATAATTAATTAAATGATCATAAAAGATGTCGTATAAACGTCACTAAATAGGACATGCATAATCATTTAATAATTATTTGATTAACTAATTTGAAGATAGGTTCGACAGATTCTAATGAGTTATCATTCGATTAGACAATACCCCCCATCTATTAATAGTCCATAGTCCAACGTCCACAAGGGTCGGTCTTTTGTCCAAACCCGAATTATGGTACAAAATCCAATAACCCCGTCTTAATATTTAGTCTAACATCACGATTACTTCAGCTCAAATAAGCATAATAATAACTTAGTTACGAGACATTAATTTAAAAAGGAAGAACATAGCTTACAGTGGTATTTAATCGCGTAGCGTTACACGGACAGAGTTCCGACTTACAAAACCTTAAAACATTTCTTACATTAACCCAATTATTATTAAACTTAATTTAAACTTAATATTATAAATATAAATATATATATTTCTTTACAGAGGAAGAAAGAAAATTGAGGTGTACATAATTCGTCTGAAAATTGCTGAATTTATAGACTTGTCCAGGAATCTGAAGCCATGCGATCACATGGAATTTGTTCTTCCAGGCCATGTGATCGCATGGCCAGCTGGGTGTAGATATTTTTGATTCAAAACGTGTGCTGCTGAATAATTTATTATATATAATATATATATAATTATATATAATTATATATATTATATTATATTCTTGTCAATGTTGACTTGTACTTTAGCTCCGTTGTCTCGTACGTTTACGCCCGGTTTATGTCTCGGTTCCGGATTTTCGAATGTCCTTTTGTATGCGTATATATCTTATACTTTGCGTTCCGCGACTTGTACTCTTGTAATTTTTAGACGTTTCTCATCAATAAATTGAACCACTTGGATTGTATCTTGTACATTTGAGCTTTTTGGTCATTTACGTCTTCAAATCGTCGTTTTCTTCTTTTGTCTTCGCACTTATTTATTTAAACAAATATTACATAAAAATAGAACAATTGTAACTAAAAGCTTTACATATTGGAAAGATATTGATACTAAATATATGTTCATTTTGAGCACTATCAGTACACTGCATCATAACGCGGTCTCAAGCATTGCACCCCGCTTGAGGGATTCTTAGTTAATTTAGGAACTGTTTGTTTAGACACATAAAGGATTGGGCTGTTAGGATAACCGAACGTGTTCATGGAAGTCAGCTTGACTTGGCCATGGTGTTCTTTATGGTTGAACTCTTTTTAAGGGCCTAACTATCTTTTAAAACCAATCATTAACGAAAGCATTGAAACACATCACGTCTCTCGGATATGGTAAACCATGTATTCTATTATGCTTAAGAAAGTTTAGACCTTTGTAGAATGTTAATACGTCACCCAACCGAGTCGCTCAATTGGATGAGCTGTCTGAACGTGTATGCCTGTAGTCAGACTGCACGGGCGTCGGGGGTAAGGGACGTTGCTGTCTATTCAGAATCTTCAAGCCTATCGCAGTACCAGTGACATGTCTTATGACAGGGGCGTTTAGGACCAGTGTAATGAATACAAGGCCTCTGCCTATTCATGAGACAGCATTCCATAATCTCGGTAGAATAACTGATGAAATCATAGTATGCACTTACTTTAACCTTATCTGAATTGCAAATTATATCGCATTTACTTTATCTGTCTTATAAATTAGAAAATCCCAAAAATTAAGTAACCACTACTCCGTCATAACTATCTTAGGTTTAAATATAGGTTCGATTCTACTGATATCTCAAAAATACGACTCTAAGTCATACTTCTCTTACTCATACTAAGGAGTAGTACGATTTAGGCCCCGCTAAATATAAATTTAAAACAGTACCGCCTTTTGGTGGTTGATTCTGATGTGTTGCGACCTAACGACACCGCACAAATAAAACCGTCCGTTTTGGCCATATTTGTCTCGTGTTGGGATATAATAGGTCTCTTGAAGTGTGATCTGTGACGACAATCGATAAAGTGTGAGGTTAGAGAATCATGTAGTGATTTTAATAGTGGGTTACCTTTGACGATGTTGTGACGATGACTCTTTGGGTGCGTTTTTGTGATGATACTCCAGTGAGTACGGATTTAGAGAACCCGGTAGTGATTCGGGTTGTTGGTCATCTATGACGATGATGTATCTGAGCATGATTGGGTCATTAAACTCGCGAGAGTGAGACCCTATCGATGATGGTTCGCGTTAGTTGTTTGCAAAATTAGGGTAAGTTCCTTATGGAATTTTTCCTGTATTGACGGTTGTGTCGGTATGCGATGGAGTGTAAGCCTTGGTGTTACCAACCAATCCCTGGTGTGTTGTGAACGATTTAGCTAGGCTATGCTGCTTAGCTTGGGCGAGTTCATTGTGGTGTGTGTTTGTTGGGAAGACTGGTGGATTAGTGAACTATAAGATTCATTGGGTAGGTATAACCTCGGGTCATTAGGTTGCATATTGGGTGACATTGGGTGTATGGAATCATAGTAATCGAGTCTTTAAACCTCTATAGAGAGTGGGGGGAGTCGGCAACACACTGCGTCAGGTACCCTTTTAATACCTACTAGTGTGATGTTCGCTTCCGATGATTATAAAGTCGTGTTGTGCTTAGAAAACCAGTGAGATACCATTGGGGGTAGTGGTGGATGGTCGTATTGTACGTCGAATTTTCACGATTCGAAAATTTCGAGAGTCGAAGTTTGAGAATGTTGGAGTTAACATTTCGTATGAAGTAAAGAAGGACAGTCTAAGATCCTTCGCATGCTCAACATTGGAGCAAAGTTTAATGGCGTGTGTATGATGAGTTTAGTAGACGGATGAATCTCATCTCTTTAACGAATTTAGGTGTTTGAGGTTTCTCGGTGGGCCTCGGACTTAACGGTCGGATAAGTTGGGGGAGGTGTTGAGGTGTTGATAATGCGGTTGACTCATTCACGATGTCGTACTGATCACTCTTCCCCATGAGAGTAAGCAAATGTATGTCAGAAGTTGGATGGTTAAGTGAATGAAAGGTCGAGTGGATTCGACTGAATTGTAGAATTGGTTAAGCAAGGTGGTGTATGCATAGGTCCGGAGGTGTAGGTAGAATTTTGAAGAAGTCTACCTTGTGGTCAGCGGAGAGCCAGAGTGCAAGGTACGTGTTCTGTAGGTGTTATGTCATTGTTTGAATGACGTCAAAGGGTGATTGTGTACGTCGATTATAATAGCTTGAGGTGAATTTTTGAGAATTCAAGGACTATGATGAACGATGAGAGTTGTCATGCCCTTCAGAGAGTGGTGAATTTGCAAGGTGTTATCACCTTGGCAATGTTAATGTGGAGTAGAGATCTAAGTGGGGGAGTTTATACTATCGCACGAAAGATCTCGAGTAGTGTTACAATAGAAGATGTGTTGAAAAGAACCGTTCTCGACCTCAAAAAGAATTCTAACCCCTATCGATGTAGAGTAATGGGGCATTGGTATTGGACTCAAGGTCGGATGATTCGACTGTTGAGTTTTGGTTCGAGAGTGACATGAGTGGAGTCTATGACGATATGTTTCGAATGAAGAGTTGGTTCTCGTATGAAGGGCGATCGAGTGTCACTAGTAAGGGATAGGAGACCGGTGATGATCTCCGGGAATTCCGAAGTGATTGTTTCAGTGTATCCTAAAGGGTGTTTTCGCAACATTAACTGGGATGGCGTAAATCTCAGATGGTGTTTGCGAGTGATTTTAAGATTTCGCTGAGATGATTACCGCATTTTCCATGTTCAGGGAACATGTTTGTAGGAATCATTAGTGGAATACTCTACTATGAGGACGATGGTATGGTGAGGAGTTCTAGTTCTGATTGTCTCATATAGAGACACACGGTTGTTAGCTTGGGTACGTGGGTATGGTCCCTGGTATTGTGAGAGGTATCTTGAGACATTAGATTAGGGTTGGTATGCCGGGGTTATCCTTACGAACGATCAAGGCAAGAGGCTCATTCGGCGTTGATGAGCATATGGTGAGATGTATAATGATGTGCGACCGGTTGAGTTACGCAAGTGTTAGCCGTTGAGGTACAAAGTATTATCGTGACATAAATCCTTCTTGATTTGGATTAATGTAAAACTTGGTTCACGACGGGGTGAACCTGGTAAATCGTGATTGATGAGTTAGTCATGGATGTAGTTCGTTGTGGGTGTAACCTGGGAGAAATTGTAGGGATACGTGGTGTTTTTCGTGTTTCACAAGAGTACATATTGGTCGTTGGGTGTTTGAAATACCACTTATTATGGTGATGCCTGTTAGTGAATGCTAGTGAGTGATAAGATAGTTGTCCTATGAAGGAGTAGTACAGACTTCGGGTCTCGACTTCGGAGGGTGGTTGTGCCTAGCAAGATTGATGAACGTGGTTTCGAGATGTAGGTAGTAGGTGTGCTGGTGTTGAAGTGCTTACCTTTAATACGTGGCATGGATCACGAGGACGTGATCCGAGATAAGTGGGGGAGAGTTGTAACATCCTAATTTTTTATAGGGACTAATTTATTGTTAAAATTATTAGTTTTGTAACATCCTCGATCGGGCCTAGCTGTAAGGTTACTAAAATGCCCTTAAGTACATGTTGTGTTTATATATGCTTTTATTTTTATTTAACTATTAAATAATGATGTGGTTAGGATCAGTTTGTGACAAGGGTCACAGAACAGGTTTGTTTATTTAATTTGGACTTCGTTTGGGTTGCCAAATGATGTACGAAAGATATCAAATAACTGATAAATACCCGTGTGTCACACAGTGTGGGAATTAACCACATATTAGTGACTAGTCTGTGTTCTTTCTTTCCATTTCTAGACCCTTCTTCTCAAAACACCGTACCTTCACTCTCATTTACATCAAAACCCTAATCTAGAATCCTTGTTCTTGAGCTCGAATCTTTCTTACTATCTTGTTCCTTATGTTTTACTGATTCTATCAAGGTAAGATTTGTAGCATTTCATGCTTTAATCTTCAAGAAAATTGGGTTTTTGTGTTAGTTTTTACAAAATGAGTAATTTGGGTCAAAATGGTTAGATTTGATGTTGTTTGAGTCCAAATCTTGTGGGTTTATGTTTCTTAATTCATAGTGTCTTCGATTTGGTCAGTTTTGAGGTCATAATCGAGCTCTAGAGCAAGAATTTGTCGATTTTGGGTAAAACCCATCACTTTGGCTCCAGCTTCTGCAGATAAACACAGTCAGCCGAGTGTGTCGAGACACTCGACCGACTGACTAGACCATCGACCAAGTGTGTAAGACCCACGGCCGAGTGTGTCTGTGAAAGACCATCGACCGAGTGACTAGACACTCGGTCGAGTGAGTGTAGACAGTCGACCAAGTGTCTTTGGCAGTGAAATATTTTACCAAGTGTTGATTTCTAGCCGTTATGCTGCTCGTTTGTATTTTTGATGTTCAGGATGTAAATTTTGAAAGTGCATAAGTGTTAAGGAAACATTTTTAGCGGACGCTTTTTGATATAAAATTTTTTGTATTGTGTTATTTGGGGTTAATGGATAGAAACTAACTTGTGTATATGTTTTTCTCAGGAGAAAAGGAGAAAGAGAAGGTTCAGTGATTAGATAGCTGAATACCTTCTCGTTTGCTGGTAATCGGTGAGTGGGAGTAACTGGAGAATATAGTATATAGTAGCATGTTATATTATGATTGACATGCTTGTTAAATATACTTATTGTTGTGATTAGTTAGTTCCTTGTGATGACTGCATGTTGGTTGACGCTTGTATGTTGGAACCCAGTGCGTCCCTATCTTGTGGTAGCCTAATTCGATAGGAGAGATCAACATGCGGGTTGGGTTCCTCATGTGGTAGCATATTTGCATCCGTGTAGTATATGTTTGAATGACGCGTTCGTTGCGTGTAGATGATTTATGCAACACGGTTAGTAGGAGGAACTTCCAGTAAACCCCAGCCCGATCAACTGGAGGTTAATGGTTTGGCCGAACCACCGGAGTCTCTGCAGATAGCACTACTGGGTGATATTGTGTGTTAGACTATGTGACATGATTAGTATAACACTTCTGTATGCTATGGCATGTAGTTAGTCGTACTCACTTAGCTACGTGATAATTCCCCTCCATCTCCTCCCTGCATGTTGTAGCTTGTAGATATTGCTTTTGGGAGAAGACGGGCATGGTGATGTTATGTTTGACAGGAGTCAACTCTGATGTGGTCTTACTTTATGAAAACAGTAATCTTTTGTAAACTTATTATAAATATGTCTTCTCCGTATAAACAAGTATTTTGTAATGACACGTGACACAGGTTGTATTAACAATAGTTAATGTAGATATCGTATTTAATTAATAATATGCTTCCTCCACGTATTTAAAAAAAATAAAAAATTAGCGGTGTCACAAGTTGGTATCAGCTCTTAGTTTGGCAGCATGCGCATTGTGATCTAAATGTCATGTTCCCAAACTTAGTAGAGTCATGTCAAACATAACATGCTGGGGATGGGTTAAGTGAGTATTAGGACAGGTTACGTGTTTGTTGTTAGTACTAACAGAGTTTATCCTATGTCTTGGTGTGAGTGTTGTGGTAGTACAGTAATGACAGATAACGAAGCTAACGATACTGGCTCTGCCACCCCTGGAACTGGTACCTTTCGAGCCCCTGATGAAGATGGGCATGTGTCATCGGAAGAGGAAACCTCACAAGAAGTTATTAACCTTCAAAGCTGATTATTAGAAGATCAGGAAAAAATCAAAGAATTAGAACAAGAACGGGCGCAATGGAACCCTAATATCACTGCGTTGAACACAACATTTCCTCCTAGCTATTATAACCAAGTTGGTGGCAGTTCTCAGTCATAGTTTCCTTAAACCACTTATCAAAACCTCCAAATGCCATTCCCGTTTAACCAGGAATTTCCAAATCAGATGATGTACCCATTTCAAGTTCCCGAGACGAAAAAGAAGTGTACCTATAAACAGTTTCTTGATTGCAGACCCCCTGAGTACAGCGGTCACACAAATCCCACAGTGACACTCAATTGGTTAAGAGAAGTAGAGCGAGCGTTGGAAGCATGTTTTTGTGAACCGGAATCTATGGTGTTATTTGCAAGTAGACTTCTCAAGGGTGAAGCATTGGAATGGTGGGATTCTATTACTGCATATTTAAGCAAGGAATAGATCAGCCAGATTACCTGGGAACAATTTGTTGCTAAGGTTCGTGAGCAGTATTGTTCTGAGTATGAGATGGAAAGATTGAAAACTGAGTTTCTGAGTATGAAGATGACAAAAAGTATGACGATTGATGAATTTTTCAGAGATTTCACATCGAAATTAAGGTTTGTTCAATAATGGGTACCGACTGAAAAGGATAAAATTCAGCATTTCATGTTGGTGATTAAACCAGAGTACAGAACCGTTGCGAGATTTGCAACAACCTTGGCACAGGCTCATGAGATTGCTAAAGTTACTGAAGGTGATATAATGGCAGCAAAAAGAGAAAGTTCAAAGGGTGGATCGTTTGGGGGAAAATCAGAAACTCAAACAGGTGGTCAGTCTGGTTAGCAATCAAGTAAGCAATCAGGATTTCATGGTAAAAAGTCAGGTGGGTTTAAACAGAAGAGTAAGTCTGGTATAAGTAGATCGGGTTCAAGTCAGCCTGATTGGTGTAATATTTATAAGTCGACTCATGCCGGTCCGTGGTCTCCAATGACCCGAAGATGTTTAAAATGTGGAGTGAAAGGTCATTAAGCAATAGCTTGTTCTTTTAAGTCAAATGTTTGTTGGAGTTACCATTAGGAAGGTCATAGATCGGCGGATTGTCCATCTGCGTCAAGAGCCGGATTTGGGGCAGGGTCAGGGGCAAGATCAGTGACTTCTGGGGGATCTTCTACTTCTACTACCGGGCAGAAGAGAAAGAATCCTCCAACAGCAGAGGCAAGGGCATTTCAGATGACGGTAGATGTTGCAACCACTACCAATGACGTCATTACCGGTATGTTCTTGGTTAATTCCTTGCCAGCTCGTGTGTTGTTTGATTCAGGAGCGAATCGTTCTTTTATGTCCTTAGGCTTCTATGATAAGTTGAAGTTGCCTG
The DNA here is from genome assembly GCF_046630445.1 of Rutidosis leptorrhynchoides. NCBI lineage: Eukaryota > Viridiplantae > Streptophyta > Magnoliopsida > Asterales > Asteraceae > Rutidosis > Rutidosis leptorrhynchoides. Next base: position 232,370,359 of record NC_092343.1, on the reverse strand, counting down.
TTAGGATGTTAGATGCGCCTTTGGGAATAGAAGTAGCTGATGGTAAAATAGTTCCATGCACAACATCTGTGTCTGGAATTACCATCGAAATTGATGGCCATTCCTTCCCTTTAACCTGTTTATTTATGCCTATACCTAGCTTTGATGTAGTCATAGGCATGAATTGGTTAAGAGCTAATAGGGCTAATATTAAGTGTGATAAGAAGATGATTTCTTTCTGTTTGGTTGACGGATCCCGAGTGATAGCTAGGGGAGAGCGCAGTGGATTTAACTTCCCTATGGTTTCCCTAATGAAAGCTCAGAAGGTGATATCGAAAGGGTGTGATTCGTTCTTAGCTTATGTGATTGATGTCAAGAAAGAAAAGAAGCTGGTAACCAACATACCTGTTGTGTCAGAATTTCCTGAAGTGTTTCCAGATGATTTACCAGGGTTACCTCCAGTACGTGAAGTAGAGTATAAAAATGATTTGGTTCCAGGTGCTACGCCAGTTGTAAAAGCTCCTTACAGATTAGCTTCGTCAGAAATCCGAGAGATGATGTCTCAGATTCAGGAACTGTTAGATAAGGGGTTTATCCGGCCAAGTTCTTCACCGTGGGGTGCTCCTGTGTTATTTGTGAAAAAGAAAGATGGATCGCTTCGTATGTGTATAGATTATCGTGATTTAAATAAGAGAACAATAAAGAATAAGTATCCGTTACCGAGAATAGATGATTTATTCGATCAGTTACAGGGTGCTTCTTATTTTTCCAAGATTGATTTACGTTCAGGGTATCATCAGGTACGTGTTGCATAGACCGACATACCGAAAACAGCATTCAGAACAAGATATGGCCACTATGAGTTTCTAGTTATCCCATTTGCATTAACAAACACGCCAGCGGTGTTTATGGATTTGATGAACAGGGTGTGTCATCAGTATCTCGACAAGTTTGTAATTGTGTTCATAGATGATATTTTAATATATTCGAAAACTGAAAAGGATCATGATACGCATCTGAGGTTGGTGTTAGAACTTCTGAAACAGGAACAGTTGTGACCTAAGTTCTCCAAGTGTGAATTTTGGCTGCGGGAAGTACAGTTTCTGGGTCATGTGATATGTGAACAGGATATCAAAGTAGATCAGTCTAAGATAGAAGATGTAATGAATTGGAACTCACCAAAAACGCTGACAGAAATTAAGAGTTTTCTGGGTTTAGCAGGTTACTATCGCAGATTTATTAAAGACTTTTCCAAAATAGCAGGCCTATTAAATAAGTTAACCAAAAAAGATGTAGCCTTTCGATGGACTGATGAACAAGAAAAAGCTTTTCAGACTCTCAAACGGTTGTTATGTCAAGCGCCTGTTTTAGCTTTACCAGAGGGAACAGAAGATTTTGTAGTTTATTGCGATGCGTCACACGTAGGTCTTGGTTATGTTTTGATGCAGAGAAATAAAGTCATAGCGTATGCTTCACGACAGTTGAAGAATCATGAACGAAATTACCCTACTCATGACTTAGAGTTAACTGCAGTTGTGTTTGCTTTGAAGCTTTAGAGACACTATTTGTATGGTACGCATTCCGAAATCTATACAGATCATCAGAGTTTTCAATATATCTTTTCGCAGAAAGAATTAAATATGTGTCAACATCGATGTTTAGAATTGATTAAAGACTATGATTGTGAGATTAACTACCATCCGGGTAAAGCAAATGTGGTCGCAGATGCTCTGAGTCGTAAGAAAACAGTCAAAAATGTTAGATTTATGAGAATTGAGATAGTTTTCGACTTGATTGATCGATTGAAAATTGTTCAGCTAGTAGCTTTGAATGATGAGAACCTAAAGACTGAATAAATGACCAAAAGAAAATTTGACCTATGCAATGATTCTAGAGGATTAAAAACCTATAATGACCGTATTTGGGTGCCTATGCTTGGAGATTTGAGGGATTTAATCCTTACAGAAGAGCATAAATCTAGATTGTCAGTGCATCCGGGTAGTACAAAGATGTATAGAGACTTGAAAACACTGTATTAGTGGCCGACAATTGTAGCGACCCGACCAAATCATGTTTGACGGCGCCGTCTACTTAGGTCCCGTTACGTGGTCATAAGTCTTTAAAACAACGTTTGACCTAAAGATATGTCGCATTCATTTCAAATGTAAAGATTGTTCAAAGTTTACAAGAATAGTTCCACCACAAGTTACGATACAAAGTTTTAAGTACAAATGAAACTTATGCGACACAATTCAAAAGTAGCCAAAAGACGCTCCATGTATGCATATATACTCGACATCCAATGCAAGTATCAAAATAATGAGCGGAAGCATGTATCATGTATCGTTCAAGGACCTGAGAAAAACATAGAAATCTGTCAACGAAAACGTTGGTGAAATCATAGGTTTAAGTAAGTAAGTACAAGTGAACCACAAGATTTGCAACCATGAGATAATAGTAATACATTCCAAAAGTTTGTTTCACGAGCACCCAATTATCAATGCTTAACATTCCTTCCATAGAACCCCATCACAATAGTGTTAGAACATACACTGTTTCTCGAAAATACATTTCATTCGTAAACGGTAGCGAACCGTTTGAATGAGGGTTTGTCAAACCCATATGGCCATATAACATAAGTTCTCGCTTACACCCAGCAAGTGTAACTAATGATAATGGAATTTAGGATTTTTGTTCAAACTCGTATGTAGAATGTTTGTTTTCCTGTACTTGTGTTCACTTAGTAAAAAGAAACGTTTATGTTTTCTCATCCCAAATGTAAGTGCAAAAGAGTAAAAGTGGGACTATGATCTCACCTTGAGTGCACGTACGAAAAGTACTTCACAAAATAACGTGTGTGAAGGATAGTGCTAGTCTTGACCTAAACAAATAGGTCGTATCAATAACGGTAAACACGATAGGTCAAAGATGTTCAATTAGTCCTATGGCTCGTTACGACTCGATTATGTAGCATGTGAAATCAAATTGTCAAGTTTCATGCAAGGTACAAGTATATAAACAAGTTAGGAAGGTTGCATAATCATTTGGTTAAGTTTGACAAAAAGTCAAACTTTGGTCGGTCAAAGTCAACGAAAAAGTCAACACGTTCGGGTCGGGTCCCGAACTATTTTTCTGAGGTTTTTAATCATGTATGAGCATGTTAGAACAAGTTACATGTGAATCGGAGGTGCGTAGCATAGCAAACATTATTCGAAAATTGACAAAGTTGGACAGACCACTTTGGCGCGCCGCGCGGGTATATGGCGCGCCGCGCCATTACCTGTGCAGAGAATTCTGGCAGTTTTTAAGTTTTATGCACGAACCTAACTTCAAACAATCACCATTTATGATCCGCAAACAATCAAGACAAGTATCTTATACCGTTGGGAAGGTAATTTGACGAGGAAAACAACTAAACACATTTCATCAATCAATCTACCTATTACAACAACCAAAACCGCATCTAATGCTTAACATTAACCGCATACAAGTTCATAAATGCAATTCAATGATTCGGGCAACCAATTTACATGAATGATATGCCGTTTCGAAGGTAATCAAGCATACAATCCAACTAAACACTTACCAATAATAATCCATGGCATTCAATGCATCAAAAGTCCATTTCAAGTTTATCAACCCTTACCCAAATTCACCAAAATCATAAATCAAGTTCATGAACTTTTCTAAAGCAACCTACACATCAAATTGAAGCTAGTGATACTAGGAACACAATTAGAACATGAACTTTTAACATCTAACAACATATGATCATCCAAAATTCAAGAACAACACACCAAAATTCAAGTTCATGCTAGTTACACTAAAACAACGAGATCGAACATATAAATTACACACACGACATCACAATGAGCCATAGACACTAACTAACACCATTTCAAGTCAAAAACACGAATTTAGAGAAATCTAGAGTTTTAGAAAAGTTACCCAAACGAGATGAAGTTGGTACCAAAATGAAGAGGATGAAGAGAGGATTACGAATATGTAATTTATTTTGTTGTAAGCCTCCTAGATCGGATTTAGATGATGATTGAATGAATTTGGTAATGGTGTGTGTGTTCTTGCTAGAGAGAAAGAGAGAGAGAGAGATGGAGATGATAATGAATGGGTGAAAGGGGTTTGACCCTTTGACCTAGTCAAGGGTTTGATCCCTTGTCAAGTTTAGTCCCTCAACTTTCGTTCGGGTGCGTGAATTACCTAAACGAGATAATTTAAAACGCGTATCAACGGGAGATGTTATAAACATATAACGGACTTTATATTAGTATAACGAAAAAGTAAATGGAAAAAGGCGGGATGTTACATTACCTACTCCTTAAAAGAAATTTCGTCCCGAAATTTAAGTAGGCGTAGTAGTCGTTGTTTCTTCCTCGAAATCTTGCGTTTCCGAATTCACGAATAGATGAGGATACTTCCTTTGCATTTGATCTTGTCTTTCCCAAGTAAACTCGGGTCCCCTTTTGGCGTTCCAACGGACTTTAACAATCGGGATTCGGCTTTGTTTCAATGTCTTGACGGAGGTGTCCACAATTTCAACCGGTTCCTCCACAAAATGAAGTTTGTCATCAATAGTAAGTTCCTCGAGAGGGATGACGATATCGGGTTCGACAAGACACTTTTTCAAGTTAGATACATGGAAGGTAGGATGAACGGAGTTCAATTGAGGCGGAAGATCTAAACGATAAGCAACGGTTCCAATACGCTCCAAGATTTCGAAAGGACCAATATACCGTGGATTTAGCTTCCCGCGTTTCCCAAAACGGATTACACCCTTCCAAGGTGCGACTTTTAACATGACACGGTCACCGACTTGAAATTCAAGGTCGTTGCGTCTTTTGTCGGTATAGCACTTTTGACGACTTCGGGCCGTCCTAAGCCTATCTCGGATTTGAACGATCTTCTCGGTTGTTTCATGAATGAGTTCAGGTCCGGTAATTTGTGTGTCACCTACTTCAGCCCAACAAAGAGGTGAACGACATTTTCGGCCATATAAAGCTTCGAACGGTGCGGCGTTAATACTCGCGTGATAGCTATTGTTGTAGGAGAATTCGGCGAGAGGCAAGTGCTTATCCCAAGCTTTTCCAAAGTCTACAACACAAGCTCGTAGCATGTCATCCAAAGTTTGAATTGTGCGTTCGCTTTGTCCGTCGGTTTGTGGATGATATGCGGTGCTCAAGTCTAAACGCGTTCCCAACGCTTCTTGCAATGTACGCCAAAATCTAGAAACGAAACGGCCATCTGGTTCGGAGATAATCGATAAAGGTACACCGTGTCGGGCTACGATCTCCTTAATGTAAAGTTGTGCAAGTTTCTCCATTTTGTCCGTTTCTTTCATGGCAAGGAAGTGTGCGGATTTGGTGAGACGGTCAACAATAACCCAAATGGTATCATAACCGCCCGTCGTTTTTGGTAGCTTGGTGATAAAATCCATCGTTATCCTTTCCCACTTCCATTGCAGGATCTCGGGTTGTTGAAGTAGTCCGGACGGTCTTTGGTGTTCGGCTTTGACTTTGGAACATGTCAAACACTTGGAAACATAAGTAGCTACGTCCCTTTTGATGTTCGGCCACCAATATAGTTGTTTAAGGTCGTGGTACATCTTATTGGCACCGGGGTGAATCGAGTATCGTGACTTATGGGCTTCATCTAAAATAAGGCTTCGTAGGTCCCCATAACTAGGCACCCAAATCCTTCTGGCGTAATATCGGAGTCCGGTCTCCCTAATTTCGAATCGAGAGACGAGAATGTTCAAGAGCTCGTGTGAAAGGTTTTCATCCTTGAGAGCCTCATCTTGGGCTACCCGAATTTGGCTATTAAGGTTGGTATGAATGGTGATGTTTAAAGCTCGGACACGAAGAGGCACCGCTCTTTCTTTTCGACTTAAGGCATCGGCTACTACGTTTGCCTTCCCGGGATGGTAACGAAGCTCGCAATCGTAATCGTTCAAAGTTTCAATCCACCGTCGTTGTCTCATGTTTAGTTGCTTTTGATCGAAGATGTGTTGAAGGCTTTTGTGATCAGTGAAGATAGTACTCTTGGTTCCATAAAGATAGTGTCTCCACATTTTAAGTGCAAAGACAACGGCTCCGAGTTCGAGATCATGTGTCGTATAGTTTCGTTCATGAATTTTGAGTTGTCGAGAAGCATAAGCAATGACTTTCGTTCGTTGCATCAATACACACCCAAAACCATGTTTCGAGGCATCACAATATACAACAAAGTCATCATTGCCTTCGGGAAGTGACAAGATAGGAGCGGTGGTTAGCTTCGTTTTCAAGATTTGGAATGCGGATTCATGTTCGGTCGCCCAAATGAATTTCTTTCCCTTGTGAGTCAATGCGGTTAGAGGACGTGCAACCAAAGAGAAGTTTTCGATGAATCTACGATAGTACCCGGCGAGACCCAAGAATTGACGAATGTGAGTAGGAGTAGTAGGAGTCTCCCATTTACTAATGGCTTCGATTTTCGTGGGATCGACTTTAATACCTTGATCACTTACAACATGACCAAGAAATTGAACTTCCTTTAACCAAAATTCACACTTGGAGAATTTGGCATAAAGTTGTTCTTGTCTCAAGAGTTCAAGCACAAGTCGGAGATGTTGTTCGTGCTCTTCTTCATTTTTAGAATAGATCAATATGTCATCGATGAACACAATAACGAATTTATCGAGATACGGTTTGCACACGCGGTTCATAAGATCCATGAACACCGCCGGTGCGTTAGTGAGACCAAATGGCATGACAAGGAATTCATAACTACCATAACGAGTTCGGAAAGCGGTTTTGGAAACATCTTCCCCCTTAACCCTCAATTGATGATAACCCGAGCGGAGATCGATTTTCGAATATACACAAGACCCTTGTAGTTGATCCAAGAGGTCATCGATGCGAGGAAGAGGATATCGGTTCTTAACCGTCAATTTGTTTAGTTCACGATAGTCAATGCACATTCGTAGGGATCCGTCTTTCTTTTTAACAAACAAAATCGGAGCGCCCCATGGTGAATGGCTAGGTTGGATAAAACCACGATCAAGTAGTTCTTGGATTTGACCTTGCAATTCTTGCATTTCGGATGGAGCGAGTCTATATGGTGCACGTGCTATGGGTGCGGCTCCCGGAATAAGATCGATTTGGAATTCAACCGGTCGATGAGGTGGAAGACCCGGAAATTCGTCGGGAAATACATCGGAAAAGTCACTAACAATTGGCACATCATCGATATGCTTCTCTTCGGACTCGACTTTCTTAACGTGGACAAGGATCGCAAAACAACCCTTACGGAGTAGTTTTCTAACTTTAAGGCACGAAACGAGGTTGAGTCTGGTGCAACTCTTATCGCCATAAACAATCAAAGGTTCACCATTCTCGATAGGAATTCGGATTGCGTTAAGATCACAAAGGATGTGAGATTTCGTTTTGACTAACCAATTCATACCGATTATTACATCAAAGCTTCCTAGTTCCATGGGTATCAAGTCAATTTCAAATTCCTTACCCAAAATGTTTAACGTACACCCCCGGTAATATGTGTCGGCACTTAATAGTTTCCCGTTAGCCACTTCAATGGTATAAGTGGTATCTAATGGAAGAGGTGGAGTGCTAAAAGAATGAGTCAAAGTCTTGGATACAAAGCATTTATCGGCACCCGAATCGAATAAGCAAGAGGCATAAGAATTGTTGAGAAGAAACGTACCCGTGACTAATTCATTATCATCTCGGGCTTCCTCGGTGTTGATGTTGAAAGCTCGGCTGCGCGTATTGGTGTTATCTTTCCTCTTCGGGCATGCATTTCTATAATGGCCCGTTTGGCCACATTCATAACAAGTGCCCGTCTTTGGTGCATTGGGCTACTTTCGAGCGACGGGAGTGGCACTTTTTCAATCATTGGCCTTATGACCAACTCCTTGGCACCGGTGGCAAATTAACTTACTACATTCGCCAAAGTGATGTTTGTTGCATTTGTTGCAAAGAGGTAGGTTCCCGGCATAACCCTTCTTGTCGTCGGAGGTGTAAGGCTTCTTAGCAAAGTTGTTGTTGTTTGATTGGGAGGGTTCCCACTTTCTTTTGTTGCCGCCCGATTTATCCTCGGCCTTAGGTGCCGGAACTACGATTTCGTCAACCGTTTCTATCAATTTTCGGGCCATGTTCAAAGCTTCTTGATGATTAGTGGGTTTGGATGACATTACTCCGTGTTTGATACTCTTTGGAAGACCATCCATGTAAAGTTCAACCCTTAAAGCTTCGGGGTTCACAAGATTTGGGCACATCAAGGCTAGTTTGGAAAATCGTTGATTGTAAGCCTTGAGATCATTTCCGATCGCCTTTAAAGTTCTTAGCTCTTATTCGAGCCTTCGGGTTTCTTCACGAGGAAAATATTCGACAATCATCTTTTCCCTCAAGTCGGCCCAAGAGAGGGCGTGAGCTTCATCTGTACCCACCGATTGTACATAAGTATTCCACCATGTAAGAGCGACACCGGCGAAGGTGTGAGTGGAGTATTTGACCTTGTCTTGGTCCCGACAACCGCTTATACTAAAGACGGCTTCCGTTTGCTCAAACCATCAGGTGAGCATGACCGGTCCCCCGGTTCCATCAAAAGTGTGAGGTTTGCACCCCATGAAAGCTTTATAGGAGCATCCCTCGTTTGAGTTTCCGGCTCTATTGTTGTTGTTGTTGTTGTTGTTGTTGTTGTTGTTGTTGTTGTTGTGGTTGTTATTATTATTGTTGTTGGATGAGTGACCGGCCATGGCCGCATCTACGGCGGTGGCTATCATCCGTTCGAGAGCTTGTTCGGGAGTTTCATTGCGGCGTACACGACAAGGAGCCATTGTTCCTTCAAGACACAAGAATATCATTGATTAGTATTCTCAATAATACTAATCGTGATATAGAATAAAGATAAAGAGAAGTTTTTCCTCGACTCGCCTTAAATTCTTTATATCATAATGTCGGAACGTTCATATGAGTCACCGTAATATAATCCCGGCAATTATATTACCCTGATTCATATGTGCATTCGACATTATTCTATAAAGTCAAGGTGGCGTGTCAATCAATTTAAACAACGTGAGATTAAGATGAACTAAGAGTAGATATGAGTAGAAGCGTTCGAGTAAAAATGCACAAGTAGTCAAGTAATTCCTACTTCAAGTCTATATGCCGGTTCTAGTCTAGACTCACCAATGTACCCTATGACTCGAGGTTGACACCAATGAACTCTAAATCCCTACAACCAACGCACTGATACCATCTGTAGCGACCCGACCAAATCATGTTTGACGGCGCCGTCTACTTAGGTCCCGTTACGTGGTCATAAGTCTTTAAAACAACGTTTGACCTAAAGATATGTCGCATTCATTTCAAATGTAAAGATTGTTCAAAGTTTACAAGAATAGTTCCACCACAAGTTACGATACAAAGTTTTAAGTACAAATGAAACTTATGAAACACAATTCAAAAGTAGCCAAAAGACGCTCCATGTATGCATATATACTCGACATCCAATGCAAGTATCAAAATAATGAGCGGAAGCATGTATCATGTATCGTTCAAGGACCTGAGAAAAACATAGAAATCTGTCAACGAAAACGTTGGTGAAATCATAGGTTTAAGTAAGTAAGTACAAGTGAACCACAAGATTTGTAACCATGAGATAATAGTAATACATTCCAAAAGTTTGTTTCACGAGCACCCAATTATCAATGCTTAACATTCCTTCCATAGAACCCCATCACAATAGTGTTAGAACATACACTGTTTCTCGAAAATACATTTCATTCGTAAACGGTAGCGAACCGTTTGAATGAGGGTTTGTCAAACCCATATGGCCATATAACATAAGTTCTCGCTTACACCCGACAAGTGTAACTAATGATAATCGAATTGAGGATTTTTGTTCAAACTCGTATGTAGAATGTTTGTTTTCCTGTACTTGTGTTCACTTAGTAAAAAGAAACGTTTATGTTTTCTCATCCCAAATGTAAGTGCAAAAGAGTAAAAGTGGGACTATGATCTCACCTTGAGTGCACGTACGAAAAGTACTTCACAAAATAACGTGTGCGAAGGATAGTGCTAGTCTTGACCTAAATAAATAGGTCGTATCAATAACGGTAAACACGATAGGTCAAAGATGTTCAATTAGTCCTATGGCTCGTTACGACTCGACTATGTAGCATGTGAAATCAAATTGTCAAGTTTCATGCAAGGTACAAGTATATAAACAAGTTAGGAAGGTTGCATAATCATTTGGTTAAGTTTGACAAAAAGTCAAACTTTGGTCGGTCAAAGTCAACGAAAAAGTTAACACGTTCGGGTCGGGTCCCGAACTATTTTTCTGAGGTTTTTAATCATGTATGAGCATGTTAGAACAAGTTACATGTGAATCGGAGGTGCGTAGCATAGCAAACATTATTCGAAAATTGACAAAGTTGGACAGACCACTTTGGCGCGCCGCGCGGGTATATGGCGCGCCGCGCCATTACCTGTGCAGAGAATTCTGGCAGTTTTTAAGTTTTATGCACGAACCTAACTTCAAACAATCACCATTTATGATCCGCAAACAATCAAGACAAGTATCTTATACCGTTGGGAAGGTAATTTGACGAGGAAAACAACTAAACATATTTCATCAATCAATCTACCTATTACAACAACCAAAACCGCATCTAATGCTTAACATTAACCGCATACAAGTTCATAAATGCAATTCAATGATTCGGGCAACCAATTTACATGAATGATATGCCGTTTCGAAGGTAATCAAGCATACAATCCAACTAAACACTTACCAATAATAATCCATGGCATTCAATGCATCAAAAGTCCATTTCAAGTTTATCAACCCTAACCCAAATTCACCAAAATCATAAATCAAGTTCATGAACTTTTCTAAAGCAACCTACACATCAAATTGAAGCTAGTGATACTAGGAACACAATTAGAACATGAACTTTTAACATCTAACAACATATGATCATCCAAAATTCAAGAACAACACACCAAAATTCAAGTTCATGCTAGTTACACTAAAACAACGAGATCGAGCATATAAATTACACACACGACATCACAATGAGCCATAGACACTAACTAACACCATTTCAAGTCAAAAACACGAATTTAGAGAAATCTAGAGTTTTAGAAATGTTACCCAAACGAGATGAAGTTGGTACCAAAATGAAGAGGATGAAGAGAGGATTACGAATATGTAATTTATTTTGTTGTAAGCCTCCTAGATCGGATTTAGATGATGATTGAATGAATTTGGTAATGGTGTGTGTGTTCTTGCTAGAGAGAAAGAGAGAGAGATGGAGATGATAATGAATGGGTGAAAGGGGTTTGACCCTTTGATCTAGTCAAGGGTTTGATCCCTTGTCAAGTTTAGTCCCTCAACTTTCGTTCGGGTGCGTGAATTACCTAAACGAGATAATTTAAAACGCGTATCAACGGGAGATGTTATAAACATATAACGGACTTTATATTAGTATAATGGAAAAGTAAATGGAAAAAGGCGGGATGTTACAACAATGAAAACTGATGTTGCAAGTTTCGTCGAAAAGTGTCATATATGTGCGCAAGTTAAGGCAGAACATCAGAAACCATATGGATCTCTACGACAGTTAGAAATTCCTCAGTGGAAATGGGATCATATAACAATGGATTTTGTAACCAAGTTACCCCGAACCCAGAAAGGTCACGACATGATCTGGGTGATAGTGGATCGTCTAAAAAAGAGTGCTCACTTTTTAGCTACTCGTGTAACAGCCTCGTTGAGTGATTTAGCAGAGTTGTACTTGAAAGAAATCGTTAGTAAACATGGTGCACTGTTGTCAATAGTTTCCGACAGATATACTAGGTTCGTATCAAACTTCTGGAACAGTTTACAATAGAATCTGGGTACGCGTGTGAATCTAAGTACATCTTATCATCCACAAATAGACGGTCAGAGTGAATGAACGATTCAGACGTTAGAAGACATGTTGAGAGCGTGTACCTTAGAATATGGTGGTTCTTGGGATTTGCATCTTCCATTGATAGAGTTTGCTTACAACAATTCATATCATTCAAGTATCAGAATGCCATCGTATGAAATGTTGTATGGTCACAAGTGCAGAACTCCTACGTGTTGGTTAGAAGCAGGTGAAAAACAATTTTCAGGTCCCGAAATTGTTCAGATAACTGGAGAAAAAGTTGAAATTGCACGTGAGAAGTTAAAAGTAGCCAGAGACCGACAAAAGATGTATGATGATCTGCGTAGATGTCCGGTAATATTTAATGTAGGTGATCGTGTATACTTGAAGGTATCGCCGTGGAAAGGGGTGATCAGATTTGGTAAACGTGGTAAACTAGCACCGAGATTTATTGGGCCATTTTCGATCAAAGAAATTTTGAATGATCACACTGTTGTTTTAGATTTTCCTTCAGAATTAGCGGGAATTCACAACACGTTCAATGTATGTTATTTAAGAAAGTGTAAAGTAGATGATGAAAGTCATATTCTTCCGTTGAAAGATTTGAAAGTCGACTTGACTAAGAAATTAGTAGAAGAGCCAATTCGAATAGTGGACAAGAAGGTCACAAAGTAAGAAAGAAATAGATTCCAATGGTATTAATAGAGTGGCGGCACAGTTTAGGTTCTAACTTAACGTGGGAAACCGAGGAGTTAACGAGGGTGCGCTATCCCCAGTTGTTTGACCTTGACCAGATTCTGAGGACGGAATCTTCTTAAGGGGGTAGATTTGTAACATCCTCGATCGGGCCTAGCAGTAAGGTTACTAAAATGCCTTTAAGTACATGTTGTGTTTATATATGCTTTTATTTTTATTTAATATTTACTATAAAATAATGATGTGGTTAGGACCAGTTTGTGACAAGGGTCACAGAACATATTTGTTTATTTAATTTGGACTTCGTTTGGGTTGCCAAATGATGTAAGAAAGATATCAGATAACTGATAAATACCCGTGTGTCACACAGTGTGGGAATTAACCACAATTTTGTGACTAGTCTGTGTTCTTTCTTTCCATTTCTAGACCCTTCTTCTCAAAACACCGTACCTTCACTCTCACTTACATCAAAACCCTAATCTAGAATCCTTGTTCTTGAGCTCGAATCTTTCTTACTATCTTGTTCCTTGTGTTTTACTGATTCTATCAAGGTAAGATTTGTAGCATTTCATGCTTTAATCTTCAAGAAAATTGGGTTTTTGTGTTAGTTTTTACAAAATGAGTAATTTGGGTCAAAATGGTTAGATTTGATGTTGTTTGATTCCAAATCTTGTGGGTTTATGTTTCTTAATGTATAGTGTCTTCGATTTGGTCAGTTTTGAGGTCATAATCGAGCTCTAGAGCAAGAATTGGTCGATTTTGGGTAAAACCCGTCACTTTGGCTTCAGCTTTTGCAGATAAACACAGTCGGCCGAGTGTGTCGAGACACTCGACCGACCGACTAGACCATCGACCGAGTGTGTAAGACCCATGACCGAGTGTGTCTGTGAAAGACTATCGACCGAGTGACTAGACACTCGGCCGACTGTCTATGACAGTCGACCGAGTGTCTTTGGCAGTGAAATATTTTACCAAGTGTTGATTTATAGCCGTTATGCTGCCCGTTTGTATTTTGATGTTCAGGATGTAAATTTTGAAAGTGCACAAGTGTTAAGGAAAAATTTTTAGCGGACGCTTTTTGATAAAAAAAATTTCTGTATTGTGTTATTTGGGTTTATTGGACAGAAACTAACTTGTGTATATGTTTTTCTCAGGAGAAAAGGAGAAAGAGAAGGTTCAGTGATTAGATAGTTGAATACCATCTCGTTTGCTGGTAATCGGTGAGTGGGACTAACTGGAGAATATAGTATATAGTAGCATGTTATATTATGATTGTCATGCTTGTTAAATATACTTATTGTTGTGATTAGTTAGTTCCTTGTGATGACTGCATGTTGGTTGATGCTTGTCTGTTGGAACACAGTGCGCCCCTATCTTGTGGTAGCCTAATTCGATAGGAGAGATCAACCTGCAGGTTGGGTTCCTCATGTGGTAGCCTATTTGCATCCGTGTAGTATATGTTTGAATGATGCGTTCATCGCGTATGGATGATTTATGCAGCACGGTAAGTAGGAGGAACTTCCGGTAAACCCCGGCCCGATCAACTTGAGGTTAATGGTTTGGCCGAACGCCGGAGTCTCTGTAGACTGCACTACTGGGTGATGTTGTGTGTTAGACTATGTGACATGATTAGTATAACAATTCTGTATGCTATGGCCTGTAGTTAGTCGTACTCACTTAGCTACGTGCTAATTCCCCTCCATCTCCTCCCTGCAGGTTGTAGCTTGTAGATATTGCTTTTGGGAGAAGACGGGCATGGTGATGTTATGTTTGACAGTAGTCAACTCTGATGTTGTCTTGCTTTATGAAAACAGTAATCTTTTGTAAACTTATTGTAAATATGTCTTCTCCGTATAAACAAGTATTTTGTAATGACACGTGACACAGGTTGTATTAACAATAGTTAATGTGGATATCGTATTTAATTAATATTATGCTTCCGCCATGTATTTAAAAAAAAATCAGCGGTGTAGTTTGTCCCACATTTGACTAGTTAGGGACCCATTTTTGTAAAAAGCTTAAGTAGGAAGGGTAAAAGGGTAATTTTACCCATTATAAGTCTCTAGAGGAGTCTAAACACCCCTCTTTATTTCTCATAGTGCAGAAAATTTGAGTGTGAAAATGTAGAGAGAAGTTGGTGGCGATTTTGGGGATGTAAGCACAAATCCTTGAAGTTTTTCACATGCAATTAAGTCTTTGGGTTGTATCAAGCTTGTTAATACTTGATAGCATAGTTGGAGCTCTTATTTCCTTCTTCTTCTTCATCTTCTTAGTGAAATTTGGGGTTTTTAACTCTAGCTTGAGGTATGATATATTAATCCCTTAAATTCGAATTATTTATAGTTAGATGGTGTTATTATGGTTAGTAATCAAGGTTTTGGTTACCTAGTAACCCTAATTTGGATTTGGGGTTAGGGTTTGGGTTAGTGGTGTGTATAAACTCAATTTTCTTTGAAATTTGGGGGTTTTGGTGTAAGTTTGGGTGTATAAACCCTATTGTTGTGGGTTTTAGGTTTGATGACGAGTTTGGGGGAAATTAGTCTTGTAAATGGAAGATTAATCACTTGATTAATTGTGTCTTGTTGTCTAAATGTTCATAAGAACATGTTGGTAAGTCAAAATTGGGTGTTGACTTGAATTGGGTCAAAAATAGTGTTAGTCACTTGTGTTGGTGGGTTAAGTACTTAAAGTACTTGGCTTATGTTGTAAATTGGTAAATTGGTTACTAATCTTGATATTTGGTCAAAATGTGTAATTTTGGGAAGTAAGTACTTAAGCACTTGGTTGACCAAATTAGAGTAATTTGTGTTTTGAATGTGAAATTGAAAGACTCAAGTTTTAAGACTTGTCTTCTTGTCTAATGGTGTTAAATTGATTATGGGTCAATAGGGTAAACCCTAGTGAATTTGGTTCTTAAAGTTATTAATGAGTAGATTGTGATAATTTTGTATGTATATGCTTATTAGGTGGATTTTGTGCTTGATGACGGATACGTTGATTTCTTGACCGGAAGTGTTTGTTAAATGGTTGTTGAATAGTTGCTTGAAAGTTGTTTGTTGCGTAAATTGCTCGGATTCGAGGTGAGTACAATGTCCATATATCCTTGATAGATTTAATAGTGATGCGTAAATTGTAATATGATTTGGGACTCATTGTTTATTGAAAGATATACAATGAGTTGCCGACGTCGGGGATGCATTTTGATGATAATTTGGGGCTCATGGTAAATCGAAAGATGTACGATGGGTCGTCGGTGTCGGGGACGCATTTTATTGTTGATTGGCATCGGGGACGCCCATTGCCTAGGACATCGGGGATGTTAAGGGACTTGCTAAGTGTATGAGATAAAGCAAGAACCTATCGAGGCACGGGGTGCAACTTGTATGATAATTGTATGCGGTGTGTGTATTTACCATTAAATGTATTAATGATATGTGCATATTTTATTCACTACGAATAAAGCTTACCGTTGTTGTTTACATGTTTTATAGGTTCCGGTTCGGATAAGGGTAAGGGCACTTTAGATGGATAGCTTGATGTTGCGAAATGTACTTGGAAGTTGTCTTTTGGCTTGTAGTACTTGCTAGATGTTTTTGATTGGATAGATAAATCCATAAGATCATGCTCTTACTACTAGTGTTGTTATTAGTTATTTTGTTAAAATTGGTTGCTATTAACACTTGTAGTGAGTAATGGGTCATGTTTGCTACTTGTCCTTTGTAATGGGTCGTTTTAAAATTAGTTTGTTTTTGTGACTCTTAAAACTTGTTAAAAGTGGTTTGGAAGTAAATGAAGTGGTTCATGTTGCGTTGTTGTGTGATGGTGTCAAAATGACTTGGGAATGAAATGGGTCAAGGTGCAAAATTTGGCTAAAGCATCTACTTTGACTGAATCCCTGATGGGGATCGTTTGAGATCCCTGATGGAGAATAGTTGATACTGAAGGTATTTCGTATGCCCGAGAGACATATTAAATTAATGTGGCTAATGTGTTATGATCCAAGTCAGGTCATACCCAATAACAAGCTTACCGACACCTTACATGTATTTAATCTTAACAATTGGTTCGTTAAATAAATACGCGACACTTGAACTTTAGAAAATCGGTTTTCTAAAGTATTATCACTTGAGATAAATTATTTGGATAATTTATATATATTAAGGATTTAATTATTTATAGGTTTAAATAATTATGTTGTGTTATATTTTATAAATTGGTTTATAAAATGTAAGTAACTTAACAAATGCATGTTTTATACAACAAGTTTTATACATTTATAAGTTATTTTATAACAAGTTTTACAATATATATAAATCTTGTTATAAAACTACATGTGGGATGTTTTTTTTGTCTCCAAGGGAGACATCCCATGCTTTGTTTTTGTTACTTCCAATGGCACATTCCTTAAGAGCATGCAAGACACTTAAACCAAGCAATCTTTGACTCAAGTACCACATGCTATACACATTAAAAAGTGCAACAAAAATTCTGCTTCAGTCCTCCAGCTGAACGAACTGTTTCAAGGGAAAGGGAGAGTTTTTTGCTTAGTAATCTTGCTCATTCAAGTGTTAAAAATCCTAACCATTAAAAGGGTGGTGTTGGTAATTGAAAGCTTGTGGGTATAGCTCTCTTGAGGCTTCAACTTAGAAGCAATTTCATCATCATCTTCAACATCATCTTGTTAGAAATCTCAAACCTCAATAATCTTGAGGAGGTACATTTCTTATCTTCTCCTTTTATTTGTAAGCATATGTTTCAAGACTTGATATTAACAAGGAATTTAACTTAATATCTTAACATGTTAACATGAACTTTACATAATGCTTCCGCTTATTTTAACTACATTAAATTGGTTTAATGATCAAGTTAACTATTAGAACATGTTGTTTATGTAACTTGTTGAACTCCTTCAATGGTATCTAGAGCCAAAGTCTTTGAAATATGCTTCTTATATATGGTCTTTTAAACCCACCAACTTTGCATTCTATTAACATGCATGAAAGTAGAATGTAAAAATGTTCGGGTTTGGGTGGGATTATGGAATGGCCGAATTTAAGGGGTTCCAAAAGTGGTTTTGGGTTTGCCTTTTAGTTCAAATTTGTTGATAAATTAATGTTCACAATCATAGCCATGACCTTGTGTTTGAATGAATGCATGTTTGGTTGATTAATTATTCATTTGGTATGTAATATTAATTCATTCATGTGATTGTAATATTCATTCAACGGGTTTGTAATATTTATTCATTTAGTTATGTAATTTATTTTATATTTGGTATGTAAAATATATTAGGTTGTATTTTCATTTTAGAAAAATGTATTAGGATATATTTTTTGTAAAAATGAAGATGCAAGATGAAGACAAGGAAGATGCAAGATTAAGTGGGAGATTTGAAATCTCTTACTTTGTGTTATAACCCTTAACCGGTGGCATTTGTTTTCGGCTAAACAAATGTCTACCAAATTGGCTTGATTGTGAACATGTTTGATTTGCATGCGCGGTTGTTTTGTATGATTGTGGATTGTATGTTTGTATGCTACAAGTTAATCACCCAAATTAACAACAATCTAAAATGACAATTTAATTGTTTAAATTAGACATTATTAACGACATGCAAAACGACAATTTAAATGGTTAAATTAAATATGGCCAAAAGGACATTAATAAATGGTTATTAAGAACATGATAAGGATCATATTTATAAAATGGTTTATATCAAGTAATTGGCTTAATTACAAGACATGAAAATGGATTTTCAAATAAACCATACACTAAATGCATGTTGGTGTATGGTACAATTGTTTTCTTAAACTAGAATTAATGAAAACTAAAAACCCTTTTACAAGGCAAACAATTTAAAACGCCATCCTTTTATGTGACACTTAAAAATATTAGGGAACTCATAATGGGATAAAGGTCACCTAACCGTTATGAGCAAACTAATATGATTAAGGTGAATTTCGCACACTTGTGGGATAAAGGTCACCTAACCACTTGTATGTTAAATTTACATGTTTACACAAGTAGGACGACTTGATTTGGGAATCATGAACTTAGGGTCACCGAAGCATGAGGAACAAATAGGCGTTGATGGGATAAATATGCCATGTAAAAGGATTGCATGATCCCATAACTTAGAAGTTGCAAAAGGATTGCAATTGTCATATAATGACTACCTAGCTAAATCAAATAACGGGATAAAGGTCACCTAACCGAAATTTGATTTACCGTTGGATTCTATAATTTAATAAATATCAATTGGATTTAAAGGGTATTGATTGTTAAATTAAAATTAATACTTAAACAACTTTGTTAAATTTTGTAGATGGTCGCCAATAACAACAACATTCCAAACGCACTCATCAACTTTAACAACCTATCGTTGAGGTCTATCCTTGAAAAGGAAAAACTCAACCATACGAACTTCATGGATTGGTTCCGCAATCTAAGAATTGTCCTCAAACTTGAGGATAGGGCGTATGTGTTGGAAGACCCCATTCCCGATCAACCGGACGAGGATGATACGGAAGGCATGGCTTATTGGGAGAAATATTGCACCGATTCGGTGCAAGTTTCTTGCCTCATGTTTGGGACTATGATACCAAAACTCCAAAAGGATTTCGAGCATCATAGTGCATATGACATGATCACATAGTTGAAGGAGATGTTCCTTTAACAAGCTCATGTCGAGCGCTTTGAAACGGTCCGAGCGCTTCATGCATGTCGGATGGACGACTCCCAATTTGTTTCATCTTATGTCCTTAAGATGAAAAGCCTAATTGATCGAGCAAACTGTCTAAACTGCAACGTATCTAATGAATTAGCCACGAACCTTATCCTTAATTCTTTGTCAAAGAGGTTTGACACATTTTTAATGAATTACAACATGAATGGATGGGATAAGAGCATTGGCGAATTACATGTCATGCTAAAGATGGCCGAAGCGAGCATGGGTAAAAGGACTTCACCCATGTTTATGATCAATGAAGGCGGGTCCAAAAACAATAACACTTCTAAGCCAAAGGTGGCTAAGAGGAAAGGACCCGCCTACCAAGGCAAGGGCAAGGGAAATGGGAAGATGGTTACCCCAACCAACAACAACAAGAAGCAAAAGGTTGCCGGTAAAACTAACCCCAAGGAAGATCCGTGCTTCGGTTGCAGTGAAATGGGTCACTGGAAACGCATCTGCCCGGTCTACCTAAAGGAGTTGAAAGAAAAGAGGGATGCAGGGCAAACCTCAGGTAATGTATATATGGTATACATTGAGCTTAGTATTACTTCTTCTAATACATGGGTATTAGACACAGGATGTGGAACTCACATTTGCAATTCTATGTAGGGGTTCAAAAGAAGTAAACAAGAAGCAGGAACATCAAGTCTCTACATGGGAAATGGAGCTAAGGTGCACGTAGTAGCTCAAGGAGACTTTATTTTAAAGCTTCCAAGTGGTTTGGAGCTTATTTTGGAAAATGTTTTGTATGCACCCGATTTATCTCGAAACATTATTTCTGTATCCCATTTGAAACAATATGGTTTTAATCTTAATTTCATTAATGATGATATCCATGTTTCCTTAGATAATGTGTTCTATTTTAAGGCTTCGCCTTTGAATGGTATTTATGAATTGGTTCATGATGACACATCATACAATAGCTCAATATACCATGCAAACACCAAGAAACTCAAAAGGGATTTGAGTGATTCCTACTTATGGCATTGTCGCCTTGGTCACATAAACAAGAATCGAATGCATACACTTCAAAAGAATGGACTTTTGAAATCAAATGAACTAGACTCGTTTGATGTATGTGAATCTTGTTTACAAGGCAAAATGACTAAAGCACCTTTCAAAGGGACCTATGAAAGGGCTAAAGACTTATTGGGATTAATACATTCGGATGTATGTGGACCCTTTAAGCCCATAACTAGGAATGGTGAAACATACTTCGTTACTTTCATTGATGACTTCAGTCGTTTCGGATATGTCTACTTATTGAGACACAAGGATGGAACTTTTAAAGCATTCAAAGAATATCAAAACGAAGTACAAAATCAACTCAATAAGATAATCAAGGTACTTCGTACCGATAGAGGAGGTGAATACCTAAGCGATGCTTTCCAAGATCATCTTAAGGGTTGTGGGATTATCTCGCAACTTACTCCTCCTGGAACACCCCAACTTAATGGAGTTTCCGAAAGAAGGAACCGAACCCTAATGGATATGGTTCGATCTATGATGGCTAGAAGCTCGTTACCTCTATCATTTTGGGGTTATTGTCTATGCTCCGCGGCTCGTATTTTAAATATGGCCCCAACCAAGAAAGTGGAACGAACACCTTATGAGATGTGGTTTAGAAAACCTCCATCTCTATCATACTTAAAGGTATGGGGATGTGAAGCTTACCCTAAGCATTACGTCCCTAATAAGTTAAATGCTCGATCCACAAAGTGTATCTTCATAGGATATCCCAAGGATAATATGGGATATTATTTCTATGATCCTTCTGAGCAGAATGTATTTGTTGCTCGGAAGGCTGAATTCCTTGAAACTAAGTTCCTAATGGAAGGAAATAGTGAAAGGAAGATAGATCTTGAAGAGGTTCAAGATCAAGTAGATGATACACAATTGGTTGACACTAGCACTCAACGTGAAAATGTTGAGAATGATCAAATGGATGATCAAAATACACAAGACGTTCGCAGATCTGGTAGGGTTAGTAATCGTCCTGAAAGATATGGGTTTCTCATGGATGGTTGCTATGTGGTTGATTTGGATGAACCAACAAACTACGAAGATGCTTTATCAAGGATTGATAAGGATAAATGGCAGGAAGCCATGAACGCTGAGATGCAATCCATGTATGACAACCAAGTTTGGGAACTTGTTGAACAACCTACTGGCTCAAGGCTAGTTGATTGTAAATGGCTTTTCAAAATGAAAACCGACATACATGGAAACTTGGATACATATAAAGCTAGACTTGTAGCAAAAGGTTTCACTCAAACTCAAGGGGTTGACTATGATGAAACTTTTTCGCCTGTGGCAATGCTAAAGTCTATTAGGATATTACTTGCCATTGCTGCTCATTATGATTATGAAATATGGCAAATGGATGTCAAGACCGCTTTCCTAAATGGACATCTTTAGGAAGATGTCTATATGGTTCAGCCTGAAGGTTTTGTTGATCCGAAGTGTCCTAAAAAGGTATGCAAGTTAAAGAAGTCAATCTACGGATTAAAACAAGCATCTAGAATGTGGAATCATCGTTTTAATGAGGAGGCCAATAAATTTGGCTTCATTAAAAATGGTGATGAAGCTTGTGTATACAAGAAAGCTAGTGGGAACACTATCATGTTCCTTGTATTATATGTGAATGATATATTATTATTTGGGAACGATATTCCGGCAATGCAAGGTGTTAAGACTTGGTTAAGTAAATGCTTCTCCATTAAGGATCTTGGAGAAGCACAATACATTTTGGGGATTGGGATCTACAGGGATAGATCCAAGAAACTGATAGGTTTGAATCAAAGTGCATACATTGAAAAGATCTTGAAAAGGTTCAAGATGGAAAACTCTAAGAAAGGTTTGGTACCTATTCAAAAAGGAACGCTTCTCAGTTCATCCCAGTGTCCTACCACGAAAGATGAACAAGAGAGAATGAAGAAAGTCCCGTACGCATCTGCTATTGGGTCAATCATGTATGCAATGATATGCACTAGACCAGATGTGTCATGCGCTCTTAGCTTGACAAGTAGATACCAGAATAACCCAGGAAACAGTCATTGGATTGCTGTTAAAAGTATATTGAAATACCTTAGGAGGACTAAGGATATGTTTCTAATATATGGGTCTGGTGAGGAGGAACTCGCTGTAAAAGGTTACGTGGACGCGAGTTTCCAAACTGATCGAGATGATTCTCAATCACAATCCGGTTATGTCTTCACGTTAAATGGAGGTGCGGTCTCTTGGAAGAGTTCAAAACAGGATGTTGTTGCATTATCCACTACAGAGTCAGAGTACATTGCCGCCTCATTGGCAGCTCAGGAAGCTGCATGGATGAAGAAATTCATCGACGACTTAGGAGTAGTCCCTTCCATTCAGGACCCTCTTGAGATCTTTTGTGACAATGAGGGTGCGATTGCTCAAATCAAGGAACCTCGTGCTCACCAAAAGACCCGTCACATTGAGCGGAGATTCAACTACATAAGGGATGAAGTTGAAAAGGGAAAGATATGTATTCTCAAAGTTCACATAGATCTTAACATAGCGGATCCACTCACGAAGCTCTTACATGGATCAAAACATGCAGGACATGTTTGTGCATTATGGCTTCGATATTCTAGTGATTGGCCATGATCTGTTTTAAGTATTGTAACGGAACGAAATTGTTCAAACTCACTAATATAATTATGGAATTAATTTATTTTGAGTTATGTTCCTATTTTGCATATTTTATCCATGAATAAGTAATTATTCTAAATTCCGTAGTCGATCACATTTGTGGGAACAAGTGTGAGGTTTAGACTATTATGAACTTGGATTGGTATACATTCATGGGATGAATGTGGGGCAAGGTTGCAACCAAGGTTCATAGATATTTGTGGGATACAAATATTGGAAGACCCGCCCTCAAGATTTACTAAATGGAGCCTTTGTGGTTGATCACATGTAGTCTTGAGTAAAGGCGAATATCATTGTATCCTCTAACATGAGATACATATTGGGTTCGGATATTTACCAAGTATTGTGCCTTAATTCTTTCCTTCGCTATTCTAAAATATGGTAGTTCATAAGGAAGAGCTCAGGTATAATGCAAGGTGTATATTTAGGACGTATGTAATCAAGATGGAATTTGTCCCTCTTATTCGTTGAGAGTCAGATGTCTAAGGCCTGATAAAGTTAAATCTAAAAGAGAGTGATCATTCTATGTCTCTTGGATTTAACATGAAATCTAGGACGAAAGGATATAATGAAAAGATTCACCTATTCATATTCGAGATGGGAACTCGAAAGGGATGATGTTATTGAATGGCACAAAGTCATAACATATTGGGGGTGATGGACGGTCGTTAGGTGGTATCCGTCACTTGCATTAATTTCTTATGTTTCTCGTGCAAGTGGGAGATTGAAGGTATTTCGTATGCCCGAGAGACATATTAAACTAATGTGGCTAATGTGTTATGATCCAAGTCAGGTCATACCCAATAACAAGCTTACCGACACCTTACATGTATTTAATCTTAACAATTGGTTCGTTAAATAAATACGCGACACTTGAACTTTAGAAAATCGGTTTTCTAAAGTATTATCACTTGAGATAAATTATTTGGATAATTTATATATATTAAGGATTTAATTATTTATAGGTTTAAATAATTATGTTGTGTTATATTTTATAAATTGGTTTATAAAATGTAAGTAACTTAACAAATGCATGTTTTATACAACAAGTTTTATACATTTACAAGTTATTTTATAACAAGTTTTACAATATATATAAATCTTGTTATAAAACTACATGTGGGACGTTTTTTTTTTTTTTTGTCTCCAAGGGAGACATACCATGCTTTGTTTTTGTTACTTCCAATGGCACATTCCTTAAGAGCATGCAAGACACTTAAACCAAGCAATCTTTGACTCAAGTACCACATGCTATACACATTAAAAAGTGCAACAAAAATTCTGCTTCAGTCCTCCAGCTGACCGAACTGTTTCAAGGGAAAGGGAGAGTTTTTTGCTTGGTAATCTTGCTCATTCAAGTGTTAAAAATCCTAACCATTAAAAGGGTGGTGTTGGTAATTGAAAGCTTGTGGGTATAGCTCTCTTGAGGCTTCAAGTTAGAAGCAATTTCATCATCATCTTCAACATCATCTTGTTAGAAATCTCAACCCTCAATAATCTTGAGGAGGTACATTTCTTATCTTCTCCTTTTATTTGTAAGCATATGTTTCAAGACTTGATATTAACAAGGAATTTAACTTAATATCTTAACATGTTAACATGAACTTTACATAATGTTTCCGCTTGTTTTAACTATATTAAATTGGTTTAATGATCAAGTTAACTATTAGAACATGTTGTTTATGTAACTTGTTGAACTCCTTCAGATACATTTATAGATTTTGGATCAGAACAGGATTCCTAATGGGATCATTTTGGATCCGTGATGGGGATTGACAAAAAAAAAAAAAAATAAATGGTTTGTGGTCGTTTCATGATCTCTATCAATGGCCTTGAATATACGAATACGGTTCCCATCAAACTTGATGTGTTCTAACGACCTTAATAGTTGTTCAACGTTGCAGACCCCATAAAATATTTCGAAAGCAAATTGTTGTCCATTCTTATGCCTTTTTCCAGCCATGTAAATATCTCTCAAGTCCCCATATGCTTTGAAGGTTCTCTACAGCTCCGTCATTTTCTCAGGGAGATTGAAAAACATGAATGATGTCAAATGAATTCTGAAAATTCTCGATAATCCGTTCTTGAGTCCCCCATTGTATCGATCTCTCTCACTTGTCGTGCCTGCCCCAGTAGCGAAAAATGTTGTCGGACTACCCACATTACAAAAGATTACAATGAGCAGATATCTAAATGATAACACCAAAATGCTAGCACTTGTGACTCAAGTATTACAACAAACATTGTGAGTAATTGAAAAAGGACCCATGCTAAAGCTCCCTATGTCAATGGGACCATCCACACATTAACTTGAATAAAAGAATATAAACGAGCATTGACGAGCCACGATGGTTGTTCCAACAGATTTCTCTCGATATGAACTCATTAAAATTAGCCACGTTTGCTTCATCTTGATCTTCACAAAACCTTTCAATCGGGACACCTCAATGATATATGTATGTATGTATCTGTTCGGCAATTAAAGATTTACATCTTTCACATACTTTGCTGGTCCGTGAGTTTTTTTCCAACATATGAAACGTGTGTGGACGATATTGCCCTCACGTGATTGGCACATGAGCATACTTAATGTCAAAAAAATTAATGGGTGTTAGTATTTGGGTCATCCATGCCGAAAGTTGATAGTTGAGGGTCATCGACAGGGCGTTTCTTGGTGCCCTGAGCGGGTCAAAAAAAAGGGGCCCCCTATAGACAAATAATACGCTCACTTTTAGAGGTCGGAACATAGTCAATCTAGCCAACTCATCTCACCCCCAAATTTAAGAAAGTTGTGGAAATCTAACCACTCTCAGTTAAGATTTCCACCAACAATCTCATGTAAACAATCACAAATTTGTTACATGCTTATCTTTATTTGAATCTAAGATATTTGTTTGTTTATATACTATTATCAATCACTTGTTACTTGTTACCGTTTCATTGCAAGATCACATATCACACACACATACGTATTGCTTACTCGCAAGATCACATCACACACACTTACGCATATTACATACTGTGTTATACAGCAAACACCACACACATATACACTACGCGTACATATTGCTCCAGTGATCGATCAATCAGATTTGTTATATTACATGTTTTATTACTGAAATATGAAAATATGATGATTGGTTTTACTTTTTTATTATCATTCTTATTACTGTTTTAAAGAAATTCTAGCTCCTATTTTTGCTATTAACACATATACATCGACATTTACATATAAACCAACTTTGATTCCTCATCATGTTATATTATGTAAGCCAATTAAAATACATTTCCAGTTTGTTAGTTTGCTTCTGGTGTATCCCACATGAGATGGGTGAGGGAAATCAACAAAGCATACTTGTTTATAAAATTAGATGTATAAAATAGAGGTTTATGGTAGGAAACAAGAGTAGAAGTCTGGCCTTATTTATCTCGACTCTAATTTTATAGGCCCTTATATAATTTTATAGGCCAAGTCTTATTCTAAAAATCATGGGCCCTGAGCAAGTGATCACCTTGCTCACCCTTTGGGCCAGCCCTGGTCATCGAGGTCGAAAAAAAGGATAAAGGTTAACCACGTTATTTGATACAAACATGAAGAACCAACGGTTCTATTTTGTCTATATTTTCAATTCAATAAAAAGTTAAGTTGGGCAATTTTTTTATTTTTATTTTTGGAACAGAGGTGAGTAAATAAAATTATTAAAAATTTAGTGGTTTTATCATATATCCCCCTATTAACATTTAATATTACATATTTACCCACTTAAAAAAATTAATATCATATATCCCCATCTTAACATCTAAAACTACATATTTATTCACTTAAAAAAAACAATATCATTTAAACCCACTTTAAACTCTTAAACTCATCAAAAATGTCCTCTACATGTGTAATACCCCATAAAATTAAGACTATAACTTCGATAATATTTAAGACATATGTTTTGAAGGATAATCAAGTATATGTAAATAGTTACATTATATCATAAGTTTAATATAATTAATTATATCCTAAGTTTGTTTAAACATTAAGGTAGACATAAGTTAAGTCACATGTTTAATGTATTCCTAAGTTATGTACTTTTTAGTTGTTTCATTTTAAATTCTATAACTTTTAACATATGATTCTTTTTATAATAAACTTAAGTTACTAAATAACTAGATTAAATGTATGATTGAACTTTTATCTTATACATGTCTAGATTCATAAAAAACCTTTGAATTTCATGTAATTATAATTTACTAGTAACTAGTGTTTAATCACTCATTTAATCACAAAGTTAATGATCATTTATCTTTAAAATAATGTGATTCTAATAAAAGACCTTTCACCATTACTTGAAATCACAATTACAAAACAAATGTCGTGAGTTTTGAGTTTTCTTCCACCATTTTTCTAGCCTAAAAATACTATCACATATTATTTCAATTTGTTAAGAATTTGACTCACTTTTGTGGAGAAACAAGAAAGTTATAATGTTCAAGTATTAACGTAATCAATTCTATCACTTGTTCTATATTTTTTAATAGTATATAGTATAGTATATTACCATTATATAAGCTCTAAAATTATAAAATAAAACCACATACAAATAATGTAAAAGTTGTATTAACATTTCATACTTTTGATTTGATGGTTAAAAACAAGATAATAGAGTTTTAATCAAACTTATAAATTTATAATAATAAGAATAAACATATAAGAATCATATAATCATATTATGAAATAAAGATATTACATCCTCTCTACTAGAATGTGTTTTGTGCTCATACTTGTGTATTTGTTAGATTCGGTTCGGTGTTCGTGTTCATTTGGTGACTATTCGTCTTTGGAATTTCGTTACGCGAGATAAGGTACGAAATTCTAGGTGGTACTAGGATCATTTCGGTATATTCTCTCCTCTCAAATCTTCGTTTGAATCACGTATAAATATTATTGGTATGACATGCTTATTTGAAAATTCGTTATGTTTGTTGATCTGTATATTGTGTTATGATTTTCCTCATATTTGATGTACTAACGAGGTTGCTTATTGTGTTTGATAATTGAGGAATCATAATATTTTGGTATTTGTAAATTGTGTCAAAACCGTGCTCGAAAACCTCATCCAAAACAGCCCAAAATTAGCCGCGAAACTGTCACAAAATAGTCCCGAAATTAGCCTTTAACAGCTGTAAATTAGTCTCGAAACAGCCCTGTATTGTCCCGAAAATAGCCCCGAAAAGTCCCAAAATAACCCGGTAAAGAACGTGTGTGAGTGTGGCGAGTGGTACGGTGATTCGTATCGAGTGTCCCTCATTCTATGTGGCTTTACATGTCCCGTTAAGTTACTTATAAGTCGTATTTAATTAAAGGGCTCAAAAAGTATGTAAATGACTAGTGGCGAAAGTTAGACCTAATGGTTGGGTAGACACGTGATTTTAGTAATAAATACGACATAAAAAATATTTAAGTATTGTTCAAACGTAAAATATTTAAGTTCGGTTTATTAGTTCTTTTTAAAGTATTTTAAAGTCTATTATTTATTCATTTTAAAAAGTACTCGGTAATTTGTAAAAATAAGTTGGTTGAAACGGTTTCTTAAAATATGACTAAGAGTAACCTATCCATGGAGGTCCCATGGGCGCATTATTGTGACACCGGTAACGTGGCATCGACCGTAGCGATGTATTTTGTTATATCTACGGCGTCTCCTTTTGATTACCCGGTGGTGGTACGAGCTCTTTGTATTTGTTATTTGATTTTGATAGGAGGCGTATGGATCGATCCTAGCTATTTTGTTTTGACGGTGTATGTTTATCGTAGTGTCATACGAAACGTCACAGATATGAATGATTAGTGAAGTAGTTACCCTATGATTTCATTTTGATACTTTGTAAGTTATTTGTTTTGACTCTTAGTGCATCAATTTTATGAAATTGGTATTTTGTACTATATATTGATATATATCATCTTTGGTATGATAGATTTATACTTATTTGTACTTTGCTTTGAAAATAAGTTCATTTTGAAAATAAGTTCCTTTTGAAAATAAGTTTCTTTTGATAATAAGTTCGTTTTGAAAATGAGTTTATTTTGTAATAAAGCTTGTATCAAAATATGTCATTGCATGTCATACTAGACTCCTACGTTTGTTATATCCGTTCACTGGGCTTTGGCTCAGTTGTATTTCGTTTTTCTTTCTTATACGACAGGTGATCAGTGGGCTTTGGGATCGAGGGAAGGGTGTAGAGTTGAAGAGGACTTAGCACTATTGCCTTAGAGTTTTTCAGACTTTATTACTTGTAGTTTAATATCAGTTACATTTGACTTAGATTTTGGTTTGACTTTGAATAAGGTTAACGCCCTTTTGTCTATTAGTTCCTTTTTATATCAGTTATTAGAGGTTTGTAAGTTAGGGGCGTTATAGAATAGTATCAGAGCGTAGGTTCGAAACTGTAGTTTTTCTTAAGGTTGGCCCGTGAGATTTGGGTAGACTTTGGGTTAGAATCTTCTTTCCACGTTGATCTTCGATCTCCTCTTTGGTTATTCTATTATTATTCCACGTACTAATCCTATCCGCTATATCCTCATCTATTATCCTCCATTTTATCTGCTTCTAAATCGCACACTTTAAACATTTTCGTTCTCGAATCTGTGATATGTGGTTCATTATGTGTCTACTTTGTCTTCTAAGTATTTAACTATTTCACGAACTTTCTTCATAAACATATATAAGTATTGTAAGGATCATATTACTAAGCTAATGTATAAGTGCTATCTTTGTTAGATTTGTTACAAGAAAATATATGTTCGGATCGGAGTCAATTAAAACTTACTAGTTGAATGCATGCACAAACATATAATTACGTCTAATAAGTTTCATGTACATATATATAAAGAAAAGAAGAACATGGAAATATTTATGTTTGTTTAGAAATTTGACACGAAACTAAGTTTGTCTATATGATCCAATTTTTATTCTTTTTGTGCTGCTTTGAAAAATATAGATATTCAAAGGATATATGTGTAATAAAATCTTAAAACTAAGTATCATTCTGATATAGAAAAGTAAAATATCGAGTAGATATGAATCATCATAATAGCACAAAATAAGTAAATATCATATTCTATTTATAATCTTATGAAGCTATTAGCATGACTCTTAACCAGAAAGTGTTAATAAATTCAATACACGTGTATTACTATAGTACATATAAGGATGATCATAACAAAATAATAATTTAGTAACAGTTATTATTATATTTATATAAATATATATGAAAATATGCATACAAATAAGTTAATTAGTCGATCCAAACTTATATGTACTTACGTTCACAACCCGTATTTATTGATATTTGTAAGAGAATACATATTAAACATGCTATTAACTTTCACATTAATATTGGAATTATATTATATGAGTTATATGTTAAAGTGATTAGCAATATATTTGATGTTTTATCTCATGTATTTGGATAGTAAATGTATTAAGAAAACTTAGCACGCACAAAAAAAAAATAAACAAAAATGATGATAAATAACTAGTCAAATTTAGAAGTAAATAATGATTAATTTGATATTATATGCATATGTTTTGATTGCATGTTTTGAATTTGAATTATTTTAATTTTATTTGTCTTTACCTCCTCATATCTATGCACATTAAGTTGTTTGAAAGAAAAAGAATTGAATAAAAATGAATTAATATAATATAGCTTAACATACATGATATAAAATTTGATAATAATAACCGACTTTGTTAGATGATGTAGATAGTTACGTATGTGAAAATTTGAATTGTAGTATGAAGTGATAACGATATGAACGTACATGTACATAATAATCAGTATCACGTCTGGCCAGCGCGATGGTGATTAAGTTGTAATTATGAACTTATCGAAATCATGGAATACTAATAGGAATACTATACGCTATATGTGCTCCACTTGGATTAACTATAAAAGTATTTTTATCATTAAATAAGTTGTTTGAGATTCAAAAGTAATTATCACAATAATTTATATAAACCTACCTAAGTTTGAAGAATGTGATGTGTGATATACGAGTATTAATAATGAACGGTTATCAACTAATACCCCGTAAGTTACAAAAGAAAAGAATACAATATATTAATATAATATGCATCAAAACCCTGCAATATTCCTTAAGAACTAAACCTACGCACAAAACTCTCTTTTGTTCGTTATTTGTTGTGTTTCAGTTTCGTATCTTCTTTCAATTTCGAAAACGAAATTTTTTTTAGTAGGTAGAGTTGTAATACCCCATAAAATTAAGACTATAACTTCGATAATATTTAAGACATATGTTTTGAAGGATAATCAAGTATATGTAAATAGTTACATTATATCATAAGTTTAATATAATTAATTATATCCTAGGTTTGTTTAAACATTAAGGTAGACATAAGTTAAGTCACATGTTTAATGTATTCCTAAGTTATGTACTTTTTAGTTGTTTCATTTTAAATTCTATAACTTTTAACATATGATTCTTTTTATAATGAACTTAAGTTACTAAACAACTAGATTAAATGTATGATTGAACTTTTATCTTATACATGTCTAGATTCGTAAAAGACCTTTGAATTTCATGTAATTATAATTTACTAGTAACTAGTGTTTAATCACTCATTTAATCAAAAAGTTAATGATCATTTATCTTTGAAATAATGTGATTCTCATAAAAGACCTTTCACCATTACTTGAAATCACAATTACAAAAACAAATGTCGTGAGTTTTGAGTTCTCTTCCACCATTTTTCTAGCCTAAAAATACTATCACATATTATTTCAATTTGCTAAGAATTTGACTCATTTTTGTGGAGAAACAAGAAAGTTATAATGTTCAAGTATTAAGGTAATTAATTCTATCACTTGTTCTATATTTTTTAATAGTATATAGTATAGTATATTACCATTATATAAGCTCTAAAATTATAAAATAAAACCACATACAAATAATGTAAAAGTTGTATTAACATTTCATACTTTTGATTTGATGGTAAAAAACAAGATAATAGAGTTTTAATCAAACTTATAAATTTATAATAATAATAATAAACATATAAGAATCATATAATGATATTATGAAATAAAGATATTACATCCTCTCTACTAGAATGTGTTTTGTGCTCATACTTGTGTATTTGTTAGATTCCAGTTCGGTATTCGTGTTCATTTTGTAAGATCCCGCGTTTTTCCGTTAAATTTATTTTAACACCGTTTTTTTTTTAGATAATATATTATGTTATCTAAATTCGTACCTTTCGTTGACTAACGTTCTAAATATTTCCGTTATTTGGTTATAACATCTCCCTGTTACTCTAGCATTTTTAAAATATTCGTTCGGTTAATTCACGCACCCGCTTTGAAACTTGAGGGACCGAAGTTGCCAAGTGGGAAAACTAGTTGACTAGGTCAACTACTCAACCCACTCTTTCCACCATTCATTTCATTTTCATCTCCTCATCTCTTTCTCTCTTTTCTCTACTTCCATTTTTGAACTCAAACACCCAAATCATTCATTCATCATCTAAATTCGATCTAGGAGGCTTACAACAAAACAAATTACATATTCGTGATCCTCTCATCATCCTCTATATTTTGGTACCAATTTCATCTCGTTTAGGTAACATTTCTAAAACTCTAGATTTCTCTAATTCATGTTTTTGAATTGAAATGGTGTTAGTTAGTGACTTTGGCTCGTGTCTGCATGAATATATGAATTATTTGCTCGATCTTGTTGTTTTACATAAACTAGCATGAACTTGAAATGGGTGTGCTTAATCTTGAATTTTGAATGATTAAATATTGTTTTAATATTAAATTTCATATATTAAATGTGTTACTAGCATCATTAGCTTCATTTTGATGTGTAGGTTGATTTAGAAAAAGCTTCATTTACAAAATGATTGAATTCATGATTTTGATTAGGGTTTGATGAACTTCGAAATGAACTTTTGATGCGTTGAACACTATGAAATTTTGTTAGTAAGTGTTTAATTGTATTGTATGTTTAATTACCTTCAAAACGGTATATCATATGTGTGGATTGGATTCCCGAGTCAAGAAATGCATTTTATGAACTTGAAACTTTGATTTTGAACATTTAACGATCATTCGACGAGTTTTTTGTTTTTGTAAATGATGAACTTGATTGATGAAAAGTGTTTAGTTGTATGTCAAAATACCTTTCCAACGATATAAGATACGTGTTTTGCATGTTTACGGTTCATAAGTTATGGTTGTTTGAAGTTGGATTCGTCTAAGTGTTAAACTGCCCTAGAATTGCTGAACCAGACACAGATGTGGTGCATCTGCCTTGGATGCGGCACATCTGAGGCCGACTTCCCAAAAATGTCCGTTTTTGTTTAATTCTAGCTATGCTACGCACCCCCGATTGACATAAAACTTGGCCAACATGCTCATATATGATTTCTAAGCTTAGGAAAATAGTTCGAGACCCGACCCGAACGTGTTGACTTTTTCGTTGACTTTGACTTTGACCAATTTTTACTTTTAGTCAAATTTAACCAAACACTTATGCAATCATTCTAACGTACCTTTATACTTGATTCTTGCATGAAACTTGACAACGTGATTCACATGCTACACTATTCGAGTCATAACGAGCCAAAGGACTAATTGAACACATTTCGCCCGACCTTGTGTCGTAACCGGTTAATTTATACAACTTACTTATTTAGGTCAAGGCTAAGCAACTTTCATGCACACGTTTACTTTGTGAAGTACATTTATACTCGTGCACTCGAGGTGAGATCATAGTCCTATCTTTCAACAACTTTTATACTTTTAAATCATGAGATGAGAAACATATACAGTTTTATACTACATACTTTATACTTTGACCATAAGTACGAAAACAAACATTCCATAGCAAGTTAGAATAAAAAGCCTCAATTCAATTATCATCAGTTACACTTGCAGGGTGTAAGCGAGAACTTATATTATGTGATCACATGTGATTGACGAGCCTCATTCGGACGGTTCACTACTGTTAGCGGATGAAATATATTTTCGGGTTTAGTGTATGTTCTAACACTACGCAACAGGGTGCAAAATATTTAAGTCTTGATAATTGGGTGCTCGCGAACATACTTTTGGAATGCAAACGATTTAGATAATCAACGTTATGGAAATACAAAATCTTGTAGTTCAAAAACAACGTTTACAAGCACCTACGATTTCACCAACATTTTTCGTTGACAGTTTTTGTGATGCCCCGTACAAAACCATCGTGTATGAATCATCAACAACAGGATCATTACAAGGTTAAGTACTACATGCTGTAATAAAAGAAGTTGCATTCACGATAAAAAGGTGACGTCATAACCGACATCAAATGTTTTACACCAACAGTATGCTTCTACGAATAGCAAGCATGAATAAATGTATGTGACCCTTAGGTCGTTACAAAACATAGTTCAAATGTATTAAAGTTTGAATGCAAGGTAAACAGTTCATGCGGTGATAACACTAGAGCAGCGGGTGTCTACGGCAAGACTAGCACGACAGCGGAAGCAAATAACCTTAAGCACCTGAGAAAAACATGCTTAAAAACGTCAATACAAAGGTTGGTGAGCTATAGTTTAAGTATAACAGTATGTAAGGTAGGCCACGAGATTTCCGTGCTACAAAGAGCATTTCAAAACAGTATGATAAAGTATATGTTAACCGTGGGCACTTGGTAACTAACTTAACGTTTATACCCCCCTGAAAGTACACTTGGCAAGTGCGTATGTTTACGAAGTATTAAACACTCGTTAAATGCTAGCGCGACTAGCCCGAGTGGGGATGTCAAACCCTATGGATCCACATCTAAGATTCGCATTCACCGGTTCAAAAACCAATGACTAAACGTTACCGAGCTAAAGGGAATGTTTCTGCCGTTATATAACCCACACATATATACGTTTAAGTACTCGTGCCTAGTATGTAAAACATAAAATCCGCATGTATTCTCAGTTCCCAAAATAAGTTAAAGTAAAAAGGGAATGCTATAACTCACAATGATAAAGTAGCGGTAAAGTATGACTCGGAAAATAAGCAAGGAATGAAGGTCGTCCAAACGGGTCCTCAACCTAAGTCAAATAGTACTAAGTTAGTAAATCGTCCGAATAGGTTTAAAAATATGTAAATAAGGTCTTAAAGGTCATCATCATTCATCATCAAACAAAAGGTGTAAAGCAGGTTTCGTTTACGAAAGTAGTTTAAAACAAAAGCTGATTTCGATCAGTCACCACGGCCTCTACCCTTATTGAATTAAGGTGAAACTAGTGGCCATGGCTCTGTATATGAGTCCTTTAAGTGTGGTAAAATTTACAGAAGCAAAATCGTCTTCGTTTGACCGTGGTGACGGTCTAAGTGCGAGTAGGTCAGAAATTTCTGCACAACGTTAAAAGGACATAGTGACGATCGGAGGGCCATAAATCATAAAACGTAACTCGGATTAAGACGAGTCCCATATGAAAAGTTATCTACTCAAAAAGAGCTATCTGAAAATCAAGGTTACAGTAGGCAGAAGACAGGAAGCAGAAAAATAGTGGGTTCCGGTGGTTCTTGGTGTTCGATGCTTATCACGGTTTTCATCCTTGATGCATATAGCTTCAAGTGTACAACTCGTTGATGTGTTTGCATCATTTTCACCAAGGTTTGACCATCATAACCCAAGTGTAAGTCTAAGACATGAAGCACAACTCACTTAAGAGTTGTATGAAGTTTGATGAACCAAAGTTACATCAAAGTCTTAGATCTAACACATGCATGAACTTTAAAACTAATAATAAGTTACAAACTTGAAAGTAAACTCATGAAATCAAGATATTAAGTTTTAGAACATAGTTCTTAGTTTGATCTTGAAGATCCAAGACTCAAAAGTCTAGATCTAACATAAGTGTACCAAGTTATAATTAAAGAAACTTACTTACATGTTCTTGAACTTTTAAAGTTAATTTTAGTTCAAGATTAATGAGATTAAAGTTAACTAGTAACATTTGACCAATAACAACCAACAAACATGAAATTAAAGTGCATAAAATGAAGATAAAAACTAAGTAAACAAGTAACTAGTTCATTGTTGTGCATACTTTAAAGATTCAAACCAAAGTTTGATCTTTAAGAAAGTAAACTTGAAGTTTACTTCATGAATCACAAGTATGATTTTAATCAACACATGAACTTGCAATCTTTTAAGAAAGTATATGTAGAACATAACTAGTAAGTTTATGTTCTTGAGTGTTCTTGTAAATACAAGATATAATGAAGAATCAAACTAAAGAGTTGATTCTTGAAGCTAGTAAGTAACTAATAACAAGTAACAAAGTAACAACAACTAACAAGTAATTAATTAGCAAACATGAACAAGTATCAAACAACAAAGAATGATGATGATTATGGGTTGTTGGGCCACGGTTTTGGCCAAAGAAAAGGGAGAGGAAGAAGCTTGTTACTTACAAGAATTAGAGAGAGAAAAATAAGATGCAAGTAATGTGTGTGTTTGAATGAGAGAATACAAGTGAACAAGTAGTAAGTAAAAAAAAAGATTTTGACTCCCTCTCATCCCTAAAAGCCCACGGTTCTGCAGCAAAAAAAGGGAAGAGAGTTGTCTACAAGGTTATTGCATGTAAAAGTCCTTAAAGTTGGTTAATAGATGGTTGTATGCATGGGGATAACAAGTAACTAGCTAGTAACAAGATTCTTAAAGAAATAAACTAACTAGTTGCAACCTAAATGATACTTACATGTGGTGATGGGCTAACTAGTCCATGAAAGAAGTAGGGTGGGCTTTATAAGCCCATGTACAAAAATAAAGCCCAAGTTTGTAAGTAATTAACAAGTAATCCAATAAAAGCCCATGTAATTAACGAATAACCTTAGTTAAATAAAATGATTAATAAAACTTAATCATGAACGTAAATAATACTTGAAAATATTATTCGTGTAAGTTTCGTGTGTCACAAAGACGTTTCGGGCAATTAAAGTCAAGTTCGGGCAATCCTGGCAACATGTAAATATAATAACGTACATTCGTTTAATCACACGTATTAGTAATAATTATTATTAATAAATAAACGTTGGAAATTCCAGGGTCGTTACATTACCCACCTGTTAAAGAAAATTTCGTCCCGAAATTTAAGCTGAGGTAGATGGAGGAGTCGGGAAAAGGTGAAGATACTTCTGCATCATTTGATCCTCTCGCTCCCAAGTAAACTCAGGTCCTCGTTTGGCATTCCATCGTACTCGTACAATCAGAATCTTGTTGCGTTTCAAAGTTTTGATCTCACGATCCATAATTTCGACAGGTTCCTCCACAAAGTGGAGTTTGTCGTCAATTGTAAGTTCCTCAAGTGGTATGATAAGTTCAGGTGCAGCAAGACACTTCTTCAAGTTTGACATGTGGAAGGTAGGATGAACTGAGCTCAATTGTGCTGGAAGATCTAAACGGTAAGCAACGGGTCCAACACGTTCCAAGATCTCAAAAGGACCAATGTATCGTGGGTTCAACTTTCCAAGTTTTCCAAAGCGAATCACACCTTTCCAAGGTGCAACCTTCAACATTACCCGGTCGCCCACGTTGAATTCAAAGTCCTTACGTTTAAGATCAGCATAACTCTTTTGACGATCGCGGACAGTCTTAAGTCTAGCTTGAATATGAGCAATCTTCTCCGTGGTTTCATGGACTACCTCAGGTCCGGTGATTTGCTTTTCGCCTACTTCGGTCTAACAAATAGGAGATCGGCACTTACGGCCATACAATGCTTCAAAAGGTGTAGCATTAATGCTCGAGTGATAACTGTTGTTGTAAGAAAATTCGGCGAGTGGCAAATGCCTTTCCCAGGCCTTTCTGAAATCAATGACACATGCACGCAACATGTCTTCCAAGGTCTGAATTGTTCGTTCACTTTGCCCGTCAGTCTGAGGGTGATAAGCAGTACTCATGTCAAGACGAGTTCCCATGGCTTCTTGTAAAGAACGTCAAAATCTAGAAGCAAAACGGGGATCGCGTTCGGAGATGATCGATAAAGGTACACCATGACGAGATACAACCTCCTTGATGTATAGTTAGGCAAGTCTCTCCTTTGTATATGTTTCCTTCATCGCTAGAAAGTGTGCAGATTTGGTAAGACGGTCAACGATAACCCAGATGGTATCGTATCCGCCCACCGTCTTCGGCAGCTTACTAATGAAATCCATTGTGATCCTTTCCCACTTCCATTGTGGGATTTCCGGTTGTTGAAGTAAACCAGAAGGTCTCTGATGCTCGGCTTTAACCTTCGAGCAAGTCAAACACTTACCAACATAAGTCGCAACGTCCTTCTTAAGATTCGGCCACCAATACTGTTCCTTAAGATCATGGTACATCATGCCTGCTCCAGGGTGAATCGAATACCTCGATTTGTGTGCTTCATCAAGTATAAGGTTCCGTAGATCTCCATAAAGTGGTACCCAAATTCTTCCAGCATAACATCGGAGTCCAGACTCCCTAACCTCGAATCGAGAGACAAGTATGTTCAAATGTTCGTGAGATATATTCTCCTCCTTGAGAGCCTCATCTTGGGCTACACTGATCTGGCTGTTGAGGTTCGAATGGATGGTGATGTTCAGAACCCTAACACGAAGAGGTGCCGTCCTCTCCTTTCGGCTTAAAGCGTCAGCTACAACATTAGCCTTGCCAGGATGATAACGAAGTTCACAATCGTAGTCGTTGAGTGTCTCAATCCATCAACGCTGTCTTATATTTAGTTGCTTTTGATCGAATATGTGTTGGAGACTCTTGTGATCGGTGAAGATAATGCTCTTAGATCCATACAAATAGTGTCTCCACAATTTGAGCGCAAAGACAACGGCTCCAAGTTCAAGATCGTGAGTAGTGTAGTTCCGCTCGTGAATCTTCAATTGGCGGGAGGCCTAGGTAATAAATTTTGATCGTTGCATCAGTACACAACCAAAACCACTTTTTGATGCATCACAATAAACAATAAAGTCGTCACTGCCCTCAGGAAGTGATAGGATAGGTGTGGTGGTTAACTTCTTCTTCAAAGTTTGGAATGCTGATTAGTGTGCGGGTTCCCAAATGAACTTCTTGCCCTTGTGAGTCAGCGCAGTCAAAGGACGCGCAATCAGAGAGAATCCTTCAATAAACCTTCGGTAGTAACCGGCGAGACCTAGGAATTGGCGAATATGCGTCGGAGTAGTGGGGGTCTCCCACTTGCTGATAGCTTCAAT
This sequence comes from Rutidosis leptorrhynchoides, assembly GCF_046630445.1. Lineage (NCBI taxonomy): Eukaryota > Viridiplantae > Streptophyta > Magnoliopsida > Asterales > Asteraceae > Rutidosis > Rutidosis leptorrhynchoides. The sequence continues at coordinate 232,331,096 of NC_092343.1, read as the reverse complement.
CTTGGTGGGGTCAACTTTGATACCCTGGTCGCTCACAACATGACCCAAAAATTGAACTTCCTTCAACCAAAATTCACACTTGGAGAATTTGGTGTAAAGTTGCTCTTGTCTCAAGAGTTCAAGCACTAGTCGGAGGTGTTGCTCATGTTCTTCTTCGCTCTTAGAGTAGATGAGGATATCATCTATGAAGACGATAACAAACTTATCCAAGTACGGCTTGCAGACACGATTTATGAGGTCCATGAATATGACAAGTGCATTGGTTAATCCGAATGGCATCACGAGAAACTCATAATGACCATAAAGAGTTCTAAATGCAGTCTTCATTACATCGCTTTCTTTCACCCTCAACTGGTGATAGCCGGATCGCAAATCGATCTTAGAGTAAACACTCGATCCTTGTAGTTGATCAAAGAGATCATCAATTCGTGGAAGAGGATACCGATTCTTGATTGTCAATTTGTTGAGTTCACGGTATTCGATACACATACGGAAGGATCCATCCTTCTTCTTCACAAACAACACAGGTGCACCCCAAGGCAAGAAACTTGGTTGGATAAATCCTCGATCAAGTAGTTCTTGTAGTTGGCTTTGTAATTCTTGCATCTCGGAAGGTGCGAGTCTATAAGGTGCGTGAGCTACAGGTGCAGCTCCTGGCACTAAATCAATCTGAAACTCTACTGCTCTCTGCGGCGGTAATCCATGCAATTCTTCATGGAAGACATCGGAAAATTCGTTCACTATTCGAACATCGTTCACGCTCTTCACCTCGGTTTCTACCCCTTTCACATGTGCTAGGACAGCAAAACGTCCCTTCTTCATAATCTTTTGCGCTTTCACGCAACTAATGAGGTTCAACTTCGAGGTACATCTCTCTCCATAGATAACCAGTGGTTCACCATCTCCTTGTGGTATGCGTAATGCTTTATCTCCATAGATAATATCGGCCCTTATCTTGCTCAACCAATCCATACCAACGATCACGTCAAAACTTCCCAGTTTGATAGGTATCAAATCAATTTTGAAATCTACACCAGCTATGTTGATAAAAGCTCCTCGACTAATATGGTCAACTCTTTCAAGTTTTCCATTGGCGACCTCGACAAGCATACTCTCTTTTAACGGGACTAACGACCAATTAATCTTATCTCAAAAATGTCTACATACATAACTTCTATCCGCACCAGTATCAAACAAGACAGAAGCTAAAAGATTGTTGATTTTGAATATACCTGTCACCAAGTCGGGGTTTTCGCATGCGTCCCTTGCATTAACATTGAAAGCTCTAGCGCGGGGTGGTCCGCCATCTTTTTGCTTATTTGGACACGCATTTCTGAAATGGCCTGTCTGCCCGCATTCGTAACACTTCCTTGGCCCTGTGGAGTTCGGCTTCCCATTCAAAGTAGTGACCTTGCAGTCTTTTCCAACATGCCCAGACCGTTGGCACTTCTCGCAAACAACATTGCAATACCCAGTGTGGTGTTTGTAACACCTCTTGCATTGAGGTAGGGTTCCCTTGTAGTTCGGGTTGGAGTTGGTGTTGTTGTTGGGGTTGGGGTTTCCACCGTTGTTGTTTCCTCTGAAACTCTCATGTCATTTCGCCGGGTTCTGTTCATAGTTTCTTCCCCTATTGTTGTTGTTGTTGTTGTTGTTGTTGTTGTTGTTGTTGTTGTTGTTGTTGTTGTTGTTGTTGTTGTTGTTGTTGTTATCCCATTTGCGCTTCTCACTAGTACCTGCTTCAGACTTAGTTTTCTTCGGTTCATCGATGGTTATCTGATTCATTAAAGTATGCGCCATGCGCATCGCTTCGGGAACATTCGGTGGCTTGGACGAGGTGACGTTTCCCTTAATGCTCTTAGGGAGTCCCCAGAAGTACCTTTCCATTCGCTTGAATTTTGGGGTGACCATTGTCGGACACATCAGGGCTAGTTCCAAAAATCTCCTGTTGTAAGCATCAAGGTCGTTCCCAACAGCCTTTAACTGCATGAATTCCATTTCCATCTTTTGGATTTCGATTCTCGGACAATACTCCTCAATCATGGCACACTTAAATTCCTCCCATGGCGTAGCATACGCCTCATCAATGCCTTGTGCCTGTGCCATTGTGTTCCACCACATGAGCGCGCCGTCAGATAGCGTGCAAGAAGCAAATTTGGTTTTGTTATCCTCCGAACAGTTGCTAACTCGGAATACTGATTCAAGTTTCTCGAACCATCTGGTGAGACCAACTGGTCCCTCAGTGCCGCTGAAGTTATGTGGTTTACAGCTCTGGAATTCCTTGTAAGTACACCCATTTCGAACGGGTTGAATAACCGGTGGTGGTGGCGGTGGAGCTTGGGGTTGCATTTCCGCAATGGCTGCGGCTACACGTTCTTGGATCATCTCTTCAATTTGAGCAGCAGTAGGTGTGGATCGACCGTTAGCCATGGTGTTCTATACAAACATTTTGACTCAAGTCAAAATCCAGCATTCAATATATAATAATATAGTATATAACAACCAACATGTAAACAGCACCACACATGTTAATTAAGTAACGCAAGTTGATACAAGTACCGCAAAACACCATACAGTAACGTAAATAGAACACTTGTGCAAAAAGTAACATCACAAAGTTTCCATTCATTAATAATAAGTTTCATACATCTGAATAATTCCATACAATACATGAGTAATACAATAAACTACAACTAGATTACATCATGAAATCTAATACAAAAGGTCCTACGGTGAAGGTGGGTGTAGGATGTCTAAAACCTGAGCCAACTGCTCCTCGAGCTCAGTAACCCGAGCTCGGAGGATCCCCACCTCCCTTGTCAATTCCTCGACAGTGGGAGATGGTGGGGCAGGTGGTGCAGGTGGTGCCGGTGGTGCGGGTGGTGCAGATCGCACGAAACGGGGTGCAGACGTTCCGGCTCCAGAAATAGTCAGTACGTAACGGGGTGCAGACGTTCCGGCTCCAGAAATAGTCAGTACGTACCGGGGTGCCTTACGCACTTGTGGGTCGGCAGGGTACGGCACAAGTCGCTTACGAGCAGTAACCGACCAAAAGCTTCAGTGAAGGCTCATCCTCCGTTGATCCCCGGAATGATGGTACCGTCGAAGCGATACCACTTCTTCGGCGGGGTGGAGGGTGGCTGAATAGGTATATCCGCAGGGTCCTCATCATCACTGGAGTCGTCTGAGGAGGTGTCGTCGAATGAAGCATCAGTGGATGACGGGTCGTCTGAATCATGTGGTGGCTGTACGGGTGGCTGAACTGGCAGTCCGAAGGCGGCCAACATCTCTCTTGTCTCCCTGGCGGAATCGGCACTAAACGTCCATTAGCAGCGCGTCGGCACAGCATGCGCATATGGTTACGAAATGGCCCTTCCCCGAACTCCGCGGGAATCACAACACCACCGATGCGGGGCTGTGGCTCCTAGGGTTCGGGAGCAGACGGATCTGGAATCTCCGTAGGGTCCACGTGTCCGTCAATAGTAGCCACTGGTACCGGCGCACTACTACTAGCTCCGGAAGACGAAGCGCCGGGGTCACTGGTGCGTATCGGGATCAGTGTGTCGGCAGCATCAGCAGGTGGGGTGGCTGACGAGTCTAAACTGCCCAAAACGATAGCAGGTGGTACATCCGACATCTAAACAAGGAAAAATAACTTTTCCATGTCAGTAAGTCATAAAGCAAGCACGTATTAGGCCAACAGTTTAAATCATGTATAACAATAAGTAACATGGCAATAATAACGAATTGTACAGAAGTAGCATGCAATCGAAAGCAAGTGATATCATACAGTAGTGAAAGCATGTAGTAGTATACGGCATATAGCAGTAAAAGTAAGCAGCAGCATGCAGTAAGTCCAGCGGAAACAAGTAAACTAGCAAGTTGTAGATTAGTCCTATTAGTGAATCCTACTCGGGTCAGTCTTAGACTCACTAATGCAACCTAGATCCCTACAACTAATGCTCTGATACCAAATGTGATGCCCCGTACAAAGCCATCGTGTACGAATCATCAACAACAGGATCATTACAAGGTTAAGTACTACATGCTGTAATAAAAGAAGTTGCATTCACGATAAAAAAGGTGACGTCATAACCGACATCAAATGTTTTACACCAACAGTATGCTTCTACAAATAGCAAGCATGAATAAATGTATGTGACCCTTAGGTCGTTACAAAACATAGTTCAAATGTATTAAAGTTTGAATGCAAGGTAAACAGTTCATGAGGTGATAACACTAGAGCAGCGGGTGTCTACGGCAAGACTAGCACGACAGCGGAAGCAAATAACCTTAAACACCTGAGAAAAACATGCTTAAAAACGTCAACACAAAGGTTGGTGAGCTATAGTTTAAGTATAACAGTATGTAAGGTAGGCCACGAGATTTCTGTGCTACAAAGAGCGTTTCAAAATAGTATGATAAAGTATATGTTAACCGTGGGCACTTGGTAACTAACTTAACGTTTATACCCCCTAAAAGTACACTTGGAAAGTGCGTATGTTTACGAAGTATTAAACACTATTTAAATGCTAGCGCGACTAGCCCGAGTGGGGATGTCAAACCCTATGGATCCATATCTAAGATTCGCGTTCACTGGTTCAAAAACCAATGACTAAACGTTACCGAGCTAAAGGAAATGTTTCTGCCGTTATATAACCCACACATATATACGTTTAAGTACTCATGCCTAGTATGTAAAACATAAAATCCGCATGTATTCTCAGTTCCCAAAATAAGTTAAAGTAAAAAGGGAATGCTATATGAAATGCCCCGTCCTAATCCATCTGGACGAAGTCATCAACATTTGATCCCAGAGCGATGATCGACTCCAAGTAATGTCCTTAAAATGAGCGAATGCACAACGGAAGATTTCTTTCATACCTGAGAATAAACATACTTTAAAGTGTCAACCAAAAGGTTGGTGAGTTCATAAGTTTATCATAAAACAATAAAATTCATCATTTTGATAGACCACAAGATTTAAATGCTGCATGGTACAAATGGGCCCGAATCCTATACCCACCTGTAATGTACATGCTATATCTTTTAAATACAGTACATCTTTCTCGTGTACGAAACCATTTTTCATAAATCATAGTAACCGTACACATATCTTATGCACAAAAATAACATACACATAACCTGTGTATAAAATCATTCTCTCGATATATAACATTCACATCAACTGGTGGCAATTATCATGTCCACATGATTCAATGGTGGCAATTATCATGTCCACATAATTCAATGGTGGCAATTATCATGTCCACATAATTCAATAATAATCTGCAGAACTTCTGTCTGCATAATAATTCATTCGAGGAATGTTTTGCTTATGTCTATCTCGTCAAACATTTATAAAAGCATTTCATGTATTCGCAGTTCAAAATATATTTCAAAAGCATTTAATAAAGCAGTTGTAAAACCAGCGCATGTATTCTCAGTCCCAAAAATGTAAAGAGTAAAAGGAAATCAAATGAAACTCACGCATATAAATATTGTAAAATAGTTAATAAAGTATTTGCATGTATTCTCAGCCCAAAAATGTAATGAGTAAAAGGGAGCAAATGAAACTCACCATACTGTATTTTGTGGTAAAAATACATATGACTAAATTGAACAATGCAGGGTCGGCCTCGGATTCACGAACCTATATCATATTTATATATTAATACACATAATCGTAATTGAATAAGTTTATATATATAACCTATTAATAATATTATTTTTATATTAATAATATATTTATATTTCATATATTTCTTTTATATAATAATATATTTTGTTATATTTTATGTGTTAAACATATATATTTATGTATTTTGTTTGTTTATCCAAAACAGGAGTTCTAATTATACTAAATTAGAAATAATGATAATATCATTAATAAAATACTCATGTTAATAATAGTAATAATAATAATACTAATACTAATGTTAATGAAAATAATAATAATTTGTATTGTTTTCAAAATAATAATAATAATAATGATCGTAATCATAATAATGATCATAATACCTATATTAATAATAATAATTTTTATAATGCTCCTAATTCTTAATAATACTACTTAGTAATATTAATAATGATAATAATATTAGTAATAGCAATAGTAATAATAATAATCATATTAGTAATTATACTCATAAAAATAATAAATGATGATCTTTATACTAATATTTGTATTAATACTAAAAAGTGTTCTAACTAACAATAATAATAATAATAATAATAATAATAATAATAATAATAATAATAATAATAATAATAATAATAATAATAATAATAATTTGATAATGAAAACTACCTCATTAAGCTAAAAAAATTAATGTCTCGGCCAAGAATCGAACCCGAGACCTCTTGCTAACCCTTCACAACATCAAACCACTCCACCACTTCTGCTTTTCTAATTTAAACTGGATTTGAAATTTATAAAACCCAATCCTGTTTGTTCTTCTTCTTCATAACATCATAATGATATCATCATTATAATCCGCCATAGTTTTAGACTAATCATAAGCTCATGGTCATTATCAATTTCATAACCTCAACATCATCCTAGTGTATACGTCTATTATCGTTGTTATTATTTTCATAATCATCATCATTTACGTTCTCCATTTTCACCATCGTTATCATCATAATCACCATCAATTATCAAAATCATTTCTTCGTTTGTCAACAGCAACTACGACTGGTCGTGGCCCAATTCGCTTTACAAGCCCAAATTAGTAAGAGTCCAAGTGCAAGTAGTGATCTAATCCAAAACTTATTGCAAATCTATTTAAAATGGTTCAAAGAAAGAAAATGCACGGTCCATAATAAACTCCAACTCCTTCATAGCTCAATAACATGATTAAGTGATTCGTTTAATGAATTAGTGGGGTCGCCTGGTAAAATAACGCATTGGCAATTTAAATTTACTAAGCTATAATTGTGGGATAAAGGATCCGAAATTTTGTCTCCCTCTTGATCGGTCAGTATATAGAAACTTGTCCCACCACCAAAAGCCTTTGCCTTGGATTCTGCTGAGTGGAAGTCGACAACACAACATGGATTCCACTTCTACTTCTCTTTTATATATATATATATATATATATATATATATATATATATATATATATATATATATATATATATATATATATATATATATATATATATATATATATATATATATATATATATATATATATATATATATATATATGCTCATGATTCAACAATAGTCTCATTCTTTTCTTGTTTTAAAAGCACCGAATAAAAGAAAAGAAACATAAAAAAAATATGGAAGCAGGTACATGGTTTCGAGATAGAGATAGATAGAGAGGAGAGTGATGGTTGTGGTATTTAAATGATGGGTTCACAAAATAGAAGTAAGATTTTTGAAAGTGGGTTTAGTGGTGATGTTTGTTTGTAAGAGAACATAAAAGGGAGGTGTGCAGCAGCAGGAGCAGTTTATGAATGAGTTGATGGTATTTGTGGTTGTATGGGTGTATATCTATATACTTATGTATATATATGTATAGAGGAAAAGTAATATGCGACAGTTTAGTTGAGGTGATGTTGTAAGTTCAATTGTAAACAGAAAATATGATGAATTAATATAGAAGTGATGAGGGTAGTTCGGTTTACAAGTGACAGATGGCGGGTTTGATCACGATGGTGTGTGAGGGTGGCGGTGGTGATTGTTCACAACATAACCATGATGGTGGTTTTGGGTTCGCACATGAAGAAGGAATAGAGAAGTATAGAAGTTGTAGATGTAAATGGGTTGAGTGGTGTTTCACGGTTGTACTACATTAGTTAGGATAGCTGCTATATGCAGCTTCTTGGTTGACAGAATCACAAATGAAAAGATGTTTTAGAGAGGGAGATAGAGAACGGGTGAGAGAGAGATGGAGATGAAGTCTTGCAGGTGTCAACTTGGTGAAGTTCATCTATGGTTCAATGGTTATCGAGCAAAAGAAAATAAAAAGAGATATAGAGGGAGGGATGTTTGTGATGAGAGTTCTTGGTGATTGAACTTATAAAATTTTATCCCTTGAATGCATATGATTATATGTATAATATGTTTAGAGGGTGAAGATTTTGATAAATGTGTGTGTATCAAAAATGTGTTTGTTGATATACTCGATGTTGATAATGGATATATTTGAATAACTTCTCCCAAAATTTAAGATATGGTTGATTATTGTAAGGCAAGTGTATCGTCATAAGAATCAATCAGAAACAGTAAGAAGTACAGGAAAATATTAAACATATATCAAACTTTTAACTGATTGGTACTATCCCTAACAAATTTTGTTTTTAATCGATTAACTTGTAGTGGTGATGATTCGATTTCATTCAGCTTTATATATATATATATACGAATTATTTTACTAATTAGTAAATACAAATATATTAATAGTAATACTTTTATTAATAATAATAATAATAATAAATCATAATACTGATTTTAATAATTATCAATATGATCATATTAATATTTTGTTTCATTTATGATAATAATAATAATTATAAAAACAACGATTTTTAATGTTCAAAGTAATAATAATATCTAATAATAATATAAAATATATACAAGATATAACAAGTTATATTTATTCAATAATATTGGTAATACACATGTCAATATTATTATTAACATTAATAATAATAATGAAAGTAATGATACTAATATTATTATAACATTTATATTATATTATATATATATATATATATATATATATATATATATATATATATATATATATATATATATATATATATATATATATATATATATATATATATATCTCACAATACATTAATTATTACTAATGGAAATCCTGTATGGATAATAATATTATTATATATACATATGTATATATTCATTTAAATAATAGCTTAATTACATTTGTATTTTACTTTACATTTTCATTTACACATCGATGTTCGTGAATCGTCGGGCATAGTCAAAGGTCAGTGGAATATATGAACATTGTTTCAAAATTTTCTAGACCCAACATTACATACTTTGCTTATCATACTGAAATCATATAAAGATCAAGTTTAAATTTGGTCGGAAATTTCTGGGTCGTCACACTATAACTCACAATGATAAAGTAGCTGTAAAGTATGACTCGAAAAGTAAGCAAGTAATGAAGGTCGTCCAAACGGGTCCTCAACCTAAGTCAAATAGTACTAAGTCAGTAAATCATCCGAATAGGTTTAAAAGTATGTAAATAAGGTCTTAAAGGTCATCATCATTCATCATCAAACAAAAGGTGTAAAGTAGGTTTCGTTTATGAAAGTAGTTTAAAACAAAAGCTGACTTCGATCAGTCACCACGGCCTCTACCCTTACTGAATTAAGGTGAAACCAGTGGCCATGGCTCTGTATATGAGTCCTTTAAGTGTGGTAAAATTTACAGAAGCAAACTCGTCTTCGTTTGACCGTGGCGACGGTCTAAGTGCGAGTAGGTCAGAAATTTCTGCACAACGTTAAAAGGACATAGTGACGATCGGAGGGCCATAAATCCTAAACCGTAACTCGGATTAAGACGAGTCCTATATGAAAATTTATATACTCGAAAAGAGCTATCTGAAAATCAAGGTTACAGTATCCCAGGTTTAATGGTCTGTTACGGAAATAGCAAAACAGTAGGCAGAAGACAGTAAGCAGAAAAATAGTGGGTTTCGGTGGTACTTGGTGTTCGATACTTATCACGGTTCTCATCCTTGATGCATATAGCTTCAAGTGTAAAACTCGTTGATGTGTTTGCATCATTTTCACCAAGGTTTGATCATCATAACCCAAGTGTAAGTCTAAGATATGAAGCACAACTCACTTAAGAGTTGTATGAAGTTTGATGAACCAAAGTTACATCAAAGTCTTAGATCTAACACATGCATGAACTTTAAAACTAATAATAAGTTACAAACTTGAAAGTAAACTCATGAAATCAAGATCTTAAGTTGTAGAACATAGTTCTTAGTTTGATCTTGAAGATCCAAGACTCAAAAGTCTAGATCTAACATAAGTGTACCAAGTTATAATTAAAGAAACTTACTTACATGTTCTTGAACTTTTAAAGTTAATTTTAGTTCAAGATTAATGAGAGCAAAGTTAACTAGTAACATTTGACCAATAACAACCAACAAACATGAAATTAAAGTGCATAAAATGAAGACAAAAACTAAGTAAACAATTAACTAGTTCATTGTTGTGCATACTTTAAAGATTCAAACCAAAGTTTGATCTTTAAGAAAGTAAACTTGAAGTTTACTTCATGAATCACAAGTATGATTTTAATCAACACATGAACTTGCAATCTTTTAAGAAAGTATATGTAGAACATAACTAGTAAGTTTATGTTCTTGAGTGTTCTTGTAAATACAAGATATAATGAAGAATCAAACTAAAGAGTTGATTCTTGAAACTAGTAAGTAACTAATAACAAGTAACAAAGTAACAACAACTAACAAGTAATTAATTAGCAAACATGAACAAGTATCAAACAACAAAGAATGATGATGATTATGGGTTGTTGGGCCACGGCTTTGGCCAAAGAAAAGGGAGAGGAAGAAGCTTGTTACTTACAAGAATTAGAGAGAGAAAAATAAGATGCAAGTAATGTGTGTGTTTGAATGAGAGAATACAAGTGAACAAGTAGTAAGTAAAAAAAAAAGATTTTGACTCCCTCTCATCCCTAAAAGCCCACGGTTCTGCAGTAAAAAAAGGGAAGAGAGTTGTCTACAAGATTATTGCATGTAAAAGTCCTTAAAGTTGGTTAATAGATGGTTGTATGCATGGGGATAACAAGTAACTAGCTAGTAACAAGATTCTTAATGAAATAAACTAACTAGTTGCAACCTAAATGATACTTACAAGTGATGATGGGCTAACTAGTCCATGAAAGAAGTAGGGTGGGCTTTATAAGCCCATGTACAAAAATAAAGCCCAAGTTTGTAAGTAATTAACAAGTAATCCAATAAAAGCCCATGTAATTAACTAATAACCTTAGTTAAATAAAATGATTAATAAAACTTAATCATGAACGTAAATAATACTTGAAAATATTATTCGTGTAAGTTTCGTGTGTCACAAAGACGTTTCGGGCAATTAAAGTCAAGTTCGGGCAATCATGGCAACATGTAAATTTAATAACGTACATTCGTTTAATCACACGTATTAATAATAATAATTATTAATAAATAAACATTGGAAATTCCAGGGTCGTTACATTACCCACCTGTTAAAGAAAATTTCGTCCCGAAATTTAAGCTGAGGTAGATGGAGGAGTCGGGAAAAGGTGAGGATACTTCCGCATCATTTGATCCTCTCGCTCCCAAGTAAACTCAGGTCCTCGTTTGGCATTCCATTGTACTCGTACAATCGGAATCTTGTTGCCTTTCAAAGTTTTGATCTCACGATAAATAATTTCAACAGGTTCCTCGACAAAGTGGAGTTTGTCGTCAATTGTAAGTTCCTCAAGTGGTATGATAAGTTCAGGTGCAGCAAGACACTTCTTCAAGTTTGACACGTGGAAGGTAGGATGAACTGAGCTCAATTGTGCTGGAAGATCTAAACGGTAAGCAACGGGTCCAACACGTTCCAAGATCTCAAAAGGACCAATGTATCGTGGGTTCAACTTTCCACGTTTTCCAAAGCGAATCACACCTTTCCAAGGTGCAACCTTCAACATTACCCGGTCACCCACGTTGAATTCAAAGTCCTTACGTTTAAGATCAGCATAACTCTTTTGACGATCGCGGGAATTCTTAAGTCTAGCTTGAATCTGAGAAATCTTCTCCGTGGTTTCATGGACTACCTCGGGTCCGGTGATTTGCTTTTCGCCTACTTCGGCCCAACAAATAGGAGATCGGCACTTACGGCCATACAATGCTTCAAAAGGTGCAGCATTAATGCTCGAATAGTAGTGACCCGAACTTTTCCATGTTTATATATATATTAAATGAAATTGATATTTACATGATTAAATGTTTCCAACATGTTAAGCAATCAAACTTGTTAAGACTTGATTAATTGAAATATGTTTCATATAGACAATTGACCACCCAAGTTGACCGGTGATTCACGAACGTTAAAACTTGTAAAAACTATATGATGACATATATATGGATATATATATATAGTTAACATGATACTATGATAATTAAACATATCATTAAGTATATTAACAATGAACTACATATGTAAAAACAAGACTACTAACTTAATGATTTTTAAACGAGACATATATGTAACGATTATCGTTGTAAAGACATTTAATGTATATATATCATATTAAGAGATATTCATACATGATAATATCATGATAATATAATAATTTAAAATCTCATTTGATATTATAAACATTGGGTTAACAACATTTAACAAGATCGTTAACCTAAAGGTTTCAAAACAACACTTACATGTAACGACTAACGATGACTTAACGACTCAGTTAAAATATATATACATGTAGTGTTTTAATATGTATTTATACACTTTTGAAAGACTTCAATACACTTATCAAAATACTTCTACTTAACAAAAATTCTTACAATTACATCCTCGTTCAGTTTCATCAACAATTCTACTCGTATGCACCCGTATTCGTACTCGTACAATACACAGCTTTAGATGTATGTACTATTGGTATATACACTCCAATGATCAGCTCTTAACAGCCCATGTGAGTCACCTAACACATGTGGGAACCATCATCTGGCAACTAGCATGAAATATCTCATAAAATTACAAAAATATGAGTAATCATTCATGACTTATTTACATGAAAACAAAATTACATATCCTTTATATCTAATCCATATACCAACGACCAAAAACACCTACAAACACTTTCATTCTTCAATTTTCTTCATCTAATTGATCTCTCTCAAGTTCTATCTTCAAGTTCTAAGTGTTCTTCATAAATTCCAAAAGTTCTAGTTTCATAAAATCAAGAATACTTCCAAGATTGCAAGTTTACTTCCAAGTTTTCTAAATCTATTCCAAGTAATCATCCAAGATCAAGAAACCTTTGTTACTTACAGTAGGTTATCTTTCTAATACAAGGTAATAATCATATTCAAACTTTAATTCAATTTCTATAGCTATAACAATCTTATTTCGAGTGGAAATCTTACTTGAAATTGTTTTCGTGTCATGATTCTGCTTCAAGAACTTTCAAGCCATCCAAGGATCCTTTGAAGCTAGATCCATTTTTCTTATTTCCAGTAGGTTTATCCAAGAAACTTGAGGTAGTAATGATGTTCATAACATCATTCGATTCATACATATAAAGCTATCTTATTCGAAGGTTTAAACTTGTAATCACTAGAACATAGTTTAGTTAATTCTAAACTTGTTCGCAAATAAAAGTTAATCCTTCTAATTTAACTTTTAAAGTCAACTAAACACATGTTATATATCTATATGATATACTAACTTAATGATTTAAAACCTGGAAACATGAAAAACGCCGTAAAACCGGATTTACGCCGTCGTAGTAACACCGCGGGCTGTTTTGGGTTAGTTAATTAAAAACTATGATAAACTTTGATTTAAAAGTTGTTATTCTGGGAAAATGATTTTTATTATGAACATGAAACTATATCCAAAAATTATGGTTAAACTCAAAGTGGAAGTATGTTTTCTAAAATGGTAATCTAGACGTCGTTCTTTCGACTGAAATGACTACCTTTACAAAAATGACTTTTAACTTATTTTTCTGACTATAAACCTATACTTTTTATGTTTAGATTCATAAAATAGAGTTCAATATGAAACCATAGCAATTTGATTCACTCAAAACGGATTTAAAATGAAGAAGTTATGGGCAAAACAAAATTGGATAATTTTTCTCATTTTAGCTACGTGAAAATTGGTAACAAATCTATTCCAACCATAACTTAATCAACTTGTATTGTATATTATGTAATCTTGAGATACCATAGACACGTATATAATGTTTCGACCTATCATGTCGACACATCTATATATATTTCGTAACAACCATAGACACTCTATATCTGAATGTTGGAGTTAGCTATACAGGGTTGAGGTTGATTCCAAAATATATATAGTTTGAGTTGTGATCAATACTGAGATACGTATACACTGGGTCGTGGATTAATTCAAGATAATATTTATCGATTTATTTCTGTACATCTAACTGTGGACAACTAGTTGTAGGTTACTAACGAGGACAGCTGACTTAATAAACTTAAAACATCAAAATATATTAAAAGTGTTGTAAATATATTTTGAACATACTTTGATATATATGTATATATTGTTATAGGTTCGTGAATCAACCAGTGGCCAAGTCTTACTTCCCGACGAAGTAAAAATCTGTGAAAGTGAGTTATAGTCCCACTTTTAAAATCTAATATTTTTGGGATGAGAATACATGCAGGTTTTATAAATGATTTACAAAATAGACACAAGTACGTGAAACTACATTCTATGGTTGAATTATCGAAATCGAATATGCCCCTTTTTATTAAGTCTGGTAATCTAAGAATTAGGGAACAGACACCCTAATTGACGCGAATCCTAAAGATAGATCTATTGGGCCTAACAAACCCCATCCAAAGTACCGGATGCTTTAGTACTTCGAAATTTATATCATATCCGAAGGGTGTCCCGGAATGATGGGGATATTCTTATATATGCATCTTGTTAATGTCGGTTATCAGGTGTTCACCATATGAATGATTTTTATCTCTATGTATGGGATGTGTATTGAAATATGAAATCTTGTGGTCTATTATTATGATTTGATATATATAGGTTAAACCTATAACTCACTAACATTTTTATTGACGTTTTAAGCATGTTTATTCTCAGCTAATTATTAAGAGCTTCTGCTGTCGCATACTTAAATAAGGACGAGATTTGGAGTCCATGCTTGTATGATATTGTGTAAAAACTGCTTTCAAGAAACTTATTTTGTTGTAACATATTTGTATTGTAAACCATTATGTAATGGTCGTGTATAAATAGGATATTTTAGATTATCATTATTTGATAATCTACGTAAAGCTTTTTAAACCTTTATTGATGAAATAAAGGTTATGGTTTGTTTTAAAATGAATGCAGTCTTTGAAAAACGTCTCATATAGAGGTCAAAACCTCGCAACGAAATCAATTAATATGGAACGTTTTAATCAATAAGAACGGGACATTTCACGAGTGATAACTGTTGTTGTAAGAAAATTCGGCGAGTGGAAAATGCCTTTCCCAGGCCTTTCCGAAATCAATGACACATGCACGCAACATGTCTTCCAAGGTCTGAATCGTTCGTTCACTTTGCCCGTCAGTCTGAGGGTGATAAGCAGTACTCATGTCAAGACGAGTTCCCCTGGCTTCTTGCAAAGAACGCCAAAATCTAGAAGCAAAACGGGGATCGCGATCGGAGATGATCGATAAAGGTACACCATGACGAGATACAACCTCCTTGATGTATAGTTGGGCAAGTCTCTCCATTGTATCTGTTTCCTTCATCGCTAGAAAGTTTGCAGATTTGGTAAGACGGTCAACGATAACCCAGATGGTATCGTATCCGCCCACCGTCTTCGGCAGCTTAGTAATGAAATCCATTGTGATCCTTTCCCACTTCCATTGTGGGATTTCCGGTTGTTGAAGTAAACCATAAGGTCTCTGATGCTCAGCTTTAACATTCGAGCAAGTCAAACACTTACCAACATAAGTCGCAACGTCCTTCTTAAGATTCGGCCACCAATAATGTTCCTTAAGATCATGGTACATCTTGCCTGCTCCAGGGTGAATCGAATACCTCGATTTGTGTGCTTCATCAAGTATAAGGTTCCGTAGATCTTCATAAAGTGGTACCCAAATTCTTCCGGCATAACATCAGAGTCCAGACTCCCTAACCTCGAATCGAGAGACAAGTATGTTCAAATGTTCGTGAGATATATTCTCCTCTTTGAGAGCCTCATCTTGGGCTACTCTGATCTGGCTGTTGAGGTTCGAATGGATGGTGATGTTCAGAGCCCTAACACGAAGAGGTGTCGTCCTCTCCTTTCGGCTTAAAGCGTCAGCTACAACATTAGCCTTGCCAGGATGATAACGAAGTTCACAATCATAGTCGTTGAGCATCTCGATCCATCGACGATGTCTCATATTCAGTTGCTTCTGATCGAATATGTGTTGGAGACTCTTGTGATCGGTGAAGATAATGCTCTTAGTTCCATACAAATAGTGTCTCCACAATTTGAGCGCAAAGACAACGGCTACAAGTTCAATATCGTGAGTAGTGTAGTTCCGCTCGTGAATCTTCAATTGGCGGGAGGCATAAGCAATAACTTTTGATCGTTGCATCAGTACACAACCAAAACCACTTTTCGATGCATCACAATAAACAATAAAGTCGTCACTGCCCTCAGGAAGTGATAGGATAGCTGTGGTGGTTAACTTCTTCTTCAAAGTTTGGAATGCTGATTCGTGTGCAGGTTCCCAAATGAACTTCTTGCCCTTGTGAGTCAGCGCAGTTAAAGGACGCGCAATCAGAGAGAATCCTTCAATAAACCTTCGGTAGTAACTGGCGAGACCTAGGAATTGGCGAATATGCGTCGGAGTAGTGGGGGTCTCCCACTTGCTGATAGCTTCAATCTTGGCGGGGTCAACGTTGATACCCTGGTCGCTCACAACATGACCCAGAAATTGAACTTCCTTCAACCAAAATTCACACTTGGAGAATTTAGCATAAAGTTGCTCTTGTCTTAAGAGTTCAAGCACTAGTCGGAGGTGTTGCTCATGTTCTTCTTTGCTCTTAGAGTAGATGAGGATATCATCTATGAAGACGATAACAAACTTATCCAAGTACGGCTCGCAGACACGATTCATGAGGTCCATGAATATGACAGGTGCATTGGTTAATCTGAATGGAATTCACGAGAAGCTCATAATGACCATAAAGAGTTCTAAATGCAGTCTTCATTACATCGCTTTCTTTCACCCTCAACTGGTGATAGCCGGATCGCAAATCGATCTTAGAGTAAACACTCGATCCTTGTAGTTGATCAAAGAGATCGTCAATTCGTGGAAGAGGATACCGATTCTTGATTGTCAATTTGTTGAGTTCACGGTAGTCGATACACATACGGAAGGATCCATCCTTCTTCTTCACAAACAACACAGGTGCACCCCAAGGCGAGAAACTTGGTTGGATAAATCCCCGATCAAGTAGTTCTTGTAGTTGGCTTTGTAATTCTTGCATCTCGGAAGGTGCGAGTCTATAAGGTGCGTGAGCTACAGGTGCAGCTCCTGGCACTAAATCAATCTAAAACTCTACTGCTCTCTGCGGCAGTAATCCAGGCAATTCTTCAGGGAAGATATCGGAAAATTCGTTCACTATTCGAACATCGTTCACGCTCTTCACCTCGGTTTCTACCGCTTTCACATGTGCTAGGACAGCAAAACGTCCCTTCTTCATAATCTTTTGCGCTTTCACGCAACTAATGAGGTTCAACTTCGAGGTACATCTCTTTCCATAGATAACCAGTGGTTCGCCATCTCCTTGTGGTATGCGTAGTGCTTTATCTCCACAGATAATATCGGCCCTTATCTTCTCAACCAATCCATACCAACGATCACGTCAAAACTTCCCAGTTTGATAGGTATCAAATCAATTTCGAAATCTGCACCAGCTATGTTGATAATAGCTCCTCGACTAATATGGTCAACTCTTTCAAGTTTTCCATTGGCGACCTCGACAAGCATACTCTCTTTTAACGGGACTAACGACCAATTAATCTTATCGCTAAAATGTCTACATACATAACTTCTATCCGCACCAGTATCAAACAAGACAGAAGCTAAAAGATTGTTGATTTTGAATATACCTGTCACCAAGTCAGGGTTTTCGCGTGCGTCCCTTGCATTAACATTGAAAGCTCTAGCGCGGGGTGGTCCGTCATCTTTTCGCTTATTTGGACACGCATTTCTGAAATGGCCTGTCTGCCCACATTCGTAACACTTCCTTGGCCCTGTGGGGTTCGGCTTCCCATTCAAAGTAGTGACCTTGCAGTCTTTTCCAACATGCCCAGACCGTTGGCACTTCTCGCAGACAACATTGCAATACCCAGTGTGGTGTTTGTAACACCTCTTGCATTGAGGTAGGGTTCCCTTATAGTTCGGGTTGGAGTTGGTGTTGTTGTTGGGGTTGGAGTTTCCACCGTTGTTGTTTCCTCTGAAACTCTCATGTCATTTCGCCGGGTTCTGTTCATAGTTTCTTCCCTTGTTGTTGTTGTTGTTGTTGTTGTTGTTATTGTTGTTGTTGTTGTGGTTATCCCATTTGCGCTTGTCACTAGTACCTGCTTCAGACTTAGTTTTCTCCGGTTCATCGATGGTTATCTGATTCATTAAAGTATGCGCCATGCGCATCGCTCCGGAAACATTCGGTGGCTTGGACGAGGTGACGTTTCCCTTAATGCTCTTTGGGAGTCCCCAGAAGTACCTTTCCATTCGCTTGAATTCTGGTGTGACCATTGTCGGACACATCAGGGCTAGTTCCAAAAATCTCATGTTGTAACCATCAAGGTCGTTCCCAACGGCCTTTAACTACATGAATTCCATTTCCATCTTTTGGATTTCAGTTCTCGGACAATACTCCTCAATCATGGCACACTTAAATTCCTCCCATGGCGAAGCATACGCCTCATCAATGCCTTGTGCCTGTGCCATTGTGTTCCACCACATGAGCACGCCATCAGATAGCGTGCAAGAAGCAAATTTGGTTTTGTTGTCCTCCGAACAGTTGCTAACTCGGAATACTGATTCAAGTTTCTCGAACCATCTGGTGAGACCAACCGGTCCCTCAGTGCCGCTGAAGTTATGTGGTTTACAGCTCTGGAATTCCTTGTAAGTACACCCATTTCGAATGGGTTGAATAACCGATGGTGGTGGCGGTGGCGGTGGAGCTTGGGGTTGCATTTCTGCAATGGCTGCGGCTACACGTTCTTGGATCATCTCTTCAATTTGAGCAGCAGTAGGTGTGGATCGACCGTTAGCCATGGTGTTCTATACAAAAATTTTGACTCAAGTCAAAATCCAGCATTCAATATATAACAATATAGTATATAACAACCAACATGTAAACATCACCACACATGTTAATTAAGTAACGCAAGTTGATACAAGTACCGCAAAACACCATACAGTAACGTAAATAGAACACTTGTGCAAAAAGTAACATCACAAAGTTTCCATTCATTAATAATAAGTTTCATACATCTGAATAAGTCCGTACAATACATGAGTAATACAATAAACTACAACTAGATTACATCATGAAATCTAATACAAAAGGTCCTACGGTGAAGGTGGGTGTAGGATGTCTAAAACCTGAGCCAACTGCTCCTCGAGCTCAGTAACCCGAGCTTGGAGGATTCCCACCTCCCTTGTCAATTCCTCGACAGTGGGAGATGGTGGGGCAGGTGGTGCCGGTGGTGCGGGTAGTGTAGATCGCACGAAACGGGGTGCAGACGTTCCGGCTCCAGAAATAGTCAGTACGTAACGGGGTGCCTTACGCACTTGTGGGTCGGCAGGGTACGGCACAAGCCGCTTACGAGCAGTAACCCTACAACGCCGACCAAACGCGTCAGTGAAGGCTCGTCCTCCGTTGATCCCCAGAATGATGGTACCGTCGAAGCGATACCGCTTCTTCGGCGGGGTGGAGGGTGGCTGAATAGGTATATCCGCAGGGTCCTCATCATCACTGGAGTCGTCTGAGGAGGTGTCATCGGATGATGCATCAGTGGATGACGGGTCGTCCGAATCATGTGGTGGCTGTACGGGTGGCTGAACTGGCAGTCCTAAGGCGGCCAACATCTCTCTTGTCTCCCTGGCGGAATCGGCACTAAACGTCCATTAGCAGCGCGTCGGCACTGCATGCGCATATGGTTACGAAATGGCCATTCCCCGAACTCCGCGGGAATCACAACACCACCGATGCGGGGATGTGGCTCCGAGGGTCCGGGAGCAGATGGAGCTGGAATCTCCGTAGGGTCCACGTGTCCGTCAATAGTAGCCACTGGTGCCGGCGCACTACTACTAGCTCCGGAAGACGAAGCACCGGGGTCCTGGTGCGTATCGGGATCGGTGTGTCGGCAGCAGCAGCAGGTGGGGTGGCTGACGAGTCTAAACTGCCCAAAACGATAGCAGGTGGTACATCCGACATCTGAACAAGGAAAAATAAATTTTCCATGTCAGTAAGTCAAAAAGCAAGCATGTATTAGGCCAACAGCTTAAATCATGTATAACAATAAGTAACATGGCAATAATAACGAATCGTACAGAAGTAGCATGCAATCGAAAGCAAGTGATATCATACAGTAGTGAAATCATGTAGTAGCATACGGCATATAGCAGTAAAAGTAAGCAGCAGCATGCAGTAAGTCCAGCGGAAACAAGTAAACTAGCAAGTTGTAGATTAGTCCTATTAGTGAATCCTACTCGGGTCGGTCTTAGACTCACTAATGCAACCTAATTCCCTACAACCAATGCTCTGATACCAAATGTGATGCCCCATACAAAACCATCGTGTACGAATCATCAACAACAGGATCATTACAAGGTTAAGTACTACATGCTGTAATAAAAGAAGTTGCATTCACGATAAAAATGTGACGTCATAACCGACATCAAATGTTTTATGTAGTGACCCGAACTTTTTCATATTTATATATATTAAATGAAATTTATATTTACATGATTAAGTGTTTCCAACATGTTAAGCAATCAAAATTATTAAGACTTGATTAATTGGAATAGGTTTCATATAGACAAATGACCACCCAAGTTAACCGGTGATTCACGAATGTAAAAACTTGTAAAAACTATACGATGACATATATATGGTTATATATATATAGTTAACATGATTTTATTATAAGTATGTATCTTATTAGGTATTTTAACAATGAGTTATATATATATAAATGAGACTATTAATTTAAGAAACTCGAAAACGATATATATAACGATTATCGTTATAACAACGTCTTACTAGGTACATATGAATCATATTAAGATATTGATACACTTGGTTAATTATGTTAAATGATAAGTAAATATATTATTAAGTGTATTAACAATGAAATACATATGTAAAAATAAGACTACTAACTTAATGATTTCGAAACGAGACATATATGTAACGATTATCATTGTAAGGACATTTAACTGTATATACATCATACTAAGATATATTATATATCATAATATCATGATAATATAACAATTTAACATCTCATTTGTTATAATAAACAATGGGTTAACAACATTCAACAAGATCGTTAACTTAAAGGTTTTAAAACAACATTTACATGTAACGACTAACGATGACTTAACGACTCAGTTAAAATGTATATAAATGTAGTGTTTTAATATGTATTCATACACTTTTGAAAGACTTCAAGACACTTATCAAAATACTTCTACTTAACAAAAATGCTTACAATTACATCCTCGTTCAGTTTCATCAACAATTCTACTCGTATGCACCCGTATTCGTACTCGTACAATACACAGCTTTTAGATGTATGTACTATTGGTATATACACTCTAATGATCAGCTCTTAGCAGCCCATGTGAGTCACCTAATACATGTGGGAACCATCATTTGGCAACTAGCATGAAATATCTCATAAAATTACAAAAATATGAGTAATCATTCATGACTTATTTACATGAAAACAAAATTACATATCCTTTATATCTAATCCATACACTAACGACCAAAAACACCTATAAACACTTTCATTCTTCAATTTTCTTCATCTAATTGATCTCTCTCAAGTTCTATCTTCAAGTTCTAAGTGTTCTTCATAAATTCCAAAAGTTCTAGTTTCATAAAATCAAGAATACTTCCAAGATTGCAAGTTTACTTCCAAGTTTTCTAAATCCATTCCAAGTAATCATCCAAGATCAAGAAACCTTTGTTACTTACAGTAGGTTATCTTTCTAATACAAGGTAATAATCATATTCAAACTTTAATTCAATTTCTATAACTATAACAATCTTATTTCGAGTGGAAATCTTACTTGAAATTGTTTTCGAGTCATGATTCTGCTTCAACAACTTTCAAGCCATCCAAGGATCCTTTGAAGCTAGATCTATTTTTCTCATTTCCAGTAGGTTTATCCAAGGAACTTGAGGTAGTAATGATGTTCATAACATCATTCGATTCATACATATAAAGCTATCTTATTCGAAGGTTTAAACTTGTAATCACTAGAACATAGTTTAGTTAATTCTAAACTTGTTCGCAAATAAAAGTTAATCCTTCTAACTTGACTTTTAAAATCAACTAAACAAATGTTCTATATCTATATGATATGCTAACTTAATGATTTAAAACCTGGAAACACGAAAAACACCGTAAAACCGGATTTACGCCGTCGTAGTAACACCGCGGGCTGTTTTGGGTTAGTTAATTAAAAACTATGATAAACTTTGATTTAAAAGTTGTTATTCTGAGAAAATGATTTTTATTATGAATATGAAACTATATCCAAAAATTATGGTTAAACTCAAAGTGGAAGTACGTTTTCTAAAATGGTCATCTAGACGTCGTTCTTTCGACTGAAATGACTACCTTTACAAAAACGACTTGTAACTTATTTTTCTGACTATAAACCTATACTTTTTCTATTTAGATTCATAAAATAGAGTTCAATATGAAACCATAGCAATTTGATTCACTCAAAATGGATTTAAAATGAAGAAGTTATGGGTAAAACAAGATTGGATAATTTTTCTCATTTTAGCTACGTGAAAATTGGTAACAAATCTATTCCAACCATAACTTAATCAACTTGTATTGTATATTATATAATCTTGAGATATCATAGACACGTATACAATTTTTTGACCTTTCATGTCGACACATCTATATATATTTCGGAACAACCATAGACACTCTATATGTGAATGTTGGAGTTAGCTATACAGGGTTGAGGTTGATTCCAAAATATATATAGTTTGAGTTGTGATCAATACTGAGATACGTATACACTGGGTCATGGATTGATTCAAGATAATATTTATCGATTTATTTCTGTACATCTAACTGTGGACAACTAGTTGTAGGTTACTAACGAGGACAGCTGACTTAATAAACTTAAAACATAAAAATATATTAAAAGTGTTGTAAATATATTTTGAACATACTTTGATATATATGTATATATTGTTATAGGTTCGTGAATCAACCAGTGGCCAAGTCTTACTTCCCGACGAAGTAAAAATCTGTGAAAGTGAGTTATAGTCCCACTTTTAAAATCTAATATTTTTGGGATGAGAATACATGCAGGTTTTATAAATGATTTACAAAATAGACACAAGTACGTGAAACTACATTCTATGGTTGAATTATCGAAATCGAATATGCCCCTTTTTATTAAGTCTGGTAATCTAAGAATTAGGGAACAGACACCCTAATTGACGCGAATCCTAAAGATAGATCTATTGGGTCTAACAAACCCCATCCAAAGTACCGGATGCTTTAGTACTTCGAAATTTATATCATATCCGAAGGGTGTCCCGGAATGATGGGGATATTCTTATATATGCATCTTGTTAATGTCGGTTACCAGGTGTTCACCATATGAATGATTTTTATCTCTATGTATGGGATGTGTATTGAAATATGAAATCTTGTGGTCTATTGTTAAGATTTGATATATATATAGGTTAAACCTATAACTCACCAATATTTTTGTTGACGTTTAAAGCATGTTTATTCTCAGGTGAATAGTAAGAGCTTCCGCTGTTGCATACTAAAATAAGGACAAGATTTGGAGTCCGTGTTTGTATGATATTGTGTAAAAACTGCATTCAAGAAACTGATTTCGATGTAACATATTTGTATTGTAAACCATTATGTAATGGTCGTGTGTAAACAGGATATTTTAGATTATCATTATTTGATAATCTACGTAAAGCTTTTTAAACCTTTATTTATGAAATAAAGGTTATGCTTTGTTTTAAAAATGAATGCAGTCTTTGAAAAACGTCTCATATAGAGGTCAAAACCTCGCAACGAAAACAATTAATATGGAACGTTTTTAATCAATAAGAACGGGACATTTCATTTTACACCAACAGTATGCTTCTACGAATAGCAAGCATGAATAAATGTATGTGACCCTTAGGTCGTTACAAAACATAGTTCAAATGTATTAAAGTTTGAATGCAAGGTAAACAGTTCATGCGGTGATAACACTAGAGCAGCGGGTGTCTACGGCAAGACTAGCACGACAGCGGAAGCAAATAACCTTAAGCACCTGAGAAAAATATGCTTAAAAATGTCAACACAAAGGTTGGTGAGCTATAGTTTAAGTATAACAGTATGTAAGGTAGGCCACGAGATTTCCGTGCTACAAAGAGCGTTTCAAAACAGTATGATAAAGTATATGTTAACCGTGGGCACTTGGTAACTAACTTAACGTTTATACCCCCTGAAAGTACACTTGGAAAGTGCGTATGTTTACGAAGTATTAAAAACTCATTAAATGCTAGCGCGACTAGCCCGAGTGGGGATGTCAAACCCTATGGATCCATATCTAAGATTCGCGTTCACCGGTTCAAAAACCAATGACTAAACGTTACCGAGCAAAAGGGAATGTTTCTGCCGTTATATAACCCACACATATATACGTTTAAGTACTCGTGCCTAGTATATAAAACATAAAATCCGCATGTATTCTCAGTTCCCAAAATAAGTTAAACTAAAAAGGGAATGCTATAACTCACAATGATAAAGTAGCGGTAAAGTATGACTCGAAAAGTAAGCAAGTAATGAAGGTCGTCCAAACGGGTCTTCAACCTAAGTCAAATAGTACTAAGTCAGTAAATCGTCCGAATAGGTTTAAAAGTATGTAAATAAGGTCTTAAAGGTCATCATCATTCATCATCAAACAAAAGGTGTAAAGTAGGTTTCGTTTATGAAAGTAGTTTAAAACAAAAGCTGATTTCGATCAGTCACCACGGCATCTACCCTTACTGAATTAAGGTGAAACTAGTGGGCATGGCTCTGTATATGAGTCCTTTAAGTGTGGTAAAATTTACAGAAGCAAACTCGTCTTCGTTTGACCGTGGCGATGGTCTAAGTGCGAGTAGGTCAGAAATTTCTGCACAACGTTAAAAGGACATAGTGACGATCGGAGGGCCATAAATCCTAAACCGTAACTCGGATTAAGATGAGTCCTATATGAAAAGTTATCTAATCGAAAAGAGCTATCTGAAAATCAAGGTTAAAGTAGCCCAGGTTTAATGGTCTGTTACAGAAACAGCAAAACAGTAGGCAGAAGACAGTAAGCAGAAAAAAAGTGGGTTCCGGTGGTTCTTGGTGTTCGATGCTTATCACGGTTCTCATCCTTGATGCATATAGCTTCAAGTGTACAATTATTTGATGTGTTTGCATCATTTTCACCAAGGTTTGACCATCATAACCCAAGTGTAAGTCTAAGATATGAAGCACAACTCACTTAAGAGTTGTATGAAGTTTGATGAACCAAAGTTACATAAAAGTCTTAGATCTAACACATGCATGAACTTTAAAACTAATAATAAGTTACAAACTTGAAAGTAAACTCATGAAATCAAGATCTTAAGTTGTAGAACATAGTTCTTAGTTTGATTTTGAAGATCCAAGACTCAAAAGTCTAGATCTAACATAAGTGTACCAAGTTATAATTAAAGAAACTTACTTACATGTTCTTGAACTTTTAAAGTTAATTTTAGTTCAAGATTAATGAGATCAAAGTTAACTAGTAACATTTGACCAATAACAACCAACAAACATGCAATTAAAGTGCATAAAATGAAGACAAAAACTAAGTAAACAATTAACTAGTTCATTGTTGTGCATACTTTAAAGATTCAAACCAAAGTTTGATCTTTAAGAAAGTAAACTTGAAGTTTACTTCATGAATCACAAGTATGATTTTAATCAACACATGAACTTGCAATCTTTTAAGAAAGTATATGTAGAACATAACTAGTAAGTTTATGTTCTTGAGTGTTCTTGTAAATACAAGATATAATAAAGAATCAAACTAAAGAGTTGATTCTTGAAACTAGTAAGTAACTAATAACAAGTAACAAAGTAACAACAACTAACAAGTAATTAATTAGCAAATATAAACAAGTATCAAACAACAAAGAATGATGATGATTATGGGTTGTTGGGCCATGGTTTTGGCCAAAGAAAAGGAAGAGGAAGAAGCTTGTTACTTACAAGAATTAGAGAGAGTAAAGAGAGAGAAATAAGATGCAAGTAATGTGTGTGTTTGAATGAGAGAATACAAGTGAACAAGTAGTAAGTAAAAAAAAAGATTTTGACTCCCTCTCATCCCTAAAAGCCCACGGTTCTGCAGTAAAAAAAAAAGGAAGAGAGTTGTCTACAAGGTTATTGCATGCAAAAGTCCTTAAAGTTGGTTAATAGATGGTTGTATGCATGGGGATAACAAGTAACTAGCTAGTAACAAGATTCTTAATGAAATAAACTAACTAGTTGCAACCTAAATGATACTTACATGTGGTGATGGGCTAACTAGTCCATGAAAGAAGTAGGGTGGGCTTTATAAGCTCATGTACAAAAATAAAGCCCAAGTTTGTAAGTAATTAACAAGTAATCCAATAAAAGCTCATGTAATTAACTAATAACCTTAGTTAAATAAAATGATTAATAAAACTTAATCATGAATGTAAATAATACTTGAAAATATTATTCGTGTAAGTTTCGTGTGTTACAAAGCCGTTTCGGACAATTAAAGTCAAGTTCGGGCAATCATGGCAACATGTAAATGTAATAACGTACATTCGTTTAATCACACGTATTAATAATAATAATTATTAATAAATAAACGTTGGAAATTCCAGGGTCGTTACAGTTTTCATTATGTTTCTCAGGTTCATGATTGGCTATTTGATACATTCTTCCGCGTGCACTCATACTTGCTTAGGGTCAAGCATACATGCATACATTCTGATTTCTTGCTTGGGGTCAAGCATACATGCGCACACTTTGATATACTTGCTTGGGGTCAAGCAATACTACTTACGCTATTTATAGCAACCGTGATTTTAAACTAATTATGTCGCAAGTTATTTCATTTATACTTTATACTTTTGTAAACTTAAACTTGTTGTCAATCCGTTTTGTAAACTAAACTTTGCAAGTCTTGTACGTTTCAAATGAATGCGATATAATTTTGGTCAAACGCGTCTCATATAGGGACTATGACCACGCAACGGGACCTAAGTTATCAGTGCCGTCAATGGCGATTTTGTCGGGTCGTTACAGATGGTATCAGAGCGTTGGTTGTAGGGATCTAGGATGTGCATTAATGTGTCTTAAAAAGTCGTTAGGACGCATTAGTGAATCTAGACTACAACCGGATAGTTAGCCATTGCATTCTGACATACATTTGCTACAGATAGCACTTACTTGACTACTTGTGCATTATACTTAAATCATTCTTAGGAAAACTTCTTAATGGTATCAAGTTTCATCATACGAATCTGTAATCTACCACTTTCGGGTAACATACGTAAACTTAAGATTCATACGCGTAAGGATGACGACGACTTCATTAGTCATACTTGTTCGGGAACACTGTCTCCCAAATTGTTATTCGCCACCGTTTCAACTTAATATCGGTGTCACACCGGTGTTCCTTACTATCTACCACTTCTTGTTACTACCATCACTACTCTAGGTAAGTATCGTCATCACTATTTATCACTACGGTTGCATACTATTCGTTATCATGATTCGTTACACTTCTCGTACCGGAATACATTATTGTTTGACTTGTACCGCATTGACGTGACAATCATTTATACACTTCCCTCAGGGAACGCTTCTTTAGAGTTGCACTAATTCTTTCGATTCAATACGAGTCACGTTAGAGACGTCGTTACACTTTGTTCATTTTAAAACTTCACGATTACACGAACTTGAATCTATGGAGTGATGTGGGAATGGAGGTATGATTTAGCGTATTATAACGACACTCAATCAATGTGGTTATATTACAGTAAGTCATACCAAAGTTGTAATGACTCGTGATGGTGATTGGACTCGATCAACCTAATCACCACCATGTGCCATGTACATGACTTCATTTTTCTTGTTTGAACATTCGAAAACTCCGAGAAGACTGATAACAACCATACCCGGGACACATCTTCGATTATTGTCGAACCATATTTATGGTTTCAAATGAATGGCAAATTCTTTCAACATCAGACGTATGTTACACGTGTATACTATCTCATTTTCGCACAGTTTTATCGACGAACTACAACATGCTTGATATGCTCACATCGAGGCGGAAACTTCTCTCACATTACACTCGTACTTCCGTATAAGGAAATCTTTTATCTAAATTCTCAATGGAGATAGAGACTCTTCACATTATAGTAGTATTCACCACGAGGGAGAATAGTCCTAACGAACGTTTTCGAAAACCGATAAATCTTTCGCGGCGCGAAATTCTTGAGAAACAGAAACTTGTTCCAACAAACATTTTTGGGTCCTAACAAGCTTGTTCAAATGTATCTTAAAAGAACTGTACCTCGTTTCGGATCGAGATCCTCGTTCACTTCTAAATTTCGGGGTGCTTTACAAAAAGCCTCGGGACCACGTTTAAACATGAGTACAACACATCAACCACATCCCGAAGGACCAACCAAACATACGATTCAAACCTTGGAAACCATAATACGAGTTCGTGTTATCGACTTCAAATTTACTTGAGGAAAAGTACTTGCCTTTAGTCAAATTCTCTTACTACAAAAATTTTTCTTTCGTGTATTAACGTCGCACCTTTTCAAAACTTTATATGACCGCAATTATCATTCTACAATTTGTTGGGCCGACGTAGGCAACAATCAAACTACCGGAATCGAACTCATTCATGAAATAACCGTTAAGATCGTTCAAATCCAAGAGAGGCCCAAGACGACCCGTAGTCGCCAAAAGAGCCATGCAAATGTTAGACGTAAACCTCTTGAATTCCAAGTGGGAAACCGCATAACGTTAAAAGTCGCACCTTGAGGAGGTGTAATCCGTTTCGGGAAACGTATGAAGCTAAATCCGCGATACATTAATCCTTTTGAAATCTTGGGGCGTATTGGGCCCGTTACTTACCGTTTTGAATTCCCAACTCAAACAAATTCCGTTCACCCTACATTCTGTGTATCAAACTTAAAGACGTGTCTTGCGAACAAGAACTTGTTATCCTTTTCGATGAGCTTACTATCGATGAAAAACTTCACTTCATAGGAGTAACGGTTGACATTATGAATAATGAAACCAAACTCTAAAACAACGTAAAAATCCCGACTGTCGAAGTTTCGTTGAAATGCCCAAGGAAGTACCCTCATTTATTCGTAGAATTGGCAACGCAAGATTTCAAGGAAGAAACGACAACTACTACTTCCAACTAAATTTCGGGACAAAATTTCTTTTAAGGTGTAGGTAATGTAACATCCCGCGTTTTTCTGTTAAATTTATTTTAACACCGTTTTGTTTTTTTTTAGATAATATCTTCCATTATCTAAATTCGTACCTTTCGTTGACTAACGTTTTAAATATTTCCGTTATTTGGTTATAACATCTCCTAGTTACTCTAGCATTTTTAAAATATTCGTTCGATTAATTCACGCACACGCTTTGAAACTTGAGGGACCGAAGTTGCCAAGTGGGCAAACTAGTTGACTAGGTCAACTAGTCAACCCACTCTTTCCACCATTCATTTCATTTTCACCTCCTCATCTCTTTCTCTCTTTTCTCTACTTCCATTTTTGAACTCAAACACCCAAATCATTCATTCATCATCTAAATTCGATATAGGAGGCTTACAACAAAACAAATTACATATTCGTGATCCTCTCATCATCCTCTACATTTTGGTACCAATTTAATCTCGTTTGGGTAACATATCTAAAACTCTAGATTTCTCTAATTCATGTTTTTGACTTGAAATGGTGTTAGTTAATGACTATGGCTCGTGTCTAGCATGAATATATGAATTATTTGCTCGATCTTGTTGTTTTGCATAAACAAGCATGAACTTGGAATGGGTGTGCTTAATCTTGAATTTTGGATGATTAAATGTTGTTTTAATGTTAAAGTTCATGAAATGTGTTACTAGCATCATTAGCTTCAGTTTTATGTGTAGGTTAATTTAGAAAAAGCTTCATTTACAAAATGATTGAATTCATGATTTTGATTAGGGTTTGATGAACTTTGAAATGAACTTTTGATGCGTTGAACACTATGAAATTTTGTTAGTAAGTGTTTAATTGTATTGTATGTTTAATTACCTTCGAAACGGCATATCATATGTGTGGATTGGATTCCCGAGTCAAGAAATGCATTTTATGAACTTGAAACTTTGATTTTGAACATTTAACGATCATTCGACGAGATTTTTGTTTTTATAAATGATGAACTTGATTGATGAAAAGTGTTTATTTGTATTCCTCATCAAAATACCTTTCCAACGATATAAGATACGTGTTTTGAATGTTTACGATTCATAAGTTATGGTTGTTTGAAGTTGGATTCGTCTAAGTGTTAAACTGCCCCAGAATTGCTGAACCAGACACAGATGCGGTGCATCTGCCTTGGATGTGGCACATCTGAGGTAGACTGCCCAAAAATGTCCATTTTCGTTTAATTCTAGCAATGCTACGCACCCCCGATTGACATGAAACTTGGCCAACATGCTCATATATGATTTCTAAGCTTAGGAAAATAGTTCAGGACCCGACCCGAACGTGTTGACTTTGTGACGACCCGGAAATTTCCGATCAAATTTAAACTTAATCTTTATATAAATTCAACACGATAAGCAAAGTCTGTAAAGTTGAGTCTCAAAAAAAATTTAAACTATGTGCATGAAATCATTTTACCTTCGACTATTCCCGACGATTCACGAACAATTATTTGTAAATAAATATGTATATATATATAGATATAATAATATTAATTAGAGATATAAATAAAGTATTATATGTTTTGATGATTTGAATTAATAATTTAAATTGTTAGATAATATATATTTATGTAAATATAATGTAATTCGAAAATAAATGATTTTGAATTCATAATAACACTCGTTTATCATTCAAACGGTTATTTAAACAAACTTATGTGATTTTAAAATAAACGGTGATCCGAAAATGAGTTAAATAAATTATAGGCTTATTAAAAATATATTTTATGAGCTATTTGTTGAATTTTTAAAACTTTTTATATTTTACTTGGGGTTGAGAGCTAATAATTAATTTAATTTTTATTTAACAATATTAATCAGTTAATGACTAAATTCTTTTACCATAATGACTGAAATAAATAAAGATAATTACAGTAAAAATTTGGAATTTTTTTGAGAACATTTATCCGCCACTAATTAACAACGAAGCACGATATATTATCCCTAATTAAACTGTTGGTAGGTATTTACATATTATTATTGTTTAATCACGTTTAAAATTTTATAAATTATAGGCTTATTAAAAATATATTTTATGAGCTATTTATTGAATTTTTAAAACTTTTTATATTTTACTTGGGGTTGAGAGCTAATAATTAATTTAATTTGTATTTAACAATATTAATCAGTTAATGACTAAATTCTTTTACCATAATGACTGAAATAAATAAAGATAATTACAGTAAAAATTTGGAATTTTTCTGAGAACATTTATCCGCCACTAATTAACAACGGAGCACGATATATTATCCCTAATTAAACTGTTGGTAGATATTTACATATTAGTATTGTTTAATCACGTTTAAAATTTTGTAAATATATGATACTTGTCTATTTCTGCCTTTCCACTCTTAAAATTACACCACACATTAGGAGCACGTAAATCAATCTGTGATTTTAAAAGTAGATTATAGTGTTAGTAATTGATATAATTGATTGATAGTTTCTTGTCTTCTTTTCTTCTTTTGCTTCCTCTCACAACTGTATCACAATCATTCAGTTACATGTCTATTTCCAATTGTACTATTATATAATATATAATTATTATCAATTATTATTAACATTGTAATTAATATAATACACCTAATATATATGTATTGAGAGATTTAGAGGGGGTTCACAACCACCTTGCATCACCCACAACTCACATACAAGCTACAATTATTTCTGTTTCTAATTACCAAAACAATCATCTCTTCTCTTTCTGCTTGACAATGATCGATCATCACCATTCTCTTTTATAACCAATCATGAATCATTATCATTTTTTTTTACAAATGCTAATTGCTGCTGTTGATAACCGATAACAAACATCACCATTTTCATAAAGAAACTGCCATCTATTTCGTTCATAAACCATGACACCAAGAACCGACAACCACCATATGATCACCATTAACAAACCCATGTATCATTTGCTATTACTATTGCAGAAATTATCATTTTTCTGTTTTTCAAATCAAACACCACAACTGCAGCTTTACGGTTACTGTTTTGATTCTTCTTGCCCTCTGTCGCGAAATAAACCCCAAGTACCATCACCTTCATCATCTTTATCAATCACCATAAAACCTCCATTGTTTATTGTTTCTGTTTTACTGTTTCTTAGACAAACGCAAATAACCACCTTTCTTCTACAATTCAAAGCGAGATCATTTGTTTCCCAGCTGTAAATCGAATTGTAAATCAACTGTATCTTGTTTGATTGCAGAAACTCACCAAAAGAACAGTCTATCTCTCTCTCTCTACAACCTCACTTCTTTGTTTGAACAACCATCATCACCTTACCAACTGGCACTATATTGCAACCATCAAACCCACTTCGAACCATCACCTCTAATATTTCTGTTTTGCTGTGATATTAGATACACCACGAATGCCTTCACCTTCATCACCTTCATCACAACCATCCACCACCAAAACAAGTTTAAACGTATACTCAAGCTATCAACTGCTATTTTCTTCTGCTTTACTTCACAAACCACCACTCGTTACAAACTGCATCTATTAGTCCCGTTAATTTTTTTTTTTATGTTCTATCAAAAACACCCATCACCAAAACCTTTTGATTGTTTAATATTGATGATGAGTAGTAAAGATAATGATGATGTGTTTATAGAGGACCCTCCATTATTTTCTTGTCGCTGCTATACCATGTTTCGGTTCCTTTTAACAATTAAACTGATAACCCCACTTCCATTCTTTTTATCTCGTTCCTATCTTCTTTTCCTGTCGACCCTAAACATATTCTTTGGGCCAATTTCTTTTACTAGTTCTCACTTGGGCCATGACAGCTTTGTGCTGTTAAATTGATAATGTTATTGGGCTATTCAAAAGTCATTTCCGTTGGGCTGTTATATGGTCAACCAGAACTTAGCATTTTTTTTATTCACGAAGCCGCTAGATTGCTCCTTCTGTTTTTATGACGATGATGATGTTATAATATTATGATGGTATTGATATTGATCACGGGATGTTAATATATGGATAATGATAAATATGATGATGATAATAAATATGAGATGAGGGTTATGAGGATAATAATAAGAAAGAATGATGATAGTATAAATGGTGATGATAACTAATAATAATGATGAGATGATGATCGTGATAATGAGTTATGAGGTTATGATTCATGAAATAATGAAAATAAATGATAATGATTTGGGTTAGAAATTAATTAGATGATGATGAAGAAGAAGACAATCAGATATTAGGTTAAAAGGAATTAATCGGTTCCCTAAAACAAAAACAAACGAGATGGCTCAGATGGTTTGGGTGTGTTGTTGGTTATTCGAGAGGTTGTGGGTTCGAGCCCCGTCTGGGCGTTTAAATTTTTAAAGCCTGTTTCATTAAGGTAGCATTTTTATTATTTTTGTTATTATATTATTATTGTTATTATTATTATTATTATTATTAATTATTATTGTTAGTAGGTTATCACTAATATTAAAAATATAATTATTAATATTATCAATACAATTAATATTATTATCATTATGATTAGTATCAGTAATATCCTTATTATTATTATAATTAATATTAGTATTATTATCATTATTAACATAAGTATAATCATCATTTTTAGTATTGTTATTATTAAAAATTATTATCATTATTGTCATTTTTACAAAAATTATCATATTGCTAACATTAAAACTATATATTTATTATTATTATTATTATTATTATTATTATTATTATTATTATTATTATTATTATTATTATTATTATTATTTTTTTTTTTTTTTTTTACTACTAGTATCATTATTATTATTATTACTATTATTATTATTATAATTATCATTAGTATCAGTATTGTTATTATTAATATTATCATTATAATCAAATACAACTTTTATTTACCATTATTGATATTATTTTACTAAATAAATATTATGTATATAAATATATATTTATAAGTAATATTACATATAAGTATGTATTAATCATATTAACAGTTTTTATACGAATATTCATATATAACAAATTATGTATTTTTAATATAATACTAACCAAATATATATTAATATAATTATATAAATATTCACCATTTTAAATATATATACGCAAATTTAATATATATAATATATAATATATAATATAAGATATAGTATATGAATTTGTTCAATCACGATTAAATATATTAATATATATATATGAATGATATAGGTTCGTGAATCCGAGGCCAAACCTGCATTGTTCAGTTCCGTCGTATGCATATTTTTACTACAAAATATCGTATTGTGAGTTTCATTTGCTCCCTTTTTAAATGCTTTTGCAATATATATTTTTGGGACTGAGAATACATGCTCTGTTTTTATAACTGTTTTACGAAATAGACACAAGTAATCAAAACTTCATTCTATGGCTGGATTATTAAACCGAATATGCCCCTTTTTAGTCTGGTAATCTAAGAATTAGGGAACAGACACCCTAATTGACGCGAATCCTAAAGATTGATCTATTGGGCCCAACAAGCCCCATTCAAAGTACCGGATGCTTTAGTACTTCGAATTTATCATGTCCGAAGGGAGTCCTGGAATGATGGGGATATTCTATATGCATCTTGTTAAGGTCGGTTACCAGGTGTTCACCATATGAATGATTTTTTTATCTCTATGTATGGAATGTATATTGAAATATGAAATCTTGTGGTCTATTAAAATGATGAAAATGATCGATTATGATAAACTAATCAACTCACCAACCTTTTGGTTGACACTTGAAAGCATGTTTATTCTCAGATATGAAAGAAATCTTCCGCTGTGCATTTGTTCATATTAGAGATATTACTTGGAGTCATTCATGACATATTTTGAAAGACGTTGCATTCGAGTCGTCGAGTTCATCAAGATTATTACTAAGTCAGTTATAGTTGGATATATTATGAAATGTTATGCATGCCGTCAACTTTCGATGTAATGAAAGTTTGTCTTTTAAAAACGAATGTAATGTTTGTAAAATGTATCATATAGAGGTCAAGTACCTCGCGATGTAACCAAATGTAATGTATTCGTCTAGATGGATTAGGATGGGTCATCTCATGTGGTATCAGAGCGGTAGTCTTAGCGAACCAGGTCTGCATTAGTGTGTCTAACTGATAAGTCGTTAGGATGCATTAGTGAGTCTGGACTTCGACCGTGTCTGCATGTCAAAAGTTTTGCTTATCATTTAGTGTCAAAAATTATTTGCTTATCATCCTTAAAGTCTAGACACGTCTTACTGCCTCTATTGCATAGACAGTGTATAGATAAATTGATATCTTAGCGTATCTGTTATTGTTACCATTGCCTGACAACTTTCGTAGATTCCTCCGCAACTTATGGGATTTTAGTATTATATATGTAAATGTAAATTATGTATTGCAGGGTACTAATCTACATCCTATAATCTATCTCTTATCGAAAATCCTTCATCTGATCGTACGAGATGAATCCCTCAACCATTTTGAGTCCCTCAGATTCTGATAGCTATTCCGATAGTTATTCCGACAGCTATTCTGACATGGATATTCACCTAAGCTCCGGAAGCAGCATCACCAGAATGAATCAACCAATCAGCCATCCCCAAATCATCTGATGGGTTCGTAGTCTACTTAATCATTGGAGACAAGAAGAAACGATCCCTTTCATCCACCATATTGTCTTCTGGGCGAAGAACCTGAAGCATTCACCGGCGAACCAATCCGAAACACCATTTTTTCTCTCATTTCCAGAATATCTCACAACGATCACATAATTTCTACAATTCTAAACCTTATTCATTTGTTTGTTCAAACCGCCAATCATTTCGGGGTAATCAAAGAAGTCAACGCGCTTCGTGCTCGAGTAATCAATGTGGAAAATATGGTGCGAAACATACTAGCTTCAGCAACATCACCAGCACCGGTAGTACCACCAATAGCAACATCTGCATCCCACACCTCGACATCACAATCTGTACCTCGAGCATCAACTTCGTACGCACCATAGATACCAAGGAGTACCAATAACAATGAACGATGAAGTATTGATCCATAACTTCATTAATATTTTGCGAAGAATATGTGGTTCCTAATAGGTTTAGAGATTACTTATTCTAGCTCAAACCGAAAAAGCAAATGAGTTTAATATCATATTAACTCATTAAATCCATGATTACATCTGAAGAAAATATATATGTATATATGTTTTCATAAAGATTGTAATTAAAAATACTTTTGTACAAACTGTTAATGGTGAAAATATTTTAACGGGTAGGTAATACCCGAGGAAATATTTAACTTTCATATTAATATGTTATACTGTACATTCTTCGAATCTGATTCAACAATCATTTACTATTCTACTTACATCCACATATATATGTATCCGTTTACCGTAGAATAACCATTTTCCTTCAATTTTATATTTGAATTTTGACCTATCAGAATCTAACGAGTGGCATAATGAAGAAAACATTTGACAAAATAAAATTTGTTAGAAACAAACAAATTAACTATGAGAAACTTTGTTAAGAAACCACGCTAACAAAATCCTAGCTAACTGTTAATTCCGTATTACATTTTATTTATCGCAATTTAATTATCGCAATTTTAATTCTCGCAATTTTATTTATCGTCATTTAATTTCTGTTATTTATTTTACGCACTTTATTTATTATCATTTAAATACTATTATTTACGCATTTTAAATGTCGGGACACGTATACAAGGTTTTGACATATCATATCGACGCATCTATATATATTATTTGGAATAACCATAGACACTCTATATGCAGTAATGATAGAGTTTGCTATACAGGGTTGAGGTTGATTCTCAAATAATATATATACTTTGAGTTGTGATCGAGTCTGAGACATATACACGGGTCACGATACGTATTAATCAATTCGAATATTATATATTAAACTATATATGAATTATTGGACTGTTAACTGTGGACTATCGACTGTGGACTGCCAACATAGGACAATTAAAATGAATTAAAATATTGATTATAATATATGAAACTAAACAATTCTTCAAGTTTTCCACTTGATTTCATCTTAAACCTCATTTGTATCTTG
Source organism: Rutidosis leptorrhynchoides (assembly GCF_046630445.1). NCBI lineage: Eukaryota > Viridiplantae > Streptophyta > Magnoliopsida > Asterales > Asteraceae > Rutidosis > Rutidosis leptorrhynchoides. The sequence continues at coordinate 232,293,512 of NC_092343.1, read as the reverse complement.
ACGATTACAATCCACGTTCTAACCTTTCATGATTCTTGAAAACACCTCAATCGAGAGGATGAACCAACCGCACTCCATCTACGGAAGAAAAGATTGATGCATATAGTTATGCACCTAAAAACACTCGAAACCTGAGTAAACGTTTAACACGTATCTGTGCTAGCTCCTTTGGCATTGTTATTACTGAAAATAACATTGCAATTCCTTTTCAAATTAGCCAATTTCGTCACAGCTCCAACAAATCAACTTCAACTTCCATTCAGATTAGCCTTATTATAACCTCAATATATACGTTGTTATTTTATCATCGTTATCGGAGAACCATTTATATTCCACCACATTAGCAGTAAACTTACCAGCAACTTCATTACTCATTGGCTTAAGTCGAACTGAAGAACCATTATAATTGTTCATTAAAACCCTAACATATACTCAACCGCATCTTGTAACAAGAACTACCAATTACCGAGAATCAGCAATCAGTACTTTGAAAAATCACAGCATATCTACATCAAGAGTTATATGTATAGCCTTATCTCTTAGAATTATGACCTTCCATTCTGAAATTTTGAAAAGCACCCAGCCTACGAATCAATACATTGAACTTTGAAAAGCTGAATGAATCAGCAGAAACTGTAGACAACCGTAAACGACCTTAATCGTCGGAAGTTTGATGATAAAGAATAGTATGTTGGAAAAGCTTAGAAAAGTTGGAACTGGAAAATGGATTGAGCTAACCATTAAGGAGACCAAGGACAAATACAAGGACCATACCCTGTATTTCAAGAATTGAGATAATTCTGTATCCGATGAAATCTCTAGCGAATATCTTGCTCCTTATTTATTCTAAATCCTTGCAAAAGGATTTTTATAAATCCTTGCGAAAGGATTTTCTTCAACAACATTCGAACTTAGAAATTCCTAAATATCATCATAAATATCTTCGATATTTCTGAGGATATTTTCATAAATATTCTTGTCCGAAATTATCTACCTCTTCGTGTTTTCTGTATTCCAATATATTGGAAACATCTGTAAAATCTAAGTATAAATTATGAATGAATTGTGGAAAAGTATTGGGAATTGATGCTTGGGTTAGTATAATATAATGACACCCGGCCAACGTGCTTATATTACAGTAAGTCATGCTGAGTTTCTAAATGGAACGTGATGATTCACATATCATAACGTCATCATGTGCCATGTTACACGACTCTTGTATTCTACTTAACCTCTAAACATATCAAGAAAATATTTTTCTTGATGATTCGGCCTTTTCCAAGATATTCTAGTAATTTAACCAATCAAGATCGTTCCATTACGATTTCCTTCTTAGAACATTAATTATGTTCATTCCGAAATTCATATCTACAAATTCTGGATCATTATTCGCTTGACTTAAAGTCAGGAAGAGAAAACAAAAGCATGGAGCTCCGAAATATAAGGTAGAATATAAAGCCCGATAACAACACATAAATTACAAACCGTGTATATCAATGTTTATCGCAACATGAAGACACGGGAGAATTAAAAACACTATAACCCCAAGGGCAAAGTAGAAGAAAACAGATTTCTCCGGTGATAGTTGGAAAAGGAGAATGATTGTTGAGATAGTAAGGATAAGGACAAGAATCAGAACTGTATTAAGCATATTCACAATCTTTTGAATGTGGGAATTTAGTATAGGAGTGGTGAAAATGATGGAACGGAAGAAGTTAATTTATAGTGAAATATTTGATAAAGAAATCAAGGCAGATAATCACATTTAATTAAAGAGATTTTATTCACCAAAGAATCAAATTTTTCAGATCTCAACGTTTTTCTTTAAATCCCTTGAATTCCAAAATTTAACCAAGACAACGTCAAAAGTTAAGATACATCTTATTTTCTAAATTCAACCATGACTAGTCAAAGGTTATGATGAAACATGTCTTTCTCATTTCACTAGTTAGTGATAGCTTCACTCGTACTCTTCGAGTAATCGAATTATCATATTCATATTACCCAACAGTGATAAAACTCTATTTATCAACTCATATTCGTCATAAAAATATTCATATTGTTAACTATGACAACCACACTCAAATTTCGGGACGAAATTTCTTTAACGGGTAGGTACTGTGACGACCCGGAAATTTCCGACCAAATTTAAACTTAATCTTTATATAAATTCGACACGATAAGCAAAGTCTGTAAAGTTGAGCCTCAAAAAAATTTTGAACTATGTGCATGAAATCATTTGACCTTCGACTATTCCCGACGATTCACGAACAATTATTTGTAAATAAATAAATATATATATATATATATATATATATATATATATATATATATATATATATATATATATATATATATAGATATATATATATATATATAATATTAATTAGAGATATTAAATAAAGTATTATATGATTTGATGATTTGAATTAATAATTTAAATTGTTAGATAATATATATTTATGTAAATATAATGTAATTCGAAAATAAATAATTTTGAATTCATAATAACACTCGTTTATCATTCAAATGGTTATTTAAATAAACTTATGTGATTTTAAAATAAACGGTGATCCAAAAATGAGTTAAATAAATTATAGGATTATTAAAAATATATTTTATGAGCTATTTGTTGAATTTTTAAAACTTTTTATATTTTACTTGGGGTTGAGAGCTAATAATTAATTTAATTTTTATTTAACAATATTAATCAGTTAATGACTAAATTCTTTTACCATAATGACTGAAATAAATAAAGATAATTACAGTAAAAATTTGGAATTTTTCTGAGAACATTTATCCGCCACTAATTAACAACGGAGCACGATATATTATCCCTAATTAAACTGTTGGTAGATATTTACATATTAGTATTGTTTAATCACGTTTTAAAATTTTGTAAATATATGATACTTGTCTATTTCTGCCTTTCCACTCTTGAAATTACACCACACTATTAGGGGCACGTAAATCAATCCGTGATTTTAAAAGTAGATTATAGTGTTAATAATTGATATAATTGATTGATAGTTTCTTGTCTTCTTTTCTTCTTTTGCTTCCTCTCACAACTGTATCACATTCATTCAGTTACATGTCTATTTCCAATTGTACTATTATATAATATATAATTATTATCAATTATTATTAACATTGTAATTAATATAATACACCTAATATATATGTATTGAGAGATTTAGAGGGGGTTCACAACCACCTTGCATCACCCACAGCTCACATACAAGCTACAATTATTTCTGTTTCTAATTACCAAAATAATCATCTCTTCTCTTTCTGCTTGACAACGATCGATCATCACCATTCTCTTTTATAACTAATCATGAATCATTATCATTTTTTTTTTACAAATGCTAATTGCTGTTGTTGATAACCGATAACAAACATCACCATTTTCATAAAGAAACTGCCATCTATTTCGTTCATAAACCATGACACCAAGAACCGACAACCACCCTATGATCACCATTAACAAACCCATGTATCATTCGCTATTACTATTTTGCAGAAATTATCATTTTTTCTGTTTTTCGAATCAAACACCACAACTACAGCTTTACGGTTACTGTTTCGATTCTTCTTGCCCTCTGTCGCGAAACATGTAGTGACCCGAACTTTTCCATGTTTATATATATTAAATGAAATTGTTATTTACATGATTAAATGTTTCCAACATGTTAAGCAATCAAACTTGTTAAGACTTGATTAAATGAAATAAGTTACATATAGACAATTGATCACCCAAGTTGACCGGCAATTCACGAACGTTACAAAATTGTAAAAACTACATGTTATGGTATATATATATAGACATATATATATGGTTGACATAAGAGTATGATGAGTAAGTATCTCACTAAGTATATTAACAATGTGTGATATACATAAGAAATGAGATTACTAAGTTAAGAAACTCGAAATGATATATATAACGATTATCGTTATGATAACGTCTACTAAATACATATGTATCATATTAAGATATTGATACACTATATTTAACATGATAAAATGATATTTAAATATATCATTAAGTGTGTTAACAATGAACTACATATGTAAAAACAAGACTACTAACTTAATGATTTCGAAACGAGACATATATGTAACGATTATCGTTGTAACGACATTTAAATGTATATATATCATATTAAGATATATTAATATATCATAATATCATGATAATATAATAATTTAACATCTCATTAGATATAATAAACATTGGGTTAACAACATTTAACAAGATCGTTAACTTAAAGGTTCCAAATCAACATTTACATATAACGACTAACGATGACTTAACGACTCAGTTAAAATGTATATACATGTAGTGTTTTAATATGTATTCATACACTTTTGAAAGACTTCAAGACACATATCAAAGTACTTCTACTTAACAAAAATTCTTACAATTACATCCTCCTTCAGTTTCATCAACAATTCTACTCGTATGCACCCGTATTCGTACTCGTACAATACACAGCTTTTAGATGTATGTACTATTGTTATATACACTCCAATGATTAGCTCTTAGCAGCCCATGTGAGTCACCTAACACATGTGGGAACCATCATTTGGAAACTAGCATGAAATATCTCATAAAAGTACAAAAATATTAGTAATCATTCATGACTTATTTACATGAAAACAAAATTACATATCCTTTATATCTAATCCATATACCAACAACCAAAAACACCTACAAACACTTTCATTCTTTAATTTTCTTCATCTAATTGATCTCTCTCAAGTTCCATCTTCAAGTTCTAAGTGTTCTTCATAAATTCCATAAGTATAGTTTCATAAAAATCAAGAATACTTCCAAGTATGCAAGTCTACTTTCAAGCTTTCTAATCCATTCCAAGTAATCATCTAAGATCAAGGAACCTTTGTTATTTATAGTAGGTTATCTTTCTAATTTAAGGTAACATTCATATTCAAACTTTGATTCAATTTCTACAACTATAACAATCTTATTTCGAGTGAAAATCTTACTTGAACTTGTTTTCGTGTCATGATTCTGCTTCAAGAACTTTCAAGCCATCCAAGGATCCTTTGAAGCTAGATACATTTTTCCCATTTCCAGTAGCTTTATCTATAAAACTTGTGGTAGTAATGATGTTCATAACATCATTCGATTCATACATATAAAGTTATCTTATTCGAAGGTTTAAACTTGTAATCACTAGAACATAGTTTAGTTAATTCAAAACTTGTTCGCAAACAAAAGTTAATCCTTCTAACTTGACTTTTAAAATCAACTAAACACATGTTCTATATCTATATGATATGCTAACTTAATGATTTAAAACCGGAAAACACGAAAAAACACCGTAAAACCGGATATACGCCGTTGTAGTAACACCGCGGGCTGTTTTGGGTTAGTTAATTAAAAACTATGATAAACTTTGATTTAAAAGTTATTCTTCTGGGAAATAATTTTTCTTATGAACATGAAACTATATCCAAAAATCATGGTTAAACTCAAAGTGGAAGTATGTTTTCCAAAATGGTCATTTAGACGTCGTTCTTTCGACTGAAATGACTACCTTTACAAAAATGACTTGTAACCTGTAATTATGACTATAAACTTATAATTTTTCTGTATATATTCATAAACTTAAGTTTAATATGAAACCATAGCAATTGGATTCACTCAAAACGGATTTAAAATGAAGAAGTTATGGGTAAAACAAGATTGGATATTTTTTGATTATTTTAGCTACGGGAAATGTTTAACAAATCTATACAAATTATATCCTAGCTAACTTATATTGTATTATACATGTATTCTAATATATTATGTAATCTTGGGATACCATTGACACGTATGCAAATATTTTGACATATCATATCGACCCATGTATATATTATTTGGAACAACCATAGACACTCTATATGCAGTAATGTTGGAGTTAGCAATACAGGGTAGAGGTTGATTCCAAAAATATATATACTTTGAGTTGTGATCTAGCCTGAGACGTGTATACACTGGGTCGTGGATTGATTCAAGATAATATATATATCGATTTATTTCTGTACATCTAACGGTGGATAACTAGTTGTAGGTTACTAACGAGGACAGCTGACTTAATACACTCAAATCTTTAAAACATAATAAAAATTGTTGTAATTATATTTTGATCATACTTTGATATATATGTACATATTTGTATAGGTTCGTGAATCGATCTGTGGCCAAGTCTTTTTTCCGAGGAAGGAAATATCTGTGAAAGTGAGTTATAGTCCCACTTTTAAAATCTAATATTTTTGGGATGAGAATACATGCAGGTTTTATAAATGATTTACAAAATAGACACAAGTACATGAAACTACATTCTATGGTTGAATTATCGAAATCGAATATGCCCCTTTTTATTAAGTCTGGTAATCTAAGAATTAGGGAACAGACACCCTAATTGACGCGAATCCTAAAGATAGATCTATTGGGCCTAACAAACCCCATCCAAAGTACCGGATGCTTTAGTACTTCGAAATTTATATCATATCCGAAGGGTGTCCCAGAATGATGGGGATATTCTTATATATGCATCTTGTTAATGTCGGTTACCAGGTGTTCACCATATGAATGATTTTTATCTCTATGTATGGGATGTGTATTGAAATATGAAATCTTGTGGTCTATTGTTACGATTTGATATATATAGGTTAAACCTATAACTCACCAACATTTTTGTTAACGTTTAAAGCATGTTTATTCTCAGGTGAATACTAAGAGCTTCCGCTGTTGCATACTAAAATAAGGACAAGAATTGAAGTCCATGTTTGTATGATATTGTTTAAAAACTGCATTCAAGAAACATATGTCGATGTAATATATTTCTATTGTAAACCATTATGTAATGGTCGTGTGTAAACAGTATATTTTAGATTATCATTATTTGATAATCTATGTAATATTTTTTTAAAACCTTTATTGATAAAATAAAGGTTATGGTTGTTTTAAAAATGAATGCAGTCTTTGAAAAACGTCTCATATACAGGTCAAAATCTCGCAACGAAATCAATTAATATGGAACGTTTATAATCAATATGAACGGGACATTTCAGATGGTATCCGAGCGTTGGTCTTAGAGAACCAGAAAATTTGCATTAGTGTGTCTTATCGAGTTTGTTAGGATGCATTAGTGAGTGTGGACTTCGACCGTGTTTTCTTTAAAAATGATTGCTTAACATTTTGTTGGAAACTATATATTATTAACATGTAAATATTATGTGATATATTAATCTCTTAACATGTTTGATATTGTGTGATAGATGTCTACCTCTAGCACAAATCCCATTGACTCACCTAATAATAACGAAGAGTCGAATATATATTGGCAAGATTCACAAGTTCCCGAAGAACCGGAAGAAGAAACGGAACCGGAAGAAGAGGAACCAGAAGAAGAGGAACCGGAAGAAGAAGAGGTTCTGGAGGGGGAATAGTAGGAACCACAGAAAACCGGTCAAATAAAATAAAATCCTCAACCAATGGACCAAAGTTAATAATGGTCAATGGTGTTTCCGCTAAGGAAGTAAAATATTGTGAAAATTACCAATTTTCCGATGAATCGGATCCTGATGAGGATTCCGATGATGTTATAGAAATTACCCCGACCCAATTTAATGAGGCAAAAGAAAATAATAAGGGAAAAGGAATCAAAATAGAGAAATCTAATTCTGACCCTGATGAACTTTATATGTACCGTCAACACCCGTATTTTCAATATCTTGACAATAACCCGGGAACCTCTAAACCAGCAGGTTTTTCTAAACCAATGTGAAAAACGACGACTCGTATTAGAGGAACATCATATATCCCTAAAAGATTAGGAAAAAGAACCAAGTCCGAAGAAGAAGAAACCAGTGATTCAGATTAGAGGGGTGTGAGCATGTTGTGTAATAAATGTATTGTAGTGTGCTTGTACTTTTATGTTCTATGTAAAAATTGCTTGTATTGTTTGTTATTACGAATCTAATCCTTGTCTATTTTACAGTATAAAAACAAAATGGACGTTAAGGGTAGACAACCGAATATTTTAGAAGACCTACCAGAGGATATGATTGAGGAAATCTTTTCTAGAGTCGGTCAGAATTCATCAGCACATTTAGTTATGGCGAAATTAACTTGTCAAACATTTGAAAGACTTTCCAGAAATGCCTTAGTTTATAAAAGGCTTTCCTTTGATAGGTGGGGTATATCACATTGGGGAGACTTTAAGTTACGCCGTGTTTTCTTTAAAGCGTTAAATGCGGGGAACCCAAATGCAATTTTACGCTACGGGTTATGAATCTATTTGGACTCAACATATCCCAACATAGGATTTCGTGAATTAGAAAGAGCTTCTAACATGAAATATAAAGAAGCATGTTATGCTTACGGGTTAGTGATATTCGCTTCTTTCCAAAGTGAGAAAAAGAACATCGGATTGCAGCTTTTAAATAAAACTTTCCCACAAGTGACGGATTCAGTAGTTGGGGTGAGAAACAAGGTTTTTAGATTATTACGGGGCTGTTGGACATTACGAAACCCTCGTCCTTTTGACGACATTACAACATGCTGCCTAGCCAATGGTCATAACGGTTATTTTCCACAAGACCAAGGATGGGAAGCCGTCTTAGTAAAACCAGAATGCATGACTTGTTTCTAGACTTATGAATTACGTGTCTTTATTTTCTTTGCTGAACAACTTGCGTATTAACTAGATTTATCTTCAAAACTGTCCTGTATCATAGTGTACTATATTTCATGTTATATGTAATATAGCGAAGTTGTAAGTTTGAAGAATATTTGTATGTGATATATTAATATAATCAAGTTTTTCATATGGAATTGTAGTAGTTGAATTGTATATTAGCTACTAAGTATGAACTTAACCGGTAGGTAGTACCCGAATTTAAACTTATAAAACGCTAATATGAAGAAAAAGCTTTTATAAATGAGTTCATATTATGCTACGAGATACTATTGACTACTCTTAATATTCTGTATAATTAACTTGTTTCATTTGACTATTTTGAAGGAAATGGCATCGACTACTCGACACACCTTGAATATGAGCGAAGAGGAATTTCGTGCCTTTCTTGCTTCAAACATAGCCGCAGTACAGGCCGCACTACATACCAACAATAACTCTGAATCTAGCAATACACCTAACGACACAAGAAATCATGTAGGATGCTCCTACAAAGAATTCACTGCCTTCAAACCTTTGGAATTTGATGGAACCGAAGGACCAATTGGATTGAAACGGTGGACCGAGAAAGTCGAATCGGTGTTTGCCATAAGTAAGTGTACTGAAGAGGACAAAGTTAAGTACGTTACGCATACCTTCACAGGTATTGCGTTAACATGGTGGAATACCTATCTAGAGCAAGTGTAACGACCCGACCAAAACCGTTATTGACGGCGCCGCTACTTAGGTCCTGTTGCGTGGTCATAGTCCCTATATGAGACGCGTTTGACCAAAATTATGTCGCATTCATTTGAAATGTGCATGACTTGCAAAGTTTAGTTCACCAGACGGATCGACAACGAGTTTAAGTTTACAAAAGTAGTAAGGTACAAATGAATTATCTTGCGACATAATTAGTTTAAAATCACAGTTGCTATAAATAGCGTAAGTATGTAAACAATATGTTTGAATCCAACGGTGCTATCACTAGCGTATGCATGTATGTATGCTTGACTCCAAGCATGAAATCAGAGTGTATGCATGTATGCTTGACCCCAAGCAAGTATGAATGTACGCGGAAGCATGTATCAAATAGCCATGTATGAACCTGAGAAACATATAGAAAACTGTCAACGAAAAACGTTGGTGAAATCATAGGTGTATTAATAAAAGTTATATTTTGAACCACAAGATTTAGTATTTCCATAAATTGATCATCCAAAAGTTGCATTCCAAAAGTTGGTTCGCGAGCACCCAATTATCAAGACTTAACGTTTCCTTCCATAGAACCCCATCACAATAGTGTTAGAACATACACTGTTTCCCGAAAATATATTTCATCCGTAGACGGTAGCGAACCGTCCGTAATGAGGGTTTGTCAAACCCGTATGGCCACACAATATAAGTTCTCGCTTACACCCTGCAAGTGTAACTAATGATAATCGAATTGAGGATTTTTGTTCTAACTCGCTGTGGAATGTTTGTTTTCCTTGTACTTGTGTTCAAAGTATAAAAGTAAGTAGTACAAAAATGTAACAAAGTATATGTTTCTCAGCCCACAATTTAAAAGTATAAAAAAGTTGTTGAAAAGGTGGGACTATGATCTCACCTCGAGTGCACGAGTATAAAAGTACTTCATAAAGTAAACGTGTGCATGAAAGTTGCTTAGCCTTGACCTAAACAAGTAAGTTGTGTCAATTAACCGGTTACGACACAAGGTCGGGTGAAATGTGTTCAATTAGTCCTATGGCTCGTTACGACTCGATTAAATATAGCATGTGAATCACGTTGTCAAGTTTCATACAAGAAACAAGTATAAAAGCATGTTAGAATGATTGTATAAAAGTTTGGTTAAGTTTGACTAAAAGTCAAACTTGGTCAAAGTCAACGAAAAAGTCAACGCGTTCGGGTCGGGTCCCGGACAAATTTTCTATGCTAATTATTCATATACAAGTATATTAAAACAAGTTTCATGTGAATCGGAGGTCGGTAACTAGTCAAACATTTCGCGTGAAATGTGACAAAGTGAGCAGAATCTGGCCAGGCGATTCTGCGCGCCGCGCGGGGATGTGGCGCGCCGCGCCACTACCTGGGCAGAGAATTCTGGTCAGTTTTTCCAAGTGTGCACGAACCAAAACCTTTTCCAACCCAATTCTTGACCCGCAAACACTTATAATGCCTATCATATATCGTCGAAAAGGTATTTTGACGAGGAATACAACTAACCACATATCATCAAACAAAAACATCATTTACAATAACCGAAAACTCGTCAATTGATCAAGAAAGGTTTATTTTCAAAGTTTCAAGTTCGTAAAACGTATTTTGAGTTCCGGGAATCCAATTCACACATATGATATGCCGTTTCGAAGGTAATGAAGCATACATTACTACTAAACACTAACAATTAACATTTCATGGCATTCAAGCATCAAAAGTTCATGTCAAGAACTATCAAACCCTAGTCAAACATCACAAAATCATTAATCGGGTTTTTGAAGTTTTCTTAATCAACCTACACATCAAATTGAAGCTAATGATGCTAGTAACACATTTAATACATGAACTTTAACAATTAAATAACATTTAATCATCCAAAATCAAAGATTAAGCACACCCATTTCAAAGTTCATACTAGTTACTCCCAATCAACAAATCGAGCAAACAAAACATATATTCATGTTACACACGAGCCATAGACACTAACTAACACAATTTCAAGTATATAAAACGAATTTAGAGAAATTTAGTGTTTTAGAAATGTTACCCAAAATGGATGAAATTGGTACCAAATCGAAGAGGATGATGAGAGGATCACGAATATGTAATTTGTTTTGAAGTTTGCTTCCCGATCCGAATTTAGATGATGAATTATGTTTGTGTTCTTGAGAGAAAAAAGAAAGAAAGAGAGAGAGATGGAGGGATTGAATGGTGGTGATTGGGGTGGACTAGTTGACCTAGTCAACTAGTTTGCCCCGTGTCAATTTTAGTCCCTCGAGTTTAGAAGCGGGTGCGGGATTTAACCAAACGAATATTTTAAAAACGCTCGAGTAGACGAGTGATGTTATAATTAAATAACGAGAATATTATAAACGTTAGTCAACGGAAATTGGGAATTTAAATAGCGAAAGATATTATTAAAAAAAAAAGACGGTGTTAAAAATAAATTTAACGGAAAAAACGCGGGATGTTACATTATCCACACCTCAAAAGAAATTTCGTCCCGAAATTTAGTTGGAAGTAGTAGTTGTTGAATCTTCCTCGAGATTTTGTGTTGCCAATTCTACGAATGAGGGAGAAGTACGTTCCAGGGTATTTCAACGAATTTTGACGGTCGGGATCATATGTTGTTTTAAGGTTTGGCTTCACGATTTATGGTTTCAACCGGTCCTCCTAGGAAGTGAGGGTTATCGTCGATAGTGAGTTCATCAAAGGAGATAACAAGTTCTTGTTTCGCAAAACACGTCTTTGAGTTGATACATCGAATGTAGGATAAACGGAGACCCAAAATGAGTCGGAAAAGTCTAAACGGCTAGCGACGGGTCCAAAACACCCCAAGAATTTAAAGGATCAAAATATCGCGGATTTAGCTTCCTACGTTTCCCGAAACGGATTGCACCTTTCCAAGGTGCGACTCTTAACGTGACGCGGTTTCCCACGTGGAATTTGAAATGTTTACGTCTAAATCGGCGTAGCTCATTTGGCGACAACGAGTCGTGTTGGGTCTTTCTTGGATATGGATAAGTTTTCTCGGTCGCTCATGCATAATCCCGGTCCCGGTGAATTGATCATCGTTTACTTGGTTCGACAAAAGAGAATGACGTTTCCGGTCACATGTGGTTCCAAAAGGAGTGACGTTAAAACTCGAATGAAAATCATTGTAGTACGAGGATTCGGTTAAAGGAAAATACTTTTCTCAAGTAAATTTGAAGTTGGTAATACAAACTTGTATTATGGTTTCCAAGGTTTAAATCGCATGTTTGTTCGGTCCGTCGGGTTGTGGATGGTACGCGGTACTCATGTCTAAACGCGGTCCCGAGGCTTTTTGTAAGGTACTCCAAAATCTAGAAGTGAAACGAGGATCTCGATCCGAAACGGGGTACATTTCCCTAAGGCATATCAAACAAGTTTGCTAGGAATGGAAAACGTTAGCTAGGAAAAGTTTCTCAAGACATTCGCGTCGCGGAAGATTCATCAATTTCCAAAAACGTTCGTCGGGGCAAGTTCTTATCGGGTTTTGAAAACGATTGTTAGGACTATCTACCCTCGCGGCGAATACTTGTATGACGTGAAGAGTCGCTCTCCATTGAGAATTTAGAATAAGGACCTCCTGAACCGGAAGTACGAGGGTGATGCAAGAGAAGTTTCCGCCCCGATGTGAGCATAACGAGTAAGTTGTAGTTAGTCAATAAGACTGTGCGAGGACGAGCTAGTATACCCGTGTGACATACGGTTGAAGTCGAATGGAATCGGTAATTCATTCGGAAGCATAAATACAGTTCGACAAAAGTCGAAGGTGTGTCTCCGGTATGGTTGTTATCAATATTCTCGGAGTTTTCGGATGTCCAAACCTGAAAAGATGAAGTCATGTACATGGCACATGGTGGTGTTTAGGTTGATCGAGTCTAACCACCATCACGCGTCACTAGAACTTTGGTATGTCTTACCGTAATATAACTACGTTGATCGAGTGTAGTTAGATTACGCTAACTCATACTTCCATTCCCACATCACTCCATAGATTCAAGTTCGTGTCATCGCGAAAATCTAAAATAAACAAAATGTAACGACGTCTCAAACGTGATTCGTATTGAATCGAAAGGATTAGTGCAACTCTAAAGATGCGTTCCCCGAGGGAAGTGTATAAGTGATTGTTCACGTCAATGCGGTTCGAATCAGACAATAACGTAGTTAGGTATGAAAAGAGTAACGAGTCATGATAGCGAGTAGTACGCAACCGTAGCGATAAATAGTGATGACGATACTCATCTAGAGTAGTGACAGTGACTTTACAATATTCATGGATAGTAAGATGAGACGGGGGAAATAACAACCAAGGAGTCAGAGTTCCCGAACTAAAGTGGCAGGATACGAGTTCGTATAATGAAGGTTGGGTACCATTAAAAGTTTTCCTAAGAATGATTCAAGTATAATGCACAAGTAGTCAAGTAAGTGCTATCTATAGCAAATGTATGTCAGAATGCAAATGCTAACTATCCGGTTGTAGTCTAGACTCACTAATGCGTCCTAACGACTCTGTTAGACACACTAATGCACATCCTAGTTCCCTACAACCAACGCTCTGATACCACTTGTAACGACCCGACCAAAACCGTTATTGACGGCGCCGCTACTTAGGTCCCGTTGCGTGGTCATAGTCCCTATATGAGACGCGTTTGACCAAAATTATGTCGCATTCATTTGAAATGTGCATGACTTGCAAAGTTTAGTTCACCAGACGGATCGACAACGAGTTTAAGTTTACAAAAGTAGTAAGGTACAAATGAATTATCTTGCGACATAATTAGTTTAAAATCACAGTTGCTATAAATAGCGTAAGTATGTAAACAATATGTTTGAATCCAACGGTGCTATCACTAGCGTATGCATGTATGTATGCTTGACTCCAAGCATGAAATCAGAGTGTATGCATGTATGCTTGACCCCAAGCAAGTATGAATGTACGCGGAAGCATGTATCAAATAGCCATGTATGAACCTGAGAAACATATAGAAAACTGTCAACGAAAAACGTTGGTGAAATCATAGGTGTATTAATAAAAGTTATATTTTGAACCACAAGATTTAGTATTTCCATAAATTGATCATCCAAAAGTTGCATTCCAAAAGTTGGTTCGCGAGCACCCAATTATCAAGACTTAACGTTTCCTTCCATAGAACCCCATCACAATAGTGTTAGAACATACACTGTTTCCCGAAAATATATTTCATCCGTAGACGGTAGCGAACCGTCCGTAATGAGGGTTTGTCAAACCCGTATGGCCACACAATATAAGTTCTCGCTTACACCCTGCAAGTGTAACTAATGATAATCGAATTGAGGATTTTTGTTCTAACTCGCTGTGGAATGTTTGTTTTCCTTGTACTTGTGTTCAAAGTATAAAAGTAAGTAGTACAAAAATGTAACAAAGTATATGTTTCTCAGCCCACAATTTAAAAGTATAAAAAAGTTGTTGAAAAGGTGGGACTATGATCTCACCTCGAGTGCACGAGTATAAAAGTACTTCACAAAGTAAACGTGTGCATGAAAGTTGCTTAGCCTTGACCTAAACAAGTAAGTTGTGTCAATTAACCGGTTACGACACAAGGTCGGGTGAAATGTGTTCAATTAGTCCTATGGCTCGTTACGACTCAATTAAATATAGCATGTGAATCACGTTGTCAAGTTTCATACAAGAAACAAGTATAAAAGCATGTTAGAATGATTGTATAAAAGTTTGGTTAAGTTTGACTAAAAGTCAAACTTGGTCAAAGTCAACGAAAAAGTCAACGCGTTCGGGTCGGGTCCCGGACAAATTTTCTATGCTAATTATTCATATACAAGTATATTAAAACAAGTTTCATGTGAATCGGAGGTCGGTAACTAGTCAAACATTTCGCGTGAAATGTGACAAAGTGAGCAGAATCTGGCCAGGCGATTCTGCGCGCCGCGCGGGGATGTGGCGCGCCGCGCCACTACCTGGGCAGAGAATTCTGGTCAGTTTTTCCAAGTGTGCACGAACCAAAACCTTTTCCAACCCAATTCTTGACCCGCAAACACTTATAATGCCTATCATATATCGTCGAAAAGGTATTTTGACGAGGAATACAACTAACCACATATCATCAAACAAAAACATCATTTACAATAACCGAAAACTCGTCAATTGATCAAGAAAGGTTTATTTTCAAAGTTTCAAGTTCGTAAAACGTATTTTGAGTTCCGGGAATCCAATTCACACATATGATATGCCGTTTCGAAGGTAATGAAGCATACATTACTACTAAACACTAACAATTAACATTTCATGGCATTCAAGCATCAAAAGTTCATGTCAAGAACTATCAAACCCTAGTCAAACATCACAAAATCATTAATCGGGTTTTTGAAGTTTTCTTAATCAACCTACACATCAAATTGAAGCTAATGATGCTAGTAACACATTTAATACATGAACTTTAACAATTAAATAACATTTAATCATCCAAAATCAAAGATTAAGCACACCCATTTCAAAGTTCATACTAGTTACTCCCAATCAACAAATCGAGCAAACAAAACATATATTCATGTTACACACGAGCCATAGACACTAACTAACACAATTTCAAGTATATAAAACGAATTTAGAGAAATTTAGTGTTTTAGAAATGTTACCCAAAATGGATGAAATTGGTACCAAATCGAAGAGGATGATGAGAGGATCACGAATATGTAATTTGTTTTGAAGTTTGCTTCCCGATCCGAATTTAGATGATGAATTATGTTTGTGTTCTTGAGAGAAAAAAGAAAGAAAGAGAGAGAGATGGAGGGATTGAATGGTGGTGATTGGGGTGGACTAGTTGACCTAGTCAACTAGTTTGCCCCGTGTCAATTTTAGTCCCTCGAGTTTAGAAGCGGGTGCGGGATTTAACCAAACGAATATTTTAAAAACGCTCGAGTAGACGAGTGATGTTATAATTAAATAACGAGAATATTATAAACGTTAGTCAACGGAAATTGGGAATTTAAATAGCGAAAGATATTATTAAAAAAAAAAGACGGTGTTAAAAATAAATTTAACGGAAAAAACGCGGGATGTTACAGCAAGTGGGACAAGATGCTGCTTACGCGCTACCGTGATCAGCATTCAAGCACTTGATGAACGAGAAGTACCGTCCCAGAACTGAGATCAATAAGCTCAAGTCAGAACTTAGAGGGTTACGAACACAGGGATTCAATATTACTTCGTACGAAAGACGATTCACAGAATTGTGCCTATTGTGTCCGAGAGCGTTCGAAGATGAGGAAGAGAAGATCGACGCGTTTGTGAAAGGGTTACCGGAGAGAATCCAAGAAGATATAAGTTCACACGAGCCTGCCTCCATACAAAAGGCATGTAGAATAGCTCACAAACTAGTGAACCAGATTGAGGGAAGAATTAAAGAACAGGCGGCCGAAGAGGCCAACGTGAAGTTAGTCAAAAGAAAGTGGGAGGAATGTAGTGACCCGAACTTTTCCATGTTTATATATATATTAAATAAAATTGTTATTTACATGATTAAGTGTTTCCAACATATTAAGCAATCAAACTTGTTAAGATTTGATTAATTGAAATAGGTTTCATATAGACAATTGACCACCCAAGTTGACCGGTGATTCACGAACGTTAAAACTTGTAAAAACTATATGATGACATATATATGGTTATATATATAGTTAACATGATATTATGATAAGTAAACATTTCATTAAGTATATTAATAATGTACTACATATGTAAAAACAAGACTACTAACTTAATGATTTTGAAACGAGACATATATGTAACGATTATCGTTGTAACGACATTTAATGTATATATATCATATTAAGAGATATTCGTACATCATAATATCATGATAATATAATAATTTAAAATCTCATTTGATATTATAAACATTGGGTTAACAACATTTAACAAGATCGTTAACCTAAAGGTTTCAAAACAACACTTACATGTAACGACTAACGATGACTTAACGACTCAGTTAAAATGTATATGCATGTAGTGTTTTAATATGTATTCATACACTTTTGAAAGACTTCAATACACTTATCAAAATACTTCTACTTAACAAAAATGCTTACAATTACATCCTCGTTCAGTTTCATCAACAATTCTACTCGTATGCACCCGTATTCGTACTCGTACAATACACAGCTTTTAGATGTATCTACTATTGGTATATACACTCCAATGATCAGTGCTTAGTAGCCCATGTGAGTCACCTAACACATGTGGGAACCATCATTTGGAAACTAGCATGAAATATCTCATAAAATTACAAAAATATGAGTAATCATTCATGACTTATTTACATGAAAACAAAATTACATATCCTTTATATCTAATCCATACACCAACGACCAAAAACACCTACAAACACTTTCATTCTTCAATTTTATTCATCTAATTGATCTCTCTCAAGTTCTATCTTCAAGTTCTAAGTGTTCTTCATAAATTCTACAAGTTCTAGTTTCATAAAATCAAGAATACTTCTAAGTTTGCTAGCTTACTTCCAATCTTGTAGAGTGATCATCCAACCTCAAGAAATCTTTCTTATTTACAGTAAGATATCTTTCTAATACAAGGTAATACTCATATTCAAACTTTGATTCAATTTCTATAACTATAACAATCTTATTTCGAGTGAAAATCTTACTTGAACTGTTTTCGTGTCATGATTCTGCTTCAAGAACTTTCAAGCCATCCAAGGATCCTTTGAAGCTAGATCCATTTTTCTCATTTCCAGTAGCTTTATCCAAAAAAATTGAGGTAGTAATGATGTTCATAACATCATTCAATTCATATATATAAAGCTATCTTATTCGAAAGTTTAAACTTGTAATCACTAGAACATAGTTTAGTTAATTCTAAACTTGTTCACAAACAAAAATTAATCCTTCTAACTTGACTTTTAAAATCAACTAAACACATATTCTATATCTATATGATATGCTAACTTAATGATTTAAAACCTGGAAACACGAAAAACACCGTAAAATCGGATTTACGCCGTCGTAGTAACACCGCGGGCTGTTTTGGGTTAGTTAATTAAAAACTATGATAAACTTTGATTTAAAAGTTGTTCTTATGGGAAAATGATTTTTCTTATGAACATGAAACTATATCCAAAAATCATGGTTAAACTCAAAGTGGAAGTATGTTTTCTAAAATAGTCATCTAGACGTCGTTCTTTCGACTGAAATGACTACCTTTACAAAAACGACTTGTAACTTATATTTTCTACTATAAACCTATACTTTTTCTGTTTAGATTCATAAAATAGAGTTCAATATGAAACCATAGCAATTTGATTCACTCAATATGGATTTAAAATGAAGAAGTGATGGGTAAAACAAGATTGGATAATTTTTTTTGTTGTAGCAACGTGAAAATTGGTAACAAATCTATATTAATCATATCCTAGCTAACTTATATTATATTATACATGTATTCTAATATATTATGTAATCTTGAGATACCATAGACACGTATGCAAATATTTTGACATATCATATCGACCCATGTGTATATATTATTTGGAACAACCATAGACACTCTATATGCAGTAATGTGGGAGTTAGCTATACAGGGTTGAGGTTGATTCCAAAAATATATATACTTTGGGTTGTGATCTAGCCTGAGACGTGTATACACTGGGTCGTGGATTGATTCAAGATAATATATATCAATTTTTTTCTGTACATCTAACGTTGGACAACTAGTTGTAGGTTACTAACGAGGACAGCTGACTTAATAAACTTAAAACATCAAAATGTATTAAAAGTGTTGTAAATATATTTTGAATATACTTTGATATATATGTACATATTTGTTATAGGTTCGTGAATTGACCAGTGGCCAAGTCTTACTTCCCGACGAAGTAAAAATCTGTGAAAGTGAGTTATAGTCCCACTTTTAAAATCTAATATTTTTGGGATGAGAATACATGCAGGTTTTATAAATGATTTACAAAATAGACACTAGTACGTGAAACTACATTCTATGGTTGAATTATCGAAATCGAATATGCCCCTTTTTATTAAGTCTGGTAATCTAAGAATTAGGGAACAGACACCCTAATTGACGCGAATCCTAAAGATAGATCTATTGGGCCTAACAAACCCCATCCAAAGTACCGGATGTTTTAGTACTTCGAAATTTATATCATATCCGAAGGGTGTCCCGGAATGATGTGGATATTTTTATATATGCATCTTGTTAATGTCGGTTACCAGGTGTTCGCCATATGAATGATTTTTATCTCTATGTGTGGGATGTATATTGAAATATGAAATCTTGTGGTCTATTGTAACGATTTGATATATATAGGTTAAACCTATAACTCACCAACATTTTTGTTGACGTTTAAAGCATGTTTATTCTCAGGTGAATATTAAGAGCTTCCGCTGTTGCATACTAAAATAAGGACAAGATTTGGAGTCCATGTTTGTATGATATTATGTAAAAACTGCATTCAAGAAACATATGTCGATGTAATATATTTCTATTGTAAACCATTATGTAATGGTCGTGTGTAAACAGTATATTTTAGATTATCATTATTTGATAATCTACATAATGCTTTTGAAACCTTTATTGATAAAATAAAGGTTATGGTTGTTTTAAAAATGAATGCAGTCTTTGAAAAACGTCTCATATAGAGGTCAAAACCTCGCAACGAAATCAATTAATATGGAACGTTTATAATCAATATGAACGGGACATTTCAGTTGGTATCAGAGCGTTGGTCTTAGAGAACCAGAATTTTGCATTAGTGTGTCTTATCGAGTTTGTTAGGATGCATTAGTGAGTCTAGACTTCGACCGTGTTTACTTGAAAAATGATTGCTTAACAAATTTTATTGGAAACTATATATTTTTAAATTGTGAATATTATGTGATATATTAATCTCTTAACGCGTTTGATATTATGTGATAGATGTCTACCTCTAGAACAAGTCCCATTGACTTACCTAATAATAATGAAGAGTCAAATGTAAATTGGAATGATTCGTGGACTGATTCACAAGTTCCCGAAGAGGAACCGGAAGAAGAGTCGGAACCGGAAGAAGAATCCGAACCGGAAGAAGAATCGGAACCGGAAGAAGAAATAGAACCAGTGGGGGAAATAATAAAACGGTTAAGTAGAAGAAAATCCTCAACCAACCGACCAAAGTTAATTATGGTCAATGGTGTTTCCGCCAAGGAAGCAAAGTATTGGGAGGATTACCAATTCTCCAATGAATCGGATCCCGACAAGGATTTCGATGATGTTATAGAAATTACCCCAGCACAATTTAATAAGGCAAAAGAGAACAATAAGGGAAAGGGCATAAAAATAGAGAAATTTGATTCCAAACCCGATGAACTTTATATGTATCGTCAACACCCGTATTTCTTAAGTTGTGAAAATAACCCGGGAACCTCTAAACCACCAGGTTTTTCTAAACCAATGTGGAAAACGACGGCTCGTATTAGGGGAACATCATATATCCCTAGAAACTTGGCAAAACGAACCAAAACCGAAGAAGAAGAAACGAGCGAGTCGGAATAAGATAGTTGTATTCGTGTGGTGTAATATATGTAATATAGTGTGCTTATGCTTTATGATATATGTAAAAATTGCTTGTATTAATAAGTATTTTTTTTTATGAATCTAACTCTTGTCTATTTTACAGTATAAAAACACAAAATGGATAGACAACCCAATATTTTAAGAGACCTACCCGGAGACATGATTGATGAAATCTTGTCTAGAGTCGGTCAGAATTCCTCGGCACAACTATTTAAGGCGAGATCAGTTTGTAAGACATTCGAAGAACGTTCCAAGAATGCCTTGATTTATAAAAGGCTTCCGTTCGAAAGATGGGGGATATCACATTGGGAAATCCATAAGTTACGATGTGTTTACTTTGACGCATATATTGCGGGGAACCCAAATGCTATTTTACGCAACGGGTTAAGAAATTATTTTGACTCAATATATCCGAATATAGGACTTCGTGATTTAGAAAAAGTGGCTAACATGCAACATAAAGAAGCATGTTATGCTTACGGGTTAGTAATGTTCGCTTCTCACCAAAGTGAGAACAAGAACATCGGGCTACAACTATTAAACAAAACGTTCCCACAAGTGACGGAGTCAGTAATTGGGGTAAGAAATGAGGTTTTTAGGTTATTACGAGACTGTTAGTCATTACGTAACCTTCATCCTTTTGACGAAGTTACAACACATTGTCTTACTATCGGTCACAACGGTTATGTTTCACAAAACCAAGGATGGGAAGTGGCATTAGTAAAACCAGAATGCATGACTTGTTTCTGGACGTATGAATTACGTGTCTTTATTGACTTTGATGAACACCTTATTTATTAACTAGAATTATCTTCGCACCTACTTTGTATCAAAGTTTTATGTGCTATATTTCATGCTATATGTAAAAAAAAGCGGTATTGTAAGTTTGCAAGTTATTGTATAAAGGTTTGATTATGATTTTTTTTTTTTTTTTTTGTGATTAGTTTTTCATATAGAATTGTAGTAGTTGAAATGGTATGTTAGCTACTAAGTATGAACTTAACGGGTAGGTACTACCCGAATTAAAGAGTATAAAATGCTAATATGAAGAAAGAGCTTTTATAAATAAGTTCATATTACGCTACGAAATACTATTGACTACTCTTGATATTCTATATGATTAACTCGTTTCATTTAATTATTTTGAAGGAAATGGCACCGAATACTCGACACACCTTGAATATGAGCGAAGAAGAATTTCGTGCCTTTCTTGCTTCAAACATAGCCGCAGTACAGGCTGCGCTACATACCAACAATAACCTTGGGTCTAGCAGTACAGGAAATCGTGTAGGATGCACCTACAAAGAATTCACTGCCTGCAAACCTTTGGAATTTGATGGAACCGAAGGACCGATCGGATTGAAACGGTGGACCGAGAAGGTCGAATCGGTGTTTGCCATAAGTAAGTGTACTGAAGAGGACAAAGTGAAGTACGCTACGCATACCTTCACAGGTTTGGCGTTAACATGGTGGAATACCTATCTAGAGCAAGTGGGACAAGATGATGCTTACGCACTACCGTGGTCAGCATTCAAGCACTTGATGAACGAGAAGTACCGTCCCAGAACCGAGGTCAATAAGCTCAAGACAGAACTTAGAGGGTTACGAACCCAAGGATTTGACATTACCATGTACGAAAGACGATTCACAGAATTATGCCTATTGTGTCCTGGAGCGTTCGAAGATGAGGAAGAGAAGATCGACGCGTTTGTGAAAGGATTACCGGAAAGAATCCAAGAAGATATAAGTTCACACGAGCCCGCCTCCATACAACAGGCATGTAGAATGACTCACAAACTAGTGAACCAGATTGAAGAAAGAATTAAAGAACAGACTGCTGAAGAGGCCAATGTGAAGCAAGTCAAAAGAAAGTGGGAGGAAAACGGTGATAAGAATCACCAATACAACAACAACAGTAATTACAATAATAATAGCAACAACTATCCCAATAATCGCAACATCAATTGAAACTACAAAAATGGCCCAACAACAACAACAACCACAACAACAACAACAACAACAACTGCAACAATCATCCCAACAACAATAATAACCGCAACAACAACAACAACAACAACAATCAGAAGCAGCTATGCCAAAGGTGTGAAAAGTATCACTCGGGGTTCTGCACCAAATTTTGCAACAAGTGTAAAAGAAATGGTCATAGCGCGGCGAAGTGTGAGGTCTACGGACCAGGAGTTAACAGAACGAAAGGAACAAATGGTGTCGGAACGAGTAATGGCGGAGCAAGTAGTGTCGGAGCAAGTTTTGCCAATGTAGTTTGTTATAAATGTGGAAAACCGGGCCACATTATTAGAAATTGCCCGAACCAGGAGAACACGAATGGACAAGGCCGCGGAAGAGTTTTCAATATTAATGCGGCAGAGGCACAGGAAGACCCGGAGCTTGTTACGGGTACGTTTCTTATTGACAATAAATCTGCTTACGTTTTATTTGATTTGGGTACGGATAGAAGGTATATGAGTAGAGATTTTTGTGCTAAATTAAGTTGTCCATTGACGCCTTTGGATAGTAAATTTTTACTCGAATTAGCAAATGGTAAATTAATTTCAGCAGATAATATATGTCGGAATCGAGAAATTAAACTGGTTAGCGAAACATTTAAGATTGACTTGATACCAGTAGAGTTAGGGAGTTTTGATGTGATAATCGGTATGGACTGGTTGAAAGAAGTGAAAGCAGAAATCGTTTGTTACAAAAATGCAATTCGCATTATACGAGAAAAAGGAAAACCCTTAATGGTGTACGGAGAAAAGGGCAACACGAAGCTACATCTTATTAGTAATTTGAAGGCACAAAAACTAATAAGAAAAGGTTGCTATACTGTTCTAGCACACGTCGAGAAAGTACAAACTGAAGAAAAGAGCATCAATGATGTTCCCGTCGCAAAACAATTTCCCGATGTATTTCCGAAAGAATTACCGGGATTACCCCCACATCGATCCGTTGAATTTCAAATAGATCTTGTACCAGGAGCTGCACCAATAGCTCGTGCTCCTTACAGACTCGCACCCAGCGAGATGAAAGACCTGCAAAGCCAATTACAAGAACTTTTAGAGCGTGGTTTCATTCGACCAAGCACATCACCGTGGAGAGCTCCTGTTTTGTTTGTCAAGAAGAAAGATGGTACATTCAGGTTGTGTATCGACTACCGAGAGTTGAACAAACTTACCATCAAGAACCGCTACCCACTACCGAGAATCGACGACTTATTTGATCAACTACAAGGCTCGTCTGTTTATTCAAAGATTGACTTACGTTCCGGGTATCATCAAATGCGGGTGAAAGAAGATGATATTTCAAAGACTGCTTTCAGAACATGTTACGGTCATTACGAGTTTATGGTCATATCGTTTGGTTTAACTAATGCACCAGCTGTGTTCATGGACCTTATGAACCGAGTGTGTGGACCATACCTTGACAAGTTTGTCATTGTTTTCATTGATGACATACTTATTTACTCAAAGAATGACCAAGAACACGTTGAACATTTGAGAAAGGTGTTAGAAGTATTGAGGAAGGAAGAATTGTACGCTAAGTTTTCAAAGTGTGCATTTTGGTTGGAAGAAGTTCAATTCCTCGGTCACATAGTGAACAAAGAAGGTATTAAGGTGGATCCGGCAAAGATAGAAACTGTTGAAAAGTGGGAAACCCCGAAAACTCCAAAACACATACGCCAGTTTTTAGGACTAGCTGGTTACTACAGAAGGTTCATCCAAGACATTTCCAGAATAGCAAAACCCTTGACTGCATTAACGCATAAAGGGAAGAAATTTGAATGGAAGGATGAACAAGAGAAAGCGTTTCAGTTATTGAAGAAAAAGCTAACTACGGCACCTATATTGTCATTTCCTGAAGGGAATGATGATTTTGTGATTTATTGTGACGCATCAAAGCAAGGTCTCGATTGTGTATTAATGCAACGAACGAAGGTGATTGCTTATGCGTCTAGACAATTGAAGATTCACGAACAAAATTATACGACGCATGATTTGGAATTAGGCATGGTTGTTTTTGCATTAAAGACTTGGAGGCACTACTTATATGGGGTCAAAAGTATTATATATACCGACCACAAAACTCTTCAACACATATTTAATCAGAAACAACTGAATATGAGGCAGCGTAGGTGGATTGAATTGTTGAATGATTATGACTTTGAGATTCGTTACCACCCGGGGAAGGCAAATGTGGTAGCCGACGCCTTGAGCAGGAAGGACAGAGAACCCATTCGAGTAAAATCTATGAATATAATGATTCACAATAACCTTACTACTCAAATAAAGGAGGCGCAACAAGGAGTTCTAAAAGAGGGAAATTTAAAGGATGAAATACCCAAAGGATCGGAGAAGGATCTTAATATTCGGGAAGACGGAACCCGGTATAGGGCTGAAAGGATTTGGGTACCAAAATTTGGAGATATGAGAGAAATGGTACTTAGAGAAGCTCATAAAACCATATACTCAATACATCCTGGAACGGGGAAGATGTACAAAGATCTCAAGAAACATTTTTGGTGGCCGGGTATGAAAGCCGATGTTGCTAAATACGTAAGAGAATGTTTGACGTGTTCTAAGGTCAAAGCTGAGCATCAGAAACCATCAGGTCTACTTCAACAACCCGAAATTCCAGAATGGAAATGGGAAAACATTACCATGGATTTCACCAAATCAGCACACTTTCTGCCAATAAGAGAAGATGACAAGATGGAGAAGTTAGCACGACTGTATTTGAAGGAAGTCATCTCCAGACATGGAATACCAATCTCTATTATCTCTGATAGGGATGGCAGATTTATTTCAAGATTCTGGCAGACATTACAGCAAGCATTAGGAACTCGTCTAGACATGAGTACTGCCTATCATCCACAAACTGATGGGCAGAGCGAAAGGACGATACAAATGCTTGAAGACATGCTACGAGCATGTGTTATTGATTTCGGAAACAGTTGGGATCAACATCTACCGTTAGCAGAATTTTCCTACAACAACAGCTACCATTCAAGCATTGAGATGGCGCCGTTTGAAGCACTTTATGGTAGAAAGTGCAGGTCTCCGATTTGTTGGAGTGAAGTGGGGGATAGACAGATTACAGGTCCGGAGATAATACAAGAAACTACCGAGAAGATCATCCAAATTCAACAACGGTTGAAAACCGCCCAAAGTCGACAAAAGAGCTACGCTGACCTTAAAAGAAAAGATATAGAATTTGAAATTGGAGAGATGGTCATGCTTAAAGTTGCACCTTGGAAAGGTGTTGTTCGATTTGGTAAACGAGGGAAATTAAATCCAAGGTATATCGAACCATTCAAGATTATTGATCGTGTCGGACCAGTAGCTTACCGACTTGAGTTACCTCAACAACTCGCGGCTGTACATAACACTTTCCACGTCTCGAATTTGAAGAAATGTTTTGCTAAAGAAGATCTCACTATTCCGTTAGATGAAATCCAAATCAACGAAAAACTTCAATTCATCGAAGAACCCGTCAAAATAATGGATCGTGAGGTTAAAAGACTTAAGCAAAACAAGATACCAATTGTTAAGGTTCGATAGAATGCACGTAGAGGACCCGAGTTCACCTGGGAACGAGAAGATCAGATGAAGAAGAAATACCCGCATTTATTTCCAGAAGATACGTCAACACCTCCAACTGCTTAAAATTTCGGGACGAAATTTATTTAACTGGTAGGTACTGTAGTGACCCGAACTTTTCCATGTTTATATATATATTAAATGAAATTGTTTTTTACATGATTAAGTGTTTCCAACATATTAAGCAATCAAACTTGTTAAGATTTGATTAATTGAAATAGGTTTCATATAGACAATTGACCACTCAAGTTGACCGGTGATTCACGAACATTAAAACTTGTAAAAACTATATGATGACATATATATGGTTATATATATAGTTAACATGATATTATGATAAGTAAACATATCATTAAGTATATTAATAATGAACTACATATGTAAAAACAAGACTACTAACTTAATGATTTTGAAACGAGACATATATGTAACGATTATCGTTGTAACGACATTTAATGTATATATATCATATTTAGAGATATTCTGTAGTGACCCGAACTTTTCCATGTTTATATATATATATTAAATGAAATTGATATTTATATTATTAAGTGTTTCCAACATGTTAAGCAATCAAACTTGTTAAGACTTGATTAATTGAAATAGGTTTCATATAGACAATTGACCACCCAAGTTGACCGGTGATTCACGAACGTTAAAACTTGTAAAAACTATATGATGACATATATATGGTTATATATATAGTTAACATGATATTATGATAAGTAAACATATCATTAAGTATATTAACAATGAACTACATATGTAAAAACAAGACCACTAACTTAATGATTTTGAAACGAGACATATATGTAACGATTATCGTTGTAACGACATTTAATGTATATATATCATATTAAGAGATATTCGTACATCATAAGATCATGATAATATAATAATTTAAAATCTCTTTTGATATTATAAACATTGGGTTAACAACATTTAACAAGATCGTTAACCTAAAGGTTTCAAAACAACACTTACATGTAACGACTAACGATGACTTAACGACTTAGTTAAAATGTATATACATGTAGTGTTTTAATATGTATTCATACACTTTTGAAAGACTTCAAGACACTTATCAAAATACTTCTAATTAACAAAAATGCTTACAATTACTTCCTCGTTCAGTTTCATCAACAATTCTACTCGTATGCACCCGTATTCGTACTCGAACAATACACAGCTTTTAGATGTTTGTACTATTGGTATATACACTCCAATGATCAGCTCTTAGCAGCCCATGTGAGTCACCTAACACATTTGGGAACCATCATTTGGAAACTAGCATGAAATATCTCATAAAATTACAAAAATATGAGTAATCATTCATGACTTATTTACATGAAAACAAAATTACATATCCTTTATATCTAATCCATACACCAACGACCAAAAACACCTACAAACACTTTCATTCTTCAATTTTCTTCATCTAATTGATCTCTCTCAAGTTCTATCTTCAAGTTCTAAGTGTTCTTCATAAATTCCAAAAGTTCTAGTTTCATAAAATCAAGAATACTTCCAAGATTGCAAGTTTACTTCCAAGTTTTCTAAATCCATTCCAAGTAATCATCCAAGATCAAGAAACCTTTGTTACTTACAGTAGGTTATCTTTCTAATACAAGGTAATAATCATATTCAAAATTTAATTCAATTTCTATAACTATAACTATAACAATCTTATTTCGAGTGGAAATCTTACTTGAAATTGTTTTCGTGTCATGATTCTGCTTCAAGAACTTTCAAGCCATCCAAGGATCCTTTGAAGCTAGATCCATTTTTCTCATTTCCAGTAGGTTTATCCAAGGAACTTGAGGTCGTAATGATGTTCATAACATCATTCGATTCATACATAAAAAGCTGTCTTATTCAACGTTATAAACTTGTAATCACTAGAACATAGTTTAGTTAATTCTAAACTTGTTCGCAAATAAAGTTAATCCTTCTAACTAGACTTTTAAAATCAACTAAACACATGTTCTATATCTATATGATATGCTAACTTAATGATTTAAAACCCGAAAACACGATAAACACCATAAAACTGGATATACGCCGTCGTAGTAAAACCGGGGGCAGTTTTGGTTAGGATAATTAAAAGCTAAGAAGAACTTTGATTTAAAAGCTATACTTCTGGAAAAATGATTTTTCTTATGAACATGAAACTATATCCAAAAATCATGGTTAAACTCAAAGTGAAAGTAAGTTTTTCAAAATGGTCATCAAGATGTCGTTCTTTCGACGGAAATGACTACCTCTTTCAAAAACGACTTGTAACTTGTATTTCCGACTATAAACTTATACTTTTCCTGTTTAGATTCATAAAATAGAGTTCAATATGAAACCATAGCAATTTGATTCACTCAAAACGGATTTAAAATGAAGAAGTTATGGGTAAAACAAGATTGGATAATTTTTCTCATTTTAGCTACGTGAAAATTGGTAACAAATCTATTCCAACCATAACTTAATCAACTTGTATTGTATATTATGTAATATTGAGATACCATAGACATGTATACAATGTTTCGACCTATCATGTCGACACATCTATATATATTTCGGAACAACCATAAACACTCTATATGTGAATGTTGGAGTTAGCTATACAGGGTTGAGGTTGATTCCAAAATATATATAGTTTGAGTTGTGATCAATACTGAGATACGTATACACTGGGTCATGGATTGATTCAAGATAATATTTATCAATTTATTTCTGTACATCTAACTGTGGACAATTAGTTGTAGGTTACTAACGAGGACAGCTGACTTAATAAACTTAAAACATCAAAATGTATTAAAAGTTTTGTAAATATATTTTGAACATACTTTGATATATATGTATATATTGTTATAGGTTTGTGAATTAACCAGTGGCAAAGTCTTACTTCCCGACGAAGTAAAAATCTGTGAAAGTGAGTTATAGTCCCACTTTTAAAATCTAATATTTTTGGGATGAGAATACATGCAGGTTTTATAAATAATTTACAAAATAGACACAAGTACGTGAAACTACATTCTATGGTTGAATTATCGAAATCGAATATGCCCCTTTTTATTAAGTCTGGTAATCTAAGAATTAGGGAACAGAAACCCTAATTGACGCGAATCCTAAAGATAGATCTATTGGGCCTAACAAACCCCATCCAAAGTACCGGATGCTTTAGTACTTCGAAATTTATATCATACCCGAAGGGTGTCCCGGAATGATGGGGATATTCTTATATATGCATCTTGTTAATGTCGGTTACCAGGTGTTCACCATATGAATGATTTTTATTTCTATGTATGGGATGTGTATTGAAATATGAAATCTTGTGGTCTATTGTTACGATTTGATATATATAGGTTAAACCTATAACTCACCAACATTTTTGTTGACGTTTAAAGCATGTTTATTCTCAGGTGAATACTAAGAGCTTCCGCTGTTGCATACTAAAATAAGGACAAGATTTGGAGTCCATGTTTGTATGATATTGTGTAAAAACTGCATTCAAGAAACTGATTTCGATGTAACATATTTGTATTGTAAACCATTATGTAATAGTCGTGTGTAATCAGGATATTTTAGATTATCATTATTTGATAATCTACGTAAAGCTTTTTAAACCTTTATTTATGAAATAACGGTTATGGTTTGTTTTAAAAATGAATGCAGTCTTTGAAAAACGTCTCATATAGAGGTCAAAACCTCGCAACGAAATCAATTAATATGGAACGTTTTTAATCAATAAGAACGGGACATTTCAGTTGGTATCCGAGCGTTGGTCTTAGAGAACCAGAAAATTTGCATTAGTGTGTCTTATCGAGTTTGTTAGGATGCATTAGTGAGTCTAGACTTCAACCGTGTTTTCTTTAAAAATGATTGCTTAACATTTTTGTTGGAAACTATATATTATTAACATGTATATATTATGTGATATATTAATCTCTTAACATATTTGATATTGTGTGATAGATGTCTACCTCTAGCACAAATCCCATTGACTCACCTAATAATAACGAAGAGTCGAATATATATTGGACTGATTCACAAGTTTCCGAAGAGGAACCGGAAGAAGAGTCGGAACCGGAAGAAGAATCGGAACCGGAAGAAGAATCGGAACTGAAAGAAGAACCAATGGGGGAAATAATAAAACGGTTAAGTAGAAGAAAATCCTCAACCAACCGACCAAAGTTAATTATGGTCAACGGTGTTTCCGCCAAGGAAGCAAAATATTGGGAGGATTACCAATTCTCCGATGAATCGGATCCCGACGAGGATTCCGATGATGTTATAGAAATTACCCCAACTGAATTTAAAAAGGCAAAAGAGAACAATAAGGGAAAGGGCATAAAAATAGAGAAATCTTATTCTAACCCCGATGAACTTTATATGTATCGTCAACACCTATATTTCTTAAGTTGTAACAATAACCTGGGAACCTCTAAACCACCAGGTTTTTCTAGACCAATGTGGAAAATGACGGCTCGTATTAGGGGAACATCATATATCCCTAAAAACTTAGCAAAAAGAACCAAGTTCAAAAAAGAAGAAACGGGTGAGTCGGAATAAGATAGTTGTATTTGTGCGGTGTAATATAGTGTGCTTATGCTTTACGATATATGTAAAAATTGCTTGTATTAATAAGTATCTTTTATGAATCTAACTCTTCTTTATTTTACAGTATAAAAACACAAAATGGATAGACAACCCAATATTTTAGAAGACTTACCCGGAGACATGATTGATGAAATCTTGTCTAGAGTCGCTCAGAATTCCTCGGCACAACTATTTATGGCAAAATCAGTTTGTAAGACATTCGAAGAACGTTCCAAAAATGCCTTGGTTTATAAAAGGCTTTCGTTTGAAAGATGGGGGATATCACATTGGGAAACCCATGAGTTACGATGTGTTTACTTTGACGCATATATTGCGGGGAACCCAAATGCTATTTTACGCAACGGGTTAAGAAATTATTTTGACTCAATGTATCCGAATATAGGACTTCATGATTTAGAAAAAGCGGCTAACATGCAACATAAAGAAGCATGTTATGCTTATGGGTTAGTAATGTTTGCTTCTCACCAAAGTGAGAAAAAGAACATCGGGCTACAACTATTAAACAAAACGTTCCCACAAGTGACGGAGTCGGTAATTGGGGTAAGAAATGAGGTTTTTAGGTTATTACGAGACTGTTGGTCATTACGTAACCCTCGTCCCTTTGACGATGTTACAACACGCTGTCTTATCAACTGTCATAACGGTTATGTTCCACAAGACCAAGGATGGGAAGTAGTCCTAGTAAAACCAGAATGCATGACTTATTTCTGGACGTATGAATTATGTGTCTTTATTGCCTTTGCTGAACGACTTGTGTACTAGCTAGAATTATCTTCACAACTATCTTGTATCAAAGTTATTGTGTGTTATATTTCATGCTTTATGTAAAATAAGCGGTATTGTAAGTTTGTAAAATATTGTATAAAAGTTTGAACGCGAAATATTATTACAATCAGTTTTTCATATAGAATTGTAGTAGTTGAATTGTATATTAGCTACTAAGTATGAACTTAACGGGTAGGTACTACCCGAATTTAAACTTATAAAACGCTAATATGAAGAAAAATCTTTTATAAATGAGTTCATATTATGCTACGAAATACTATTAACTACTCTTAATATTCTGTATGATTAACTTGTTCCATTTGACTATTTTGAAGGAAATGGCACCGACTACTCGACACACCGTGAATATGAATGAAGAGGAATTCCGTACTTTTCTAGCTTCAAACATAGCCGCAGTACAGGCTACGCTACATACCAACAATAACCTTGAATCTAGCAGTACAGGAAATCGTGTAGGATGCACCTACAAAGAATTCACTGCCTGCAAACCTTTGGAATTTGATGGAACAGAAGGACTGATCGTATTGAAACGGTGGACCGAAAAGGTCGAATCAGTGTTTGCCATAAGTAAGTGTACTGAAGAGGACAAAGTGAAGTACGCTACGCATACCTTCACAGGTTCTGCGTTAACATGGTGGAATACCTATCTAGAGCAAGTGGGACAAGATGATGCTTACGCACTACCGTGGTCAGTATTCAAGCACTTGATGAACGAGAAGTACCGTCCCAGAACCGAGGTCAATAAGCTCAAGACAGAACTTAGAGGGTTACGAACCCAAGGATTTGATATTACCACGTATAAAAGAAGATTCACAGAATTGTGCCTATTGTGTCCGGGAGCGTTCGAAGATGAGGAAGAGAAGATCGACGCGTTTGTGAAAGGATTACTGGAAAGAATCCAATAAGATATAAGTTCACACGAGCCCGCCTCCATACAACAGGCATGTAGAATGGCTCACAAACTAGTGAACCAGATTGAAGAAAGAATTAAAGAACAGACTGCTGAAGAGGCCAATGTGAAGCAAGTCAAAAGAAAGTGGGAAGAAAACGGTGATAAGAATCACCAATACAACAACAACAGCAATTACAACCATAATCGCAACAACTATCCCAACAATCGCAACATCAATCTCAACTACAACAAATGGCCCAACAACAACAACAACAACAACAACAACAACTACAACAATCATCCCAACAATAATAATAACCGCAACAACAACAACAATCAGAAGCAGCTATGCCAAAGGTGTGAAAAGTATCACTCGAGGTTCTGCACCAAATTTTGCAACAAGTGTAAAAGAAATGGTCATAGCGCAGCGAAGTGTGAGGTCTACGGACCAGGGGTTAACAGAACGAAAGGAACAAATGGTGTCGGAACGAGTAATGGAGGAGCAAGTAGTGTCGGAGCAAGTTATGCCAATGTAGTTTGTTATAAATGTGGAAAACCGGGCCACATTATTAGAAATTGCCCGAACCAGGAGAATACGAATGGACAAGGCCGCGGAAGAGTTTTCAATATTAATGCGGCAGAGGCACAGGAAGACCCGGAGCTTGTTACGGGTACGTTTCTTATTGACAATAAATTTGCTTACGTTTTATTTGATTCGGGTGCGGATAGAAGCTATATGAGTAGAGATTTTTGTGCTAAATTAAGTTGTCCATTGACGCCATTGGATAGTAAATTTTTACTCGAATTAGCAAACGGTAAATTAATTTCAGCAGATAATATATGCCGGAATCAAGAAATTAAACTGGGTAGCGAAATATTTAAGATTGATTTGATACCAGTAGAGTTAGGGAGTTTTGATGTAATAGTTGGCATGGACTGGCTGAAGAAGGTGAAAGCAGAGATCGTATGTTATAAAAATGCAATTCGCATTGTACGAGAAGAAAGAGAACCCTTAATGGTGTACGGAGAAAAGG
Source organism: Rutidosis leptorrhynchoides (assembly GCF_046630445.1). NCBI lineage: Eukaryota > Viridiplantae > Streptophyta > Magnoliopsida > Asterales > Asteraceae > Rutidosis > Rutidosis leptorrhynchoides. The sequence continues at coordinate 232,259,559 of NC_092343.1, read as the reverse complement.
GCAACATGAAGCTACATCTTATTAGTAATTTGAAGGCATAAAAACTAATAAGAAAAGGTTGCTATGCTGTTCTAGCACACGTTGAGAAAGTACAAACTAAAGAAAAGAGCATCAATGATGTTCCCATCGCAAAAGAATTTCCCGATGTATTTCCGAAAGAATTACCGGGACTACCTCCACATCGATCTATTGAATTTCAAATAGATCTTGTACCAGGAGCTGCACCAATAGCTCGTGCTCCTTATAGACTCGCACCCAGCGAGATGAAAGAACTGCAAAGCCAACTGCAAGAACTATTAGAACGTGGTTTCATTCGACCAAGCACATCACCATGGGGAGCTCCCGTTTTATTTGTCAAGAAGAAAGATGGTACATTCAGGTTGTGTATCGACTACCAAGAGTTGATCAAACTTACCATCAAGAACTGCTACCCACTACCGAGAATCGACGACTTATTTGATCAACTACAAGGCTCGTCTGTTTATTCAAAGATTGACTTACGTTCCGGGTATCATCAAATGCGGGTGAAAGAAGATGATATTCCAAAGACTGCTTTTAGGATGCGTTATGGTCATTACGAGTTTATGGTTATGCCGTTTGGATTGACTAACGCACCAGCTGTGTTCATGGACCTTATGAACCGAGTGTGTGGGCCATATCTTGACAAGTTTGTCATTGTTTTCATCGATGACATACTTATTTACTCAAAGAATGATCAAGAGCACGAAGAACATTTGAGAAAAGTGCTAGAAGTATTGAGGAAAGAAAAACTGTACGCTAAGTTTTCAAAGTGTGCATTTTGGTTGGAAGAAGTTCAATTTCTTGGTCACATAGTGAACAAAGAAGGTATTAAGGTGGATCCGGCAAAGATAGAAACTGTTGAAAAGTGGGAAACCCCGAAAACTCCGAAACACATACGCCAGTTTTTAGGACTAGCTGGTTACTACAGAAGGTTCATCCAAGACTTTTCCAGAATAGCAAAACCCTTGACTGCATTAACGCATAAAGGGAAGAAATTTGAATGGAAGGATAAACAAGAGAAAGCGTTCCAGTTATTGAAGAAAAAGCTAACTACGGCACCTATATTGTCATTGCCTGAAGGGAATGATGATTTTGTGATTTATTGTGACGCATCAAAGCAAGGTCTCGGTTGTGTATTAATGCAACGAATAAAGGTGATTGCTTATGCGTCTAGACAATTGAAGATTCACGAACAAAATTATACGACGCATGATTTGGAATTAGGCGCGGTTGTTTTTGCATTAAAGACTTGGAGGCACTACTTATATGGGGTCAAAAGTATTATATATACCGATCACAAAAGTCTTAAACACATATTTAATCAGAAACAACTGAATATGAGGCAGCGTAGGTGGATTGAATTGTTGAATGATTACGACTTTGAGATTCGTTACCACCCGGGGAAGGCAAATGTGGTAGCCGACGCCTTGAGCAGGAAGGACAGAGAACCCATTCGAGTAAAATCTATGAATATAATGATTCACACTAACCTTACTACTCAAATAAAGGAGGCGCAACAAGGAGTTTTAAAAGAGGGAAATTTAAAGGATGAAATACCCAAAGGATCGAAGAAGCATCTTAATATTCGGGAAGATGGAACCCGGTATAGGGCTGAAAGGATTTGGGTACCAAAATTTGAAGATATGAGAGAAATGGTACTTAGAGAAGCTCATAAAACTAGATACTCAATACATCCTGGAACGAGGAAGATGTACAAGGATCTCAAGAAACATTTTTGGTGGCCGGGTATGAAAGCCGATGTTGCTAAATACGTAGGAGAATGTTTGACATGTTCTAAGGTCAAAGCTGAGCATCAGAAACCATCAGGTCTACTTCAATAACCCGAAATCCCGGAATGGAAATGGGAAAACATTACCATGGATTTCATCACTAAATTGCCAAGGACTGCAAGTGGTTTTGATACTATTTGGGTAATAGTTGATCGTCTCACCAAATCAGCACACTTCCTATCAATAAGAGAAGATGACAAGATGGATAAGTTAGCACGACTGTATTCGAAGGAAGTCGTCTCCAGACATGGAATACCAATCTCTATTATCTCTGATAGGGATGGCAGATTTATTTCAAGATTCTGGCAGACATTACAGCAAGCATTAGGAACTCATCTAGACATGAGTACTGCCTATCATCCACAAACTGATGGGCAGAGTGAAAGGATGATACAAATGCTTGAAGATATGCTACGAGCATGTGTTATTGATTTCGGAAACAGTTGGGATCGACACCTACCGTTAGCAGAATTTTCCTACAACAACAGTTATCATTCTAGTATTGAGATGGCGCCGTTTGAGGCACTTTATGGTAGAAAGTGCAGGTCTCCGATTTGTTGGAATGAAGTGGGGGATAGACAGATTACGGGTCCGGAGATAATACAAGAAACTACCGAGAAAATCATCCAAATTCAACAAAGATTGAAAACCGCCCAGAGTCGACAAAAGAGCTACGCGGACAGTAAAAGAAAAGATATAGAGTTTGAAATTGGAGAAATGGTCATGCTTAAGGTTTCACCTTGGAAAGGTGTTGTTCGATTTGGTAAATGGGGGAAACTAAATCCAAGGTACAATGGACCATTCAAGATTATAGATCGTGTCGGACCAGTAGCTTACCAACTAGAGCTACCTCAACAACTCACAGCTGTACATAACACTTTCCACGTCTCAAATTTGAAGAAATGTTTTGCTAAAGAAGATCTCACTATTCCGTTGGACGAAATCCAAATCAATGAAAAACTTCAATTCATTGAAGAACCCGTCGAAATAATGGATCGTGAGGTTAAGAGACTTAAACAAAACAAGATACCGATTGTTAAGGTTCGATGGAATGCTCGTAGAGGACCCGAGTTCACCTGGGAGCGTGAAGATCAGATGAAGAAGAAATACCCGCATTTATTTCCAGAAGATACGTCAACACCTCCAATTGCTTAAAATTTCGGGACGAAATTTATTTAACGGGTAGGTACTGTAATAACCCGAACTTTTCCATGTTTATATATATATATTAAATGAAATTTTTATTTACATGATTAAGTGTTTCCAACATGTTAAGCAATCAAACTTGTTAAGACTTGATTAATTGAAATAGGTTTCATATAGACAATTGACCACCCAAGTTGACCGGTGATTCACGAACGTTAAAACTTTTAAAAACTATATGATGACATATATATGGTTATATATATAGTTAACATGATATTATGATAAGTAAACATGTCATTAAGTATATTAACAATGAACTACATATGTAAAAACAAGACTACTAACTTAATGATTTTGAAACGAGACATATATGTAACGATTATCGTTGTAACGACCTTTAATGTATATATATCATATTAAGAGATATTCGTACATCAAAAGATCGTGATAATTTAATAATTTAAAATCTCTTTTGATATTATAAACATTGGGTTAACAACATTTAACAAGATCGTTAACCTAAAGGTTTCAAAACAACACTTACATGTAACGACTAACGATGACTTAACGACTCAATTAAAATTTATATACATGTAGTGTTTTAATATGTATTCATACACTTTTGAAAGACTTCAAGACACTTATCAAAATACTTCTACTTAACAAAAATTCTTACAATTACATCCTCGTTCAGTTTCATCAACAATTCTACTCGTATGCACCCGTATTCGTACTCGTACAATACACAGCTTTTAGATGTATGTACAATTGGTATATACACTCCAATAATCAGCTCTTAGCAGCCCATGTGAGTCACCTAACACATGTGGGAACTATCATTTGGCAACTAGCATGAAATATCTCATAAAATTACAAAAATATGAGTAATCATTCATGACTTATTTACATGAAAACAAAATTACATATCCTTTATATCTAATCCATACACCAACAACCAAAAACACCTACAAACACTTTCATTCTTCAATTTTCTTCATCTAATTGATCTCTCTCAAGTTCTATCTTCAAGTTCTAAGTGTTCTTTATAAATTTCAAAAGTTCTAGTTTCATAAAATCAAGAATACTTCCATGATTGCAAGTTTACTTCCAAGTTTTCTAAATCCATTCCAAGTAATCATCCAAGATCAAGAAACCTTTGTTACTTACAGTAGGTTATCTTTCTAATACAAGGTAATAATCATATTCAAACTTTAATTCAATTTCTATAACTATAACAATCTTATTTCGAGTGGAAATCTTACTTGAAATTGTTTTCGTGTCATGATTCTGCTTCAAGAACTTTCAAGCCATCCAAGGATCCTTTGAAGCTAGATCCATTTTTCTCATTTCCAGTAGGTTTATCCAAGGAACTTGAGGTAGTAATGATGTTCATAACATCATTCGATTCATACATAAAAAGCTGTCTTATTCAACGTTATAAACTTGTAATCACTAGAACATAGTTTAGTTAATTCTAAACTTGTTCGCAAATAAAGTTAATCCTTCTAACTAGACTTTTAAAATCAACTAAACACATGTTCTATATCTATATGATATGCTAACTTAATGATTTAAAACCCGAAAACACGATAAACACCATAAAACTGGATATACGCCGTCGTAGTAAAACCTGGGGCTGTTTTGGTTGGGATAATTAAAAGCTAAGAAGAACTTTGATTTAAAAGCTATACTTCTGGAAAAATGATTTTTCGTATGAACATGAAACTATATCCAAAAATTATGGTTAAACTCAAAGTGAAAGTAAGTTTTTCAAAATGGTCATCAAGATGTCGTTCTTTCGACGGAAATGACTACCTCGACGGAAATGACTACCTCTTTCAAAAATGACTTGTAACTTGTATTTCCGACTATAAACTTATACTTTTTCTGTTTAGATTCATAAAATAGAGTTCAATATGAAACCATAGCAATTTGATTCACTCAAAACGGATTTAAAATGAAGAAGTTATGGGTAAAACAAGATTGGATAATTTTTCTCCTTTTAGCTACGTGAAAATTGGTAACAAATATATTCCAACCATAACTTAATCAACTTGTATTGTATATTATGTAATCTTGAGATACCATAGACACGTATACAATGTTTCGACCTATCATGTCGACACATCTATATATATTTCAGAACAACCATAAACACTTTATATGTGAATGTTGGAGTTAGCTATACAGGGTTGAGGTTGATTCCAAAATATATATTGTTTGAGTTGTGATCAATACTGAGATACGTATACACTGGGTTGTGGATTGATTCAAGATAATATTTATCGATTTATTTCTGTACATCTAACTGTGGACAACTAGTTGTAGGTTACTAACGAGGACAGCTGACTTAATAAACTTAAATCATCAAAATGTATTAAAAGTTTTGTAAATATATTTTGAACATACTTTGATATATATGTATATATTGTTATAGGTTTGTGAATCAACCAGTGGCCAAGTCTTACTTCCCGACGAAGTAAAAATCTGTGAAAGTGAGTTATAGTCCCACTTTTAAAATCTAATATTTTTGGGATGAGAATACATGCAGGTTTTATAAATGATTTACAAAATAGACACAAGTACGTGAAACTACATTCTATGGTTGAATTATCGAAATCGAATATGCCCCTTTTTATTAAGTCTGGTAATCTAAGAATTAGGGAACAGATACCCTAATTGACGCGAATCCTAAAGATTGATCTATTAGGCCTAACAAACCCCATCCAAAGTACCGGATGCTTTAGTACTTCGAAATTTATATCATATCCGAAGGGTGTCCCGGAATGATGGGGATATTCTTATATATGCATTTTGTAAATGTCGGTTACCAGGTGTTCACCATATGAATGATTTTTATCTCTATGTATGGGATGTGTATTGAAATATGAAATCTTGTGGTCTATTGTTACGATTTGATATATATAGGTTAAACCTATAACTCACCAACATTTTTGTTGACGTTTAAAGCATGTTTATTCTCAGGTGAATACTAAGAGCTTCCGCTGTTGCATACTAAAATAAGGACAAGATTTAGAGTCCATGTTTGTATGTTATTGTATAAAAACTGCATTCAAGAAACTGATTTCTATATAACATATTTGTATTGTAAACCATTATGTAATAGTCGTGTGTAATCAGGATATTTTAGATTATCAATATTTGATAATCTACGTAAAGCTTTTTAAACTTTTATTTATGAAATAAAGGTTATGGTTTGTTTTAAAAATGAATGCAGTCTTTGAAAAACGTCTCATATAGAGGTCAAAACCTCGCAACGAAATCAATTAATATGGAACGTTTTTAATCATTAGAACGGGACATTTCATATTCGTACATCATAATATCATGATAATATAATAATTTAAAATCTCATTTGATATTATAAACATTGGGTTAACAACATTTAACAAGATCGTTAACCTAAAGGTTTCAAAACAACACTTACATGTAACGACTAACGATGACTTAACGACTCAGTTAAAATGTATATCCATGTAGTGTTTTAATATGTATTCATACACTTTTGAAAGACTTCAAGACACTTATCAAAATACTTCTACTTAACAAAAATGCTTACAATTACATCCTCGTTCAGTTTCATCAATAATTCTACTCGTATGCACCCGTATTCGTACTCGTACAATACACAGCTTTTAGATGTATGTACTATTGGTATATACACTCCAATGATCAGCTCTTAGCAGCCCATGTGAGTCACCTAACACATGTGGGAACCATCATTTGGAAACTAGCATGAAATATCTCATAAAATTACAAAAATATGAGTAATCATTCATGACTTATTTACATGAAAACAAAATTACATATCCTTTATATCTAATCCATACACCAACGACCAAAAACACCTACAAACACTTTCATTCTTCAATTTTCTTCATATAATTGATCTCTCTCAAGTTCTATCTTCAAGTTCTAAGTGTTCTTCATAAATTCTACAAGTTCTAGTTTCATAAAATCAAGAATACTTCCAAGTTTGCTAGCTTACTTCCAATCTTGTAGAGTGATCATCCAACCTCAAGAAATCTTTCTTATTTACAGTAAGATATCTTTCTAATATAAGGTAATACTCATATTCAAACTTTGATTCAATTTCTATAACTATAACAATCTTATTTCGAGTGAAAATCTTACTTGAACTGTTTTCGTGTCATGATTCTGCTTCAAGAACTTTCAAGCCATCCAAGGATCCTTTGAAGCTAGATCTATTTTTCTCATTTCCAGTAGCTTTATCCAGAAAACTTGAGGTAGTAATGATGTTCATAACATCATTCAATTCATACATATAAAGCTATCTTATTCGAAGGTTTAAACTTGTAATCACTAGAACATAGTTTAGTTAATTCTAAACGTGTTCGCAAACAAAAGTTAATCCTTTTAACTTGACTTTTAAAATCAACTAAACACATGTTCTATATCTATATGATATGCTAACTTAATGATTTAAAACCTGGAAACACGAAAAACACCGTAAAACCGGATTTACGCCGTCGTAGTAACACCGCGGGCTGTTTTGGGTTAGTTAATTAAAAACTATGATAAACTTTTATTTAAAAGTTGTTCTTCTGGGAAAATGATTTTTCTTATGAACATGAAACTATATCCAAAAATCATGGTTAAACTCAAAGTGGAAGTATGTTTTCTAAAATGGTCATCTAGACGTAGTTCTTTCGACTGAAATGACTACCTTTACAAAAATGACTTGTAACTTATATTTCTGACTATAAACCTATAATTTTTCTGTTTAGATTCATAAAATAGAGTTCAATATGAAACCATAGCAATTTGATTCACTCAAAACGTATTTAAAATGAAGAAGTGATGGGTAAAACAAGATTGGATAATTTTTCTTGTTGTAGCAACGTGAAAATTGGTAACAAATCTATATTAATCATATCCTAGCTAACTTATATTGTATTATACATGTATTCTAATATATTATGTAATCTTGGGATACCATAGACACGTATGCAAATGTTTTGACATATCATATCGACCCATGTGTATATATTATTTGGAACAACCATAGACACTTTATATGCAGTAATGTGGGAGTTAGCTATACAGGGTTGAGGTTGATTCCAAAAATATATATACTTTGAGTTATGATCTAGCCTGAGACGTGTATACACTGGGTCGTGGATTGATTCAAGATAATATATATCAATTTTTTTCTGTACATCTAATGTTGGACAACTAGTTGTAGGTTACTAACGAGGACAGCTGACATAATAAACTTAAAACATCAAAATGTATTAAAAGTGTTGTAAATATATTTTGAATATACTTTGATATATATGTACATATTTTTTATAGGTTCGTGAATCGACCAGTGGCCAAGTCTTACTTCCCGACGAAGTAAAAATCTGTGAAAGTGAGTTATAGTCCCACTTTTAAAATCTAATATTTTTGGGATGAGAATACATGCAGGTTTTATAAATGATTTACAAAATAGACACAAGTACGTGAAACTACATTCTATGGTTGAATTATCGAAATTGAATATGCCCCTTTTTATTAAGTCTGGTAATCTAAGAATTAGGGAACAGACACCCTAATTGATGCGAATCCTAAAGATAGATCTATTGGGCCTAACAAACTCCATCCAAAGTACCGGATGCTTTAGTACTTCGAAATTTATATCATATCCGAAGGGTGTCCCGGAATGATGGGGATATTTTTATATATGCATCTTGTTAATGTCGATTACCAGGTGTTCACCATATGAATGATTTTTATCTCTATGTATGGGATGTATATTGAAATATGAAATCTTGTGGTCTATTGTTACGATTTGATATATATAGGTTAAACCTATAACTCACCAACATTTTTGTTGACGTTTAAAGCATGTTTATTCTCATGTGAATATTAAGAGCTTCCGCTGTTGCATACTAAAATAAGGACAAGATTTGGAGTCCATGTTTGTATGATATTATGTAAAAACTGCATTCAAGAAACATATGTCGATGTAATATATTTCTATTGTTAATCATTATGTAATGGTCGTGTGTAAACAGTATATTTTAGATTATCATTATTTGATAATCTACGTAATGCTTTTGAAACCTTTATTGATAAAATAAAGGTTATGGAAGTTTTAAAAATGAATGCAGTCTTTGAAAAACGTCTCATATAGAGGTCAAAACCTCGCAACGAAATCAATTAATATGGAACGTTTATAATCAATATGAATGGGACATTTCAAGGAAAACGGTGATAAGAGTCACCAAAACAACAACAACTATCCCAACAATCGCAACATCAATCGCAACTACAATAAACGGCACAACAACAACAACAACAACAACAACAACAACTACAACAATCATCCCAACAACAATAACAACCGCAACAACAACAACAACAATCAGAAGCAGCTATGCCAAAGGTGTGAAAAGTATCACTCGGGGTTCTGCACCAAATTTTGCAACAAGTGTAAAAGAAATGGTCATAGCTCGGTGAAGTGTGAGGTCTACGAACCAGGGGTTAACAGAACGAAAGGAACAAATGGTGTCGGAACGAGTAATGGCGGAGCAAGTAGTGTCGGAGCAAGTTATGACAATGTAGTTTGTTATAAATGTGGAAAACCGGTCCACATTATTAGAAATTGCCCGAACCAGGAGAACACGAATGGACAAGGCCGCAGAAGAGTTTTCAATATTAATGCAGCAGAGGCACAGGAAGACCCGGAGCTTGTTACGGGTACGTTTCTTATTGACAATAAATTTGCTTACGTTTTATTTGATTCGGGTGCGGATAGAAGCTATATGAGTAGAGATTTTTGTGCTAAATTAAGTTGTCCATTGACGCCGTTGGATAGTAAATTTTTACTCGAATTAGCAAACGGTAAATTAATTTCAGCAGATAATATATGTCGGAATCGAGAAATTAAACTGGTTAGCGAAACATTTAAGATTGACTTGATACCAGTAGAGTTAGGGAGTTTTGATGTGATAATCAGTATGGACTGGTTGAAAGAAGCGAAAACAGAGATCGTTTGTTACAAAAATGCAATTCGCGTTATACGAGAAAAAGGAAAACCCTTAATGGTGTACGGAGAAAAGGGCAACACGAAGCTACATCTTATTAGTAATTTGAAGGCACAAAAACTAATAAGAAAAGGTTGCTATGCTGTTCTAGCACACATCGAGAGAGTACAAACTGAAGAAAAGAGCATCAATGATGTTCCCGTCGCAAAAGAATTTTCCGATGTATTTCCGAAAGAATTACCGGGACTACCTCCACATCGATCTGTTGAATTTCAAATAGATCTTGTACCAGGAGCTGCACCAATAGCTCGTGCTCCTTACAGACTCGCACCCAGCGAGATGAAAGAACTGCAAAGCCAACTGCAAGAACTATTAGAACGTGGTTTCATTCGACCAAGCACATCACCATGGAGAGCTCCTGTTTTGTTTGTCAAGAAGAAGGATGGTACATTTAGGTTGTGTATTGACTACAGAGAGTTGAACAAACTTACCATCAAAAACCGTTATCCACTGCCGAGAATTGACGATTTATTTAATCAACTACAAGGCTCGTCAGTTTATTCGAAAATCAATTTACGTTCTGGATATCATCAAATGCGAGTAAAGGAGGATGATATTCCAAAAACTACTTTTAGGACGCGTTATGGTCATTACGAGTTTATGGTTATGCCGTTTGGATTGACTAACGCACCAGTTGTGTTCATGGACCTTATGAACCGAGTGTGTGAGCCATATCTTGACAAGTTTGTCATTGTTTTCATCGATGACATACTTATTTACTCAAAGAATGATCAAGAGCACGAAGAACATTTGAGAAAAGTGCTAGAAGTATTGAGGAAAGAAAAACTGTACGCTAAGTTTTCAAAATGTGCATTTTGGTTGGAAGAAGTTCAATTCCTCGGTCACATAGTGAACAAAAAAGGTATCCAGGTGGACCCTGCAAAGATCGAAACCGTTGAAAAGTGGGAAACCCCGAAAACTCTGAAACACATACGCCAGTTTTTAGGACTAGCTGGTTACTACAGAAGGTTCATCCAAGACTTTTCCAGAATAGCAAAACCCTTGACCGCATTAACGCATAAAGGGAAGAAATTTGAATGGAAAGATGAACAAGAGAAAGCGTTTCAATTGTTAAAGAAAAAGTTAACTACGGCACCTATATTGTCATTACCTGAAGGGAATGATGATTTTGTGATATATTGTGACGCCTCAAAGCAAGGTCTCGGTTGTGTATTAATGCAACAAACGAAAGTAATTGCTTATGCGTCTAGACAATTGAAGATTCACGAACAGAAATATACGACGCATGATTTGGAATTAGGCGCGGTTGTTTTTGCATTAAAGACTTGGAGGCACTGCTTATATGGGATCAAAAGTATTATATATACCGATCACAAAAGTCTTCAACACATATTTAATCAGAAACAACTGAATATGAGGCAGCGTAGGTGGATTGAATTGTTGAATGATTACGACTTTGAGATTCGTTACCACCCAGGGAAGGCAAATGTGGTAGCTGACGCTTTGAGCAGAAAGGACAGAGAACCCATTCGAGTAAAATCTATGAATATAATGATTCACAATAACCTTACTACTCAAATAAAGGAGGCGCAACAAGGAGTTTTAAAAGAAGGAAATTTAAAGGATGAAATACCCAAAGGATCGGAGAAGCATCTTAATATTCGAGAAGATGGAACCCGGTATTGGGCTGAAAGAATTTGGGTACCAAAATTTAGAGATATGAGAGAAATGGTACTTAGAGAAGCTCATAAAACCAGATACTCAATACATCCTGGAACGGGGAAGATGTACAAGGATCTCAAGAAACATTTTTGGTGGCCAGGTATGAAAGCCGATGTTGCTAAATACGTAGGGGAATGTTTGAATTGTTCTAAGGTCAAAACTGAGCATCAGAAACCATCAGGTCTACTTCAACAACCCGAAATTCTGGAATGGAAATGGGACAACATTACCATGGATTTCATCACTAAATTGCCAAGGACTGCAAGTGGTTTTGATACTATTTGGGTAATAGTTGATCGTCTCACCAAATCAGCACTCTTCCTGCCAATAAGAGAAGATGACAAGATGGAGAAGTTAGCACGACTGTATTTGAAGGAAGTCGTCTCCAAACATGGAATACCAATCTCTATTATCTCTGATAGGGATGGCAGATTTATATCAAGATTCTGGCAGACATTACAGCAAGCATTAGGAACTCGTCTAGACATGAGTACTGCCTATCATCCACAAACTGATGGGTAGGGCGAAAGGATGATACAAACGCTTGAAGACATGCTACGAGCATGTGTTATTGATTTCGGAAACAGTTGGGATCGACATCTACCGTTAGCAGAATTTTCCTACAACAACAGCTACCATTCAAGCATTGAGATGGCGCCGTTTGAAGCACTTTATGGTAGAAAGTGCAGATCTCTGATTTGTTGGAGTGAAGTGGGGGATAGACAGATTACGGGTCCGGAGATAATACAAGAAACTACCGAGAAGATCATCCAAATTCTACAACGGTTGAAAACCGCCCAAAGTCGACAAAAGATAATGTATATTAAATGAAATTGTTATTTACATGATTAAATGTTTTCAACATGTTAAGCAATCAAACTTGTTAAGACTTGATTAAATGAAATAAGTTTCATATAGACAATTGATCCCCCAAGTTCACCGGCGATTCACGAACGTTACAAAATTGTAAAAACTACATGTTGTGGTATATATATAGACATATATATATGGTTGACATAAGAGTATGATGAGTAAGTATCTCACTAAGTATATTAACAATGTGTGATATGAAATGTCCCGTTCTTATTGATTAAAAACTTTCCATATTAATTGATTTCGTTGCGAGGTTTTGACCTCTATATGAGATGTTTTTCAAAGACTGCATTCATTTTAAAACAAACCATAACCTTTATTTCATCAATAAAGGTTTAAAAAGCTTTACGTAGATTATCAAATAATGATAATCTAAAATATCCTGTTTACACACGACCATTACATAATGGTTTACAATACAAATATGTTACAACAAAATAAGTTTCTTGAATGCAGTTTTTACACAATATCATACAAGCATGGACTCCAAATCTCGTCCTTATTTAAGTATGCGACAGCGGAAGCTCTTAATAATCACCTGAGAATAAACATGCTTAAAACGTCAACAAAAATGTTGGTGAGTTATAGGTTTAACCTATATATATCAAATCATAATAATAGACCACAAGATTTCATATTTCAATACACATCCCATACATAGAGATAAAAATCATTCATATGGTGAACACCTGGTAACCGACATTAACAAGAAGCATATATAAGAATATCCCCATCATTCCGGGACACCCTTCGGATATGATATAAATTTCGAAGTACTAAAGCATCCGGTACTTTGGATGGGGTTTGTTAGGCCCAATAGATCTATCTTTAGGATTCGCGTCAATTCGGGTGTATGTTCCCTAATTCTAAGATTACCAGACTTAATAAAAAGGGGCATATTCGATTTCGATAATTCAACCATAGAATGTAGTTTCACGTACTTGTGTCTATTTTGTAAATCATTTATAAAACCTGCATATATTCTCATCCCAAAAATATTAGATTTTAAAAGTGGGACTATAACTCACTTTCACAGATTTTTACTTCGTCGGGAAGTAAGACTTGGCCACTGGTTGATTCACGAACCTATAACAATATATACATATATATCAAAGTATGTTCAAAATATATTTACAACACTTTTAATATATTTTGATGTTTTAAGTTTATTAAGTCAGCTGTCCTCGTTAGTAACCTACAACTAGTTGTCCACAGTTAGATGTACAGAAATAAATCGATAAATATTATCTTGAATCAATCCACGACCCAGTGTATACGTATCTCAGTATTGATCACAACTCAAACTATATAAATTTTGGAATCAACCTCAACCCTGTATAGCTAACTCCAACATTCACATATAGAGTGTCTATGGTTGTTTTGAAATATATATAGATGTGTCGACATGATAGGTCGAAACATTGTATACGTGTCTATGGTATCTCAAGATTACATAATATACAATACAAGTTGATTAAGTTATGGTTGGAATAGATTTGTTACCAATTTTCACGTAGCTAAAATGAGAAAAATTATCCAATCTTGTTTTACCCATAACTTCTTCATTTTAAATCCGTTTTGAGTGAATCAAATTGCTATGGTTTCATATTGAACTCTATTTTATGAATATAAACAGAAAAAGTATAGGTTTATAGTCGAAAAATAAGTTACAAGTCGTTTTTGTAAAGGTATTCATTTCAGTCGAAAGAACGACGTCTAGATGACCATTTTAGAAAACATACTTCCACTTTGAGTTTAACCATAATTTTTGGATATAGTTTCATGTTCATAATAAAAATCATTTTCTCAGAATAACAACTTTTAAATCAAAGTTTATCATAGTTTTTAATTAACTAACCCAAAACAGCCCGCGGTGTTACTACGACGGCGTAAATCCGGTTTTACGGTGTTTTTCGTGTTTCCAGGTTTTAAATCATTAAGTTAGCATATCACATAGATATAGAACATGTGTTTAGTTGATTTTAAAAGTCAAGTTATAAGGATTAACTTTTGTTTGCGAACAAGTTTAGAATTAACTAAACTATGTTCTAGTGATTACAAGTTTAAACCTTCGAATAAGATAGCTTTATATGTATAAATCGAATGATGTTATGAACATCATTACTACCTTAAGTTCCTTGGATAAACCTACTGGAAAAGAGAAAAATGGATCTAGCTTCAACGGATCCTTGGATGGCTCGAAGTTCTTGAAGTAGAATCATGACACGAAAACAAGTTCAAGTAAGATCATCACTTGAAATAAGATTGTTATAGTTATAGAAATTGAACCAAAGTTTGAATATGATTATTACCTTGTATTAGAATGATAACCTACTGTAAGAAACAAAGATTTCTTGAGGTTGGATGATCACCTTACAAGATTGGAAGTGAGCTAGCAAACTTGAAAGTATTCTTGATTTTATGTAACTAGAACTTGTAGAATATATGAAGAACACTTAGAACTTGAAGATAGAACTTGAGAGAGATCAATTAGATGAATAAAATTGAAGAATAAAAGTGTTTGTAGGTGTTTTTGGTCGTTGGTGTATGGATTAGATATAAAGGATATGTAATTTTGTTTTCATGTAAATAAGTCATGAATGATGACTCATATTTTTGTAATTTTATGAGATATTTCATGCTAGTTGCCAAATGATGGTTCCCACATGTGTTAGGTGACTCACATGGGCTGCTAAGAGCTGATCATTGGAGTGTATATACCAATAGTACATACATCTAAAAGCTGTGTATTGTACGAGTACGAATACGGGTTCATACGAGTAGAATTGTTGATGAAACTGAACGAGGATGTAATTGTAAGCATTTTTTTTAAGTAGAAGTATTTTGATAAGTGTATTGAAGTCTTTCAAAAGTGTATAAATACATATTAAAACACTACATGTATATACATTTTAACTGAGTCGTTAAGTCATCGTTAGTCGTTACATGTAAGTGTTGTTTTGAAACTTTTAGGTTAACGATCTTGTTAAATGTTGTTAACCCAATGTTTATAATATCAATTGAGATTTTAAATTATTATATTATCATGATATTATCATGTATGAATATCTCTTAATATGATATATATATATATACATTAAATGTCTTTACAACGATAATCGTTACATATATGTCTCGTTTAAAAATCATTATGTTAGTAGTCTTGTTTTTACATATGTAGTTCATTGTTAATATACTTAATGATATGTTTACTTATCATAGTATCATGTTAACTATATATATATCCATATATATGTCATCATGTAGTTTTTACAAGTTTTAACGTTCGTGAATCACCGGTCAACTTGGGTGGTCAATTGTCTATATGAAACATATTTCAATTAATCAAGTCTTAATAAGTTTGATTGCTTAACATGTTGGAAACATTTAATCATGTAAATATCAATCTCAATTAATATATATAAACATGGAAAAGTTCGGGTCACTACAGTACCTACCCGTTAAATAAATTTCGTCCCGAAATTTTAAGCTGTTGAAGGTGTTGACGAATCTTCTGGAAATAGATGCGGGTATTTCTTCTTCATCTGATCTTCACGCTCCCAGGTGAACTCGGGTCCTCTACGAGCATTCCATCGAACCTTAACAATTGGTATCTTGTTTTGCTTAAGTCTTTTAACCTCACGATCCATTATTTCGACGGGTTCTTCGATGAATTGAAGTTTTTCGTTGATTTGGATTTCATCTAACGGAATAGTGAGATCTTCTTTAGCAAAACATTTCTTCAAATTCGAGACGTGGAAAGTGTTATGTACAGCCGCGAGTTGTTGAGGTAACTCAATTCGGTAAGCTACTGGTCCGACACGATCAATAATCTTGAATGGTCCAATATACCTTGGATTTAATTTCCCTCATTTACCAAATCGAACAACGCCTTTCCAAGGTGCAACTTTAAGCATGACCATCTCTCCAATTTCAAATTCTATATCTTTTCTTTTAATGTCAGCGTAGCTCTTTTGTCGACTTTGGGCGGTTTTCAACCGTTGTTGAATTTGAATGATCTTCTTGGTAGTTTATTGTATAATCTCCGGACCCGTAATCTATCTATCCCCCACTTCACTCCAACAAATCGGAGACCTGCACTTTCTACCATAAAGTGCTTCAAACGGTGCCATCTCAATGCTTGAATGGCAGCTGTTGTTGTAGGAAAATTCTGCTAACGGTAGATGTCGATCCCAACTGTTTCCGAAATCAATAACACATGCTCGTAGCATGTATTCAAGCGTTTGTATCATCCTTTCGCTCTGCCCATCAGTTTGTGGATGATAGGCAGTACTCATGTCTAGACGAGTTCCTAATGCTTGCTGTAATGTCTGCCAGAATCTTGAAATAAATCTGCCATCCCTATCAGAGATAAAAGAGATTGGTATTCCATGTCTGGAGACGACTTCCTTCAAATACAGTCGTGCTAACTTCTCCATCTTGTCATCTTCTCTTATTGGCAGGAAGTGTGCTGATTTGGTGAGACGATCAACTATTACCCAAATAGTATTAAAACCACTTGCAGTCCTTGGCAATTTAGTGATGAAATCCATGATAATGTTTTCCCATTTCCATTCCGGGATTTCGGGTTGTTGAAGTAGACCTGATGGTTTCTGATGCTCAGCTTTGACCTTAGAACACGTCAAACATTCTCCTACATATTTAGCAACATCGGCTTTCATACCCGGCCACCAAAAATGTTTCTTGAGATCCTTGTACATCTTCCCCGTTCCAGGATGTATTGAGTATCTGGTTTTATGAGCTTCTCTAAGTACCATTTCTCTCATATCTCCAAATTTTGGTACCCAAATCCTTTCAGCCCTATACCGGGTTCCGTCTTCCCGAATATTAAGATGCTTCTCCGATCCTTTGGGTATTTCATCCTTTAAATTTCCCTCTTTTAAAACTCCTTGTTGCGCCTCCTTTATTTGAGTAGTAAGGTTATTATGAATCATTATATTCATAGATTTTACTCGAATGGGTTCTCTGTCCTTCCTGCTCAAGGCATCGGCTACCACATTTGCCTTCCCCGAGTGGTAGCGAATCTTAAAGTCGTAATCATTCAATAATTCAATCCACCTACGCTGCCTCATATTCAGTTGTTTCTGATTAAATATGTGTTGAAGACTTTTGTGGTCGGTATATATAAGACTTTTGCAAAAACAACCGCGCCTAATTCCAAATCATGCGTCGTATAATTTTGTTCATGAATCTTCAATTGTCTAGACGCATAAGCAATCACCTTCGTTCGTTTCATTAATACACAACCGAGACCTTGCTTTGATGCGTCACAATAAATCACAAAATCATCATTCCCTTCAGGCAATGACAATATAGGTGCCGTAGTTAGCTTTTTCTTCAATAACTGAAACGCTTTCTCTTGTTCATCATTCCATTCAAATTTCTTCCCTTTATGCGTTAATACAGTCAAGAGTTTTGCTATTCTGGAAAAGTCTTGGATGAACCTTCTGTAGTAACCAGCTAGTCCTAAAAATTGGCGTATGTGTTTCGGAGTTTTCGGGGTTTCCCACTTTTCAACAGTTTCTATCTTTGCCGGATCCACCTTAATACCTTCTTTGTTCACTATGTGACCGAGGAATTGAACTTCTTCCAACCAAAATGCACACTTTTAAAACTTAGCGTACAATTCTTCCTTCCTCAATACTTCTAACACCTTTCTCAAATGTTCACCGTGTTCTTGGTCATTCTTTGAGTAAATAAATATGTCATCAATGAAAACAATGACAAACTTGTCAAGGTATGGTCCACACACTCGGTTCATAAGGTCCATGAACACAGCTGGTGCATTAGTTAAACCAAACGGCATGACCATAAACTCGTAATGACCGTAACGTGTTCTGAAAGCAGTCTTTGGAATATCATCTTCTTTCACCCGCATTTGATGATACCCGGAACGTAAGTCAATCTTTGAATAAACAGACGAGCCTTGTAGTTGATCAAATAAGTCGTCAATTCTCGGTAGTGG
Organism: Rutidosis leptorrhynchoides; assembly: GCF_046630445.1. Classification (NCBI taxonomy): domain Eukaryota; kingdom Viridiplantae; phylum Streptophyta; class Magnoliopsida; order Asterales; family Asteraceae; genus Rutidosis; species Rutidosis leptorrhynchoides. The sequence continues at coordinate 232,240,987 of NC_092343.1, read as the reverse complement.
GTAGCGGTTCTTGATGGTAAGTTTGTTCAACTCTCGGTAGTCGATACACAACCTGAATGTACCATCTTTCTTCTTGACAAACAAAACAGGACCTCCCCACGGTGATGTTCTTGGTCGAATGAAATCACGCTCTAATAGTTCTTGTAATTGGCTTTGCAGTTCTTTCATCTCGCTGGGTGCGAGTCTGTAAGGAGCACGAGCTATTGGTGCCGCTCCTGGTACAAGATCTACTTGAAATTCAACGGATCGATGTGGGGGTAATCCCGGTAATTCTTTCGGAAATACATAGGGAAATTCTTTTGCAATGGGAACATCATTGATGCTCTTTTCTTCAGTTTGTACTTTCTCGACGTGTGCTAGAACAGCATAGCAACCTTTTATTATTAGTTTTTGTGCCTTCAAATTACTAATAAGATGTAGCTTCGTGTTGCCCTTTTCTCCGTACACCATTAAGGGTTTTCCTTTTTCTCGTATAATGCGAATTGCATTTTTGTAACAAACGATCTCTGCTTTCACTTCTTTCAACCAGTCCATACCGATTATCACATCAAAACTCCCTAACTCTACTGGTATCAAATCAATCTTAAATGTTTCGCTAACCAGTTTAATTTCTCGATTCCGACATATATTATCTGCTGAAATTAATTTACCATTTGCTAATTCGAGTAAAAATTTACTATCCAAAGGCGTCAATGGACAACTTAATTTAGCACAAAAATCTCTACTTATATAGCTTCTATCCGCACCCGAATCAAATAAAACGTAAGCAGATTTATTGTCAATAAGAAACGTACCCGTAACAAGCTCCGGGTCTTCCTGTGCCTCTGCCGCATTAATATTGAAAACTCTTCCGCGGCCTTGTCCATTCGTGTTCTCCTGGTTCGGGCAATTTCTAATAATGAGGCCCGGTTTTCCACATTTATAACAAACTACATTGGCATAACTTGCTCCGACACTACTTGCTCCGCCATTACTCGTTCCGACACCATTTGTTCCTTTCGTTCTATTAACCCCTGGTCTGTAGACCTCACACTTCGCCGCGCTATGACCATTTCTTGTACACTTGTTGCAAAATTTGGTGCAGAACCCCGAGTGATACTTTTCACACCTTTGGCATAGCTGCTTCTGATTGTTGTTGTTGTTGTTGCGGTTATTATTGTTATTGGGATGATTATTGTAGTTGCTGTTGTTGTTATTGTTGTTGTTGTTGTTGTTGTTGGGCCGTTTGTTGTAGTTGCGATTGATGTTGCGATTGTTGGGATAATTGTTGCGATTATTGTTGTAATTGCTGTTGTTGTTGTATTGGTGATTCTTATCACCGTTTTCCTCCCACTTTCTTTTGACTTGCTTCACATTGGCCTCTTCAGCAGTCTGTTCTTTAATTCTTTCTTCAATCTGGTTCACTAGTTTGTGAGCCATTCTACATGCTTGTTGTATGGAGGTGGGCTCGTGTGAACTTATATCTTCTTGGATTCTTTCCGGTAATCCTTTCACAAACGCGTCGATCTTCTCTTCCTCATCTTCGAATGCTCCCGGACACAATAGGCACAATTCTATGAATCGTCTTTCGTACGTGGTAATATCAAATCCTTGGGTTCGTAACCCTCTAAGTTCTGTCTTGAGCTTATTGACCTCGGTTCTAGGACGGTACTTCTCGTTCATCAAGTGCTTGAATGCTGACCACGGTAGTGCGTACGCATCGTCTTGTCCCACTTGCTCTAGATAGGTATTCCACCATGTTAACGCAGAACCTGTGAAGGTATGCGTAGCGTACTTCACTTTGTCCTCTTCAGTACACTTACTTATGGCAAACACCGATTCGACCTTCTCGGTCCACCGTTTCAATCCGATCGGTCCTTCGGTTCCATCAAATTCCAAAGGTTTGCAGGCAGTGAATTCTTTGTAGGTGCATCCTACACGATTTCCTGTACTGCTAGATCCAAGGTTATTGTTGGTATGTAGCGCAGCCTGTACTGCGGCTATGTTTGAAGCTAGAAAAGTACGGAATTCCTCTTCATTCATATTCACGGTGTGTCGAGTAGTCGGTGTCATTTCCTTCAAAATAGTCAAATGGAACAAGTTAATCATACAGAATATTAAGAGTAGTTAATAGTATTTCGTAGCATAATATGAACTCATTTATAAAAGCTTTTTCTTCATATTAGCATTTTATAAGTTTAAATTCGGGTAGTACCTACCCGTTAAGTTCATACTTAGTAGCTAATATACAATTCAACTACTACAATTCTATATGAAAAACTGATTATAATAATATTTTGCGTTCAAACTTTTACACAATATTTTACAAACTTACAATACCGCTTATTTTACATATAGCATGAAATATAGCACACAATAAATTTGATACAAGATGGTTGTGAAGATAATTCTAGCTAGTACATAAGTCGTTCAGCAAAGGCAATAAAGACACGTAATTCATACGTCCAGAAACAAGTCATGCATTCTGGTTTTACTAGGATTACTTCCCATCCTTGGTCTTGTGGAACATAACCGTTATGGCCATTGATAAGACAGCGTGTTGTAACGTCGTCAAAGGGACGAGGGTTACGTAATGTCCAACAGTCCCGTAACAATCTAAAAACCTCATTTCTTACCCCAATTACCTACTCCGTCACTTGTGGGAACGTTTTGTTTAATAGTTGTAGCCCGATGTTCTTGTTCTCACTTTGGTGAGAAGCGAACATTACTAATCCATAAGCATAACATGCTTCTTTATGTTGCATGTTAGCCGCTTTTTCTAAATCACGAAGTCCAATATTCGGATATATTGAGTCAAAACAATTTCTTAACCCATTGCGTAAAATAGCATTTGGGTTCCCCGCAATATATGCGTCAAAGTAAACACATCGTAACTTATGGATTTCCCAATGTGATATCCCCCATCTTTCGAACGAAAGCCTTTTATAAACCAAGGCATTCTTGGAACGTTCTTCGAATGTCTTACAAACTGATCTCGCCTTAAATAGTTGTGCCGAAGAATTCTGACCGACTCTAGACAAGATTTCATCAATCATGTCTCCGGGTAGATCTCTTAAAATATTGGGTTGTCTATCCATTTTGTGTTTTTATACTGTAAAATAGACAAGAGTTAGATTCATAAAAAAAATACTTATTAATACAAGCAATTTTTACATATATCATAAAGCATAAGCACACTATATTACATATATTACACCACACGAATACAACTATCTTATTCCGACTCGCTTGTTTCTTCTTCTTCGATTTTGGTTCGTTTTGCCAAGTTTCTAGGGATATATGATGTTCCCCTAATACGAGCCGTCGTTTTCCACATTGGTTTAGAAAAACTTGGTGGTATAGAGGTTCCCGGGTCATTGTTACAACTTAAGGACTTCGGGGGTTGACGATACATATAAAGTTCATCGGGGTTGGAATTAGATTTCTCTATTTTTATGCCCTTTCCCTTATTATTTTCTTTTACCTTTTTAAATTCAGTTGGGGTAATTTCTATAACATCGTCGGAATCCGATTCATCGGAGAATTGGTAATCCTCCCAATATTTTGCTTCCTTGGCGGAAACATAATTGACCATAATTAACCTTGGTCGGTTGGTTGAGGATTTTCTTTTACTTAACCGTTTTATTATTTCCCCCACCGGTTCTATTTCTTCATCCGGTTCCGATTCTTCTTCCGGTTCCGATTCTTCTTCCGGTTCCGACTCTTCTTCCGGTTCCTCTTCGGGAACTTGTGAATCAGTCCACGAATCATTCCAATTTACATTTGACTCTTCATTATTATTAGGTGAGTCAATGGGACTTGTTCTAGAGGTAGACATCTATCACATAATATCAAACGCGTTAAGAGATTAATATATCACATAATATTCACATGTTAAAAATATATAGTTTCCAACAAAATTTGTTAAGCAATCATTTTTCAAGTAAACACGGTCGAAGTCCAGACTCACTAATGCATCCTAACAAACTCGATAAGACACACTAATGCAAAATTCTGGTTCTCTAAGACCAACGCTCAGATACCAACTGAAATGTCCCGTTCTTATTGATTAAAAACATTCCATATTAATTGATTTCGTTGCGAGGTTTAAACCTCTATATGAGACGTTTTTCAAAGACTGCATTCATTTTAAAACAAACCATAACCTTTATTTCATCAATAAAGGTTTAAAAAGCTTTACGTAGATTATCAAATAATGATAATCTAAAATATCCTGTTTACACACGACCATTACATAATGGTTTACAATACAAATATGTTACAACAAAATAAGTTTCTTGAATGCAGTTTTTACACAATATCATACAAGCATGGACTCCAAATCTCGTCCTTATTTAAGTATGCGATAGCGGAAGCTCTTAATAATCACCTGAGAATAAACATGCTTAAAACGTCAACAAAAATGTTGGTGAGTTATAGGTTTAACCTATATATATCAAATCATAATAATAGACCACAAGATTTCATATTTCAATACACATCCCATACATAGAGATAAAAATTATTCATATGGTGAACACCTGGTAACCGACATTAACAAGATGCATATATAAGAATATCCCCATCATTCCGGGACACCCTTCGGATATGATATAAATTTTGAAGTACTAAAGCATCCGGTACTTTGGATGGGGTTTGTTAGGCCCAATAGATCTATCTTTAGGATTCGCGTCAATTAGGGTGTCTGTTCCCTAATTCTAAGATTACCAGACTTAATAAAAAGGGGCATATTCGATTTCGATAATTCAACCATAGAATGTAGTTTCACGTACTTGTGTCTATTTTGTAAATCATTTATAAAACCTGCATGTATTCTCATCCCAAAAATATTAGATTTTAAAAGTGGGACTATAACTCACTTTCACAGATTTTTACTTCGTCGGGAAGTAAGACTTAGCCACTGGTTGATTCACGAACCTATAACAATATATACATATATATCAAAGTATGTTCAAAATATATTTACAATACTTTTAATATATTTTGATGTTTTAAGTTTATTAAGTCAGCTGTCCTCGTTAGTAACCTACAACTAGTTGTCCACAGTTAGATGTACAGAAATAAATCGATAAATATTATCTTGAATCAATTCATGACCCAGTGTATACATATCTCAGTATTGATCACAACTCAAACTATATATATTTTGGAATCAACCTCAACCCTGTATAGTTAACTCCAACATTCACATATAGAGTGTCTATGGTTGTTCCGAAATATATATAGATGTGTCGACATGATAGGTCGAAACATTGTATACGTGTCTATGGTATCTCAAGATTACATAATATACAATACAAGTTGATTAAGTTATGGTTGGAATAGATTTGTTTCCAATTTTCACGTAGCTAAAATGAGAAAAATTATCCAATCTTGTTTTACCCATAACTTCTTCATTTTAAATCCGTTTTGAGTGAATCAAATTGCTATGGTTCCATATTGAACTCTATTTTATGAATCTAAACAGAAAAAGTATAGGTTTATAGTCGGAAAAATAAGTTACAAGTCGTTTTTGTAAAGGTAGTCATTTCAGTCGAAAGAACGACGTCTAGATGACCATTTTAGAAAACATACTTCCACTTTGAGTTTAACCATAATTTTTGGATATAGTTTCATGTTCATAATAAAAATCATTTTCTCAGAATAACAATTTTTAAATCAAAGTTTATCATAGTTTTTAATTAACTAACCCAAAACAGCCCGCGGTGTTACTACGACGGCGTAAATCCGGTTTTACGGTGTTTTTCGTGTTTCCAGGTTTTAAATCATTAAGTTAGCATATCATATAGATATATAACATGTGTTTAGTTGATTTTAAAAGTCAAGTTATAAGGATTAACTTTTGTTTGCGAACAAGTTTAGAATTAACTAAACTATGTTCTAGTGATTACAAGTTTAAACCTTCGAATAAGATAGCTTTGTATGTATAAATCGAATGATGTTATGAACATCATTACTACCTTAAGTTCCTTGGATAAACCTACTGGAAAATAGAAAAATGGATCTAGCTTCAACGGATCCTTGGATGGCTCGAAGTTCTTGAAGCAGAATCATGACACGAAAACAAGTTCAAGTAAGATCATCACTTGAAATAAGATTGTTATAGTTATAGAAATTGAACCAAAGTTTGAATATGATTATTACTTTGTATTAGAATGATAACCTACTGTAAGAAACAAAGATTTCTTGAGGTTGGATGATCACCTTACAAGATTGGAAGTGAGCTAGCAAACTTGAAAGTATTCTTGATTTTATGTAACTAGAACTTGTTGAATATATGAAGAACACTTAGAACTTGAAGATAGAACTTGAGAGAGATCAATTAGATGAAGAAAATTGAAGAATGAAAGTGTTTGTAGGTGTTTTTGGTCGTTGGTGTATGGATTAGATATAAAGGATATGTAATTTTGTTTTCATGTAAATAAGTCATGAATGATTACTCATATTTTTGTAATTTTATGAGATATTTCATGCTAGTTGCCAAATGATGGTTCCCAAATGTGTTAGGTGACTCACATGGGCTGCTAAGAGCTGATCATTGGAGTGTATATACCAATAGTATATACATCTAAAAGCTGTGTATTGTACGAGTACGAATACGGGTGCATACGAGTAGAATTGTTGATGAAACTGAACGAGGATGTAATTGTAAGCATTTTTGTTAAGTAGAAGTATTTTGATAAGTGTATTGAATTCTTTCAAAAGTGTATAAATACATATTAAAACACTACATGTATATACATTTTAACTGAGTCGTTAAGTCATCGTTAGTCGTTACATGTAAGTGTTGTTTTGAAACTTTTAGGTTAACGATCTTGATAAATGTTGTTAACCCAATGTTTATAATATCAATTGAGATTTTAAATTATTATATTATCATGATATTATCATGTATGAATATCTCTTAATATGATATATATACATTAAATGTCTTTACAACGATAATCGTTACATATATGTCTCGTTTAAAAATTATTAAGTTAGTAGTCTTGTTTTTACATATGTAGTTCATTGTTAATATACTTAATGATATGTTTACTTATCATAGTATCATGTTAACTATATATATCTCCATATATATGTCATCATATAGTTTTTACAAGTTTTAACGTTCGTGAATCACCGGTCAACTTGGGTGGTCAATTGTCTATATGAAACATATTTCAATTAATCAAGTCTTAACAAGTTTGATTGCTTAACATGTTGGAAACATTTAATCATGTAAATATAAATCTCAATTAATATATATAAACATGGAAAAGTTCGGGTCACTACATGATATACATAAGAAATGAAATTACTAAGTTAAGAAACTCGAAATGATATATATAACGATTATCGTTATGATAACGTCTACTAAATACATATGTATCATATTAAGATATTGATACACTATATTTAACATGATAAAATGATATTTAAATATATCATTAAGTGTGTTAACAATGAACTACATATGTAAAAACAAGACTACTAACTTAATGATTTCGAAACGAGACATATATGTAACGATTATCGTTGTAACGACATTTAAATGTATATATATCATATTAAGATATATTAATATATCATAATATCATGATAATATAATAATTTAACATCTCATTAGATATACTAAACATTGGGTTAACAACATTTAACAAGATCGTTAACTTAAAGGTTTCAAATCAACATTTACATATAACGACTAACGATGACTTAACGACTCAGTTAAAATGTATATACATGTAGAGTTTTAATATGTATTCATACACTTTTGAAAGACTTCAAGACACATATCAAAGTACTTCTACTTAACAAAAATGCTTACAATTACATCCTCCTTCAGTTTCATCAACAATTCTACTCGTATGCACCCGTATTCGTACTCGTACAATACACAGCTTTTAGATGTATGTACTATTGGTATATACACTCCAATGATCAGCTCTTAGCAGCCCATGTGAGTCACCTAACACATGTGGGAACCATCATTTGGCAACTAGCATGAAATATCTCATAAAATTACAAAAATATTAGTAATCATTCATGACTTATCTACATGAAAACAAAATTACATATCCTTTATATCTAATCCATATACAAACGACCAAAAACACCTACAAACACTTTCATTCTTCAATTTTCTTCATCTAATTGATCTCTCTCAAGTTCCATCTTCAAGGTCTAAGTTTTCTTCATAAATTCCATAAGTATAGTTTCATAAAAATCAAGAATACTTCCAAGTTTGCAAGTCTACTTCCAAGCTTTCTAATCCATTCCAAGTAATCATCTAAAATCAAGGAACCTTTGTTATTTACAGTAGGTTATCTTTCTAATTCAAGGTAATATTCATATTCAAACTTCGATTCAATTTCTACAACTATAACAATCTTATTTCGAGTGAAAATCTTACTTGAACTTGTTTTCGTGTCATGATTCTGCTTCAAGAACTTTCAAGCCATCCAAGGATCCTTTGAAGCTAGATCCATTTTTCTCATTTCAGTAGCTTTATCCAGAAAACTTGAGGCATTAATGATGTTCATCACATCATTCGATTCATACATATAAAGCTATCTTATTCGAATGTTTAAACTTGTAATCACTAGAACATAGTTTAGTTAATTCTAAACTTGTTCGAAAACAAAAGTTAATCCTTCTAACTTGACTTTTAAAATCAACTAAACACATGTTCTATATTTATATGATATGCTAACTTAATGATTTAAAACCGGAAAACACAAAAAACACCGTAAAACCGGATATACGCCGTTGTAGTAACACCGCGGGCTGTTTTGGATTAGTTAATTAAAAACTATGATAAAATTTGATTTAAAATTTGTTCTTCTGGGAAAATGATTTTTCTTATGAACATGAAACTATATCCAAAAATTATGGTTAAACTCAAAGTGGAAGTATGTTTTCCAAAATGGTCATCTAGACGTCGTTCTTTCGACTGAAATGACTACCTTTACAAAAATGACTTGTAACCTGTAATTCCGACTATAAACTTATACTTTTTCTGTATAGATTCATAAACTTAAGTTCAATATGAAACCATAGCAATTGGATTCACTCAAAACGGATTTAAAATGAAGAAGTTATGGGTAAAACAAGATTGGATATTTTTTGATTATTTTAGCTACGGGAAATGTTTAACAAATCTATACAAATCATATCATAGCTAACTTTTATTGTATTATACATGTATTCTAATATATTATGTAATCTTGGGATACCATAGACACGTATGCAAATGTTTTGACATATCATATCGACCCATGTATATATTATTTGGAACAACCATAGACACTCTATATGCAGTAATGTTGGAGTTAGCTATACAGGGTTGAGGTTGATTCCAAAAATATATATACTTTGAGTTGTGATCTAGCCTGAGACGTATATACACTGGGTCGTGGATTGATTCAAGATAATATATATCGATTTATTTCTGTACATCTAACTATGAACAACTAGTTGTAGGTTACTAACGAGGACAGCTGACTTAATACACTCAAATCTTTAAAACATAATAAAAATAGTTGTAATTATATTTTGATCATACTTTAATATATATGTACATATTTGTATAGGTTCGTGAATCGATCCGTGGCCAAGTCTTATTTCCGAGGAAGGAAATATCTGTGAAAGTGAGTTATAGTCCCACTTTTAAAATCTAATATTGTTGGGATGAGAATACATGCAGGTTTTATAAATGATTTACAAAATAGACACAAGTACGTGAAACTACATTCTATGGTTGAATTATCGAAATCGAATATGCCCCTTTTTATTAAGTCTGGTAATCTAAGAATTAGGGAACAGACACCCTAATTGACGCGAATCCTAAAGATAGATATATATATCCGTAGCCAAGTCTATGTATGGGATGTGTATTGAAATATGAAATCTTGTGGTCTATTGTTACGATTTGATATATATAGGTTAAACCTATAACTCACCAATATTTTTGTTGACGTTTAAAGCATGTTTATTCTCAGGTGAATACTAAGAGCTTCCGCTGTTGCATACTAAATAAGGACAAGAATTGGAGTCCATGTTTGTATGATATTGTTTAAAAACTGTATTCAAGAAACATATGTCGATGTAATATATTTCTATTGTAAACCATTATGTAATGGTCGTGTGTAAACAGTATATTTTAGATTATCATTATTTGATAATCTACGTAATGTTTTTTAAAACCTTTAATAAAGGTTATGGTTGTTTTCAAAATGAATGCAGTCTTTGAAAAACGTCTCATATAGAGGTCAAAACCTCGCAACGAAATCAATTAATATGGAACGTTTATAATCAATATGAACGGGACATTTCAAAACAAACCCCAAGTACCATCACCTTCATCATCTTTATCAATCACCATAAAACCTCCATTGTTTATTGTTTCTGTTTTACTGTTTCTTAGACAAACGCAAACAACCACCTTTCTTCTACAATTCAAAGCGAGATCACTTGTTTCCCAGCTGCAAATCGAATTGTAAATCAACTGTATTTTGTTTGATTGCAGAAACTCACTAAAACAACACTCTATCTCTCTCTACAACCTCACTTCTTTGTTTGAACAACCATCATCACCTTACCAACCGGCACTATATTGCAACCATCAAACCCACTTCGAACCATCACCTCTAAAATTTCTGTTTTGCTGTGATATTAGATACACCACGAACGCCTTCACCTTCATCACAACCATCCACCACCAAAACAGGTTTAAACGTATACTCAAGCTATCAACTGCTATTTTCTTCTGCTTTACTTCGCAAACCACCACTCGTTACAAACTGCATCTATTAGTCCCGTTTATTTTTTTTTATGTTCTATCAAAAACACCCATCACCAAAACCTTTTGATTGTTTAATATTAATGATGAGTAGTAAAGATAATGATGATGTGTTTACAGAGGACCCTCCATTATTTTCTTGTCGCTGCTATACCATGTTTCAGTTCCTTTTAATAATGAAACTGATAACCTCACTTCCATTCTTTTTATCTCGTTCCTATCTTCTTTTCCTGTCGACTCTAAACATATTCTTTGGGCCGATTTCTTTTACTAGTTCTCACTTGGGCCACGACAGCTTTGGGCTGTTAAATTGATAATGTTATTGGGCTATTCAAAAGTCATTTCCGTTGGGTTGCGATATGGTCAACCAGAACTTAACGTTTTTTTTTTATTCACGAAGCCGCTAGATTGCTTCTTCTGTTTTTATGACGATGATGATGTTATAATATTATGATGGTATTGATATTGATCACGAGATGTTAATATATGGATAATGATAAATATGATGATGATAATAAATATGAGATGAGGGTTATGAGGATAATAATAAGAAAGACTAATGATAGTATAAATGGTGATGATAACTAATAATAATGATGAGATGATGATCGTGATAATGAGTTATGAGGTTATGATTCATGAAATAATGAAAATAAATGATAATGATTTGGGTTAGAAATTAATTAGATGATGATGAAGAAGAAGACAATCAGATATTAGGTTAAAAGGAATTAATCAGTTCCCTAAAACAAACAAAAACGAGATGGCTCAGATGGTTTGGGTGTGTTGTTGGTTATTCGAGAGGTTGTGGGTTCGAGCCCTGTCTGGGGCGTTTAAATTTTTAAAGCCTGTTTCATTAAGGTATCATTTTTATTATTTTTGTTATTATATTATTATTGTTATTATTATTGTTATTAATTATTATTGTTAGTAGGTTATCACTAATATTAAAAATATAATTATTAATATTATCAATACAATTAATATTATTATCATTATGATTAGTATCAGTAATATCCTTATTATTATTATTATTATTATTATTATTATTATTATTATTATTATTATTATTATTATTATTATCATTAACCTTCTATATACTAAAAGTCATGCAAAATGTTGTAGTTTCAATTAAATCTTAATGTAGTTTTGTGTTTGTTTTCACATTACAAAAGGTCCTTCAACTTTGCGTATATTCCCACAAAGGTCCCTCAAGTTTACACTTTCTAAGGGGTAAAAAATGTAAATACATAATTTAATTAAAATATAAGAAACTAATTTCACCCGAATTTATAACGGCCCCTATCTTCTCGCTGGGTGCGAGTTAAATTTTTCAGAGACCACCGTTTAACTCGGAAAAATCTTAGGAACCCAACGGGACTAACTATACGCGAAACGGACACTTCTCAAAAAAACGCTAAACACAACGACAACCCGTGTCTTTCCGCTCGGCATGAGTTAAATTTTTTCGGCGATAGTGTCAAACTCGGAATAATTTTATGAACGTGTTTGTTTTCACATTACAAAAGGTCCTTCAACTTTGCGTATATTCCCACAAAGGTCCCCCAAGTTTACACTTTCTAAGGGGTAAAAAATGTAAATACATAATTTAATTAAAATATAAGAAACTAATTCCACCCAAATTTATAACGGCCCCTATCTTCTCGCTGGGTGCGAGTTAAATTTTTCAGAGACTACGGTTCAACTCGGAAAAATCTTAGGAACCCAACGAGACTAACTATATGCGAAACGGACACTTCTCAAAAAAACGCTAAACACAACGACAACCCGTGTCTTTCCGCTCGGCACGAGTTAAATTTTTTCGGCGGTAGTGTCAAACTCGGAATAATTTTATGAACAAAACGATATTAACTACGTTCGAAACGGACACTTTTTAAAAAACGCTAAACACAACGACAGCCCGTATCTTCCTGCTCGACACGAGTTAAATGTTTTCGCCAACACCATTAGGCTCGAAATAATTTTATCAACAAATCGAAACTTACTACGTTCAAACCAGAAAGATTTTAAAAAACGCTAAAGACGACGACACCAACAACGACGTATAACTCATGGTCCGTTTTCCCTTCTTTAAATACAACTGCGTTAAATATGAATGCGCCGACCGAAAGCCCCCGCCGCATCGCGCGGGCCGGTCCGGACTAGTTATTAACATAAGTATAATCATCATTTTTAGTATTGTTATTATTAAAAATTATTATCATTATTGTCATTTTTACAAAAATTATCATATTGCTAACATTAAAACTATATATTTATTATTATTATTATTATTTTTACTACTAGTATCATTATTATTATTATTATTACTATTATTATTATTATAATTATCAATAGTATCAGTATTGTCATTATTAATATTATCATTATAATCAAATACAACTTTTATTTACCATTATTGATATTATTTTACTAAATAAATATTATGTATATAAATATATATTTATAAGTAATATTACATATAAGTATGTATTAATCATATTAATAGTTTTTATACGAATATTCATATATAAAAAATTATGTATTTTTAATATAATACTAACCAAATATATATTAATATAATTATATAAATATTAACCATTTTAAATATATTTACACAAATTTAATATATATAATATATAATATATAATATATAATATAAGATATAGTATATGAATTTGTTCAATCACGATTAAATATATTAATATATATATGAATGATATATGTTCGTGAATCCGAGGCCAAACCTGCATTGTTCAGTTCCGTCGTATGCATATTTTTACTACAAAATATCATATTGTGAGTTTCATTTGCTCCCTTTTTAAATGCTTTTGCAATATATATTTTTGGGACTGAGAATACATGCGCTATTTTTATAACTGTTTTACGAAATAGACACAAGTAATCGAAACTACATTCTATGGCTGGATTATTAAACCGAATATGCCCCTTTTTAGTCTGGTAATCTAAGAATTAGGGAACAGACACCCTAATTGACGCGAATCCTAAAGATAGATCTATTGGGCCCAACAAGCCCCATCCAAAGTACCGGATGCTTTAGTACTTCGAATTTATAATGTCCGAAGGGAGTCCCGGAATGATGGGGATATTCTATATGCATCTTGTTAAGGTCGGTTACCAGGTGTTCACTATATGAATGATTTTTTTATCTCTATGTATGGGATGTATATTGAAATATGAAATCTTGTGGTCTATTAAAATGTTGAAAATGATCGATTATGATAAACTGATCAACTCGCCAACCTTTTGGTTGACACTTGAAAGCATGTTTATTCTCAGGTATGAAAGAAATCTTCCGCTGTGCATTTGCTCATATTAGAGATATTACTTGGAGTCATTCATGACATATTTCGAAAGACGTTGCATTCGAGTCGTCGAGTTCATCAAGATTATTACTAAGTCAATTATAGTTGGATATATTATGAAATGGTATGCATGCCGTCAACTTTCGATGTAATGAAAGTTTTTCTTTTAAAAATGAATGCAATGTTTGTAAAATATATCATATAGAGGTCAAGTACCTCGCGATGTAACCAAATGTAATGTATTCGTCCAGATGGATTAGGACGGGTCGTCTCAGACTTTTTCGTTGACATTGACTTTGACCAAGTTTGACTTTTAGTCAATCTTAACCAAACACTTATGCAATCGTTCTAACGTACCTTTATACTTGATTCTTGCATGAAACTTGACAACGTGATTCACATGCTATACTATTCGAGTCATAACGAGCCATAGGACTAATTGAACACATTTCGCCCGACCTTGTGTCGTAACCGGTTAATTTATACAACTTACTTGTTTAGGTCGAGGCTAAGCAACTTTCATGCACACGTTTACTTTGTGAAGTACATTTATACTCGTGCACTAGAGGTGAGATCATAGTCCCATCTTTCAACAACTTTTATACTTTTAAATCATGAGATGAGAAACATATACAGTTTTATACTACATACTTTATACTTTGACCACAAGTACGAAAACAAACATTCCACGGCGAGTTAGAACAAAAAGCCTCAATTCAGTTATCATCAGTTACACTTGCAGGGTGTAAGCGAGAACTTATATTATGTGATCACATGGGCTTGACGAGCCTCATTCGGATGGTTAGCTACCGTTAGCGGATGAAATATATTTTCGGGTTTAGTGTATATTCTAACACTACGTAACAGGGTGCAAAACAGTTAAGTCTTGATAATTGGGTGTGATCATATACATAGCATTGTATATGTATATTTTATTTTCTAAAATGCTAAGGACAGAACTACGCGGATTATAAGGCACAGTTATGCAATATTCGTTGAAAATAAATACTGCGGTTATGTATTCGCTGAAATGCCAAACTGCGGTTTGATCCGCTGACTTTCCGCGGAGAGCCGAGCATCTCGCAGACCTCGGATATCACGGATACTATAAATAGGGAGCTTGGCCTCTCATTTATAGGTTGTTGATTCTCTGCCATTTGCCTAAGCCTTTGTAGATTTCACTTGTGACTTTGCCCAAGGACTTCTTACATTGAGTTAAGGTGAATCATGCTAATCGATAATGAAGACCGGGTCGGGGTGGTTGATCACTTGATAGTTAAAGTGAAAAACGATCATCGGGGCCCAAAATAATCATCGAACATCCCATCCTCCGTTATAATCTTATTGCACTCAATCCGTAATTAAGCAACATCATTAATTAAGGATTGATCAATTGGCGCCATCCGTGGGACACGTTTTACAAATTAAACTGAAAATTTTTTGTTTTACGCCTATTAAACAATTAATTCAACGGTTTAATTTCAAATCGTGTTTTTGTTGTGATGATTTGCAGGTGTTTTTTCCAATACGCAAATTGTTAATCTGCTTAACAATCATGACGTCGAATGCAAAACAAACTGGCGTCTCTGCGAATGCTGATGCATTGCCTGGCGATTCGCAGAACGTTATCGTATTTCCAATGCAAACAGATGCAAGTGTTACTGCGGGAAAATCGGTTCAGGAAACGAATGCTAAAAAATCTAATGCAAACAATGCTAACGATTCGCAGCCTGAAGCTGCCGCTGAAAAAATGATCGCACGCAGAACGTTATTGCAAAATCGCGAAGAATCAATCGCTGAAGGAAAGCGAGCGAAAATCTTATCGGGAAAATCCAGTTTACGCACTGAGAAAATTGTTAATACTGCTATTGAACAAGCCAAAAGAGACGCTAAGCATAATTGTGAATCTCACATACCGCGCACATACTTATGGCCATTAAGTGGTTCAGGATCACAAAGTGATCGGTTGGTTCTTGAGCACAATGACAGCGATAGTGATAACGCGGATGATCAAATCCACGCGCACTCCGCACACAAGTTCAGATTGGCGAAAGCGCCAAGACAGGAAGATGAATTTTCTGATGACTCAGACAGCGCAGAAGAGTTTGTTAAAAATCCATACGTCAAGCGAAAGCGACCACCAACACCTTTCCCTCGCTATGGGGAGGAAGGTGAAGCGTCTGAAGCTGCGCGCAGAGAAAACGCCCAAAATTTTTTAGCGGATGCTTTCAGAAGCATTGCGCCGAAATCAATGCAGCATAAGTTCGATCAGCCAAATTTTCTGCAAGATATGCTTACCAAATTCTGTGCGGATAACACAGACATTCGCGCAAAAAAGGCAACAGAAATTACCACTGCTGCAGATAAATTTGTCCAGCACATTTCTGACTATCCAATTGTTTCTCCGCCGATTGTGCCGGCGACGTTGGGAGTTTACTCAGGCCTCACTGATCCCTTGGATTTTCTGCAACGCTTTGAGGGCGTCGTAAGCACTTACAACTGGGATGAACCAGTCGCATGTAGAGTGTTTCCTATTGCCTTGCAGGGGTCAGCAAGGGAATGGTTTCACAGCTTGCCATCTCGCAGTATCGTTGGCTTTGTGGATCTGCGAGAAAAGTTTTTGCTGCAGTTTCAAAATTTATTACCGCAGAAAAAGACACATATAGAGTGTCACGATATTAAACAAGGCAACAAGGAGACTCTAAGTGCGCTACTTACGCGGTATATTTATGAGTGCCAGAAAATTCCGCGGTTGAATGAAGATCAGAAAATTTCTGGTTTCTTGCATGCTATCAACCCACAGCGACACCCTACGCTTGTGCGGCGATTAAGAAGAGATGTCCCACAGACATTCGCAAAAGTGCAACAGGAAACTTATGATTATATCCACGGAGGAGAAGATAGCAGTATTACCCCTGCATGTGGCTGGGGTAGAGATAAAAGTTGGCGAGATGACAATGACTCTTTCAGAGATAGTAACAGCGATAGCTATCGCGGTCCAGGCTTTTCGCGAAGAAATGGTGGCGGCGGATATCAGCGTAATGACAGGTTTCAAGGTCAGAACGATAACAATTCATATGGCCGTAATAACCGCTATTCTACGCGTAAGTGAAATAATGAGTCATTCAATATCATTCAGATGCTAACAAAAACGCCCAAAGAAATCTTACTGCAAGAGCGAGTTGCTAAGTCTTTCCCTGATCCGCAGCCATTGGGAGAAAACAGCAGGCGTGACAGATCAAAGTTTTGTGTCTTTTACGACGATTACGGTCATGACACCAATCGCTGCAGAGATTTAGCGAAATTTATTGCGGAAGCGTATGAACAGGGTAAGTTGGACCATTTGTTGGCGCAGAACTCATCCAGCACTGCGAATGCGATCATTATACCAGCTGAAGCTAATGGTTCGAGTGCCCCAAACGCGGTTGAGCGGAAAGCTCCTACGGTGAAAAATTTGGGAGTACGGATGGTAAATAAGAAAGAAAATTAGCGCTGGGTACAAGTGATTAATGTGGTAGAAGTGCACGGTGAAATGTCAGTGCTGCAAATTTCGGCGCAAATTGTTAGCTGGAAATGTCCCTCTATTACATTTCCCTCAGCGCGTTTGAATGCGGATGTTGATAAGCCCGTGGTTATTTCATGTCGTGTTGCTAATACCGGCATTATAATCATGAAGGTACATGTTGACACTGGTAGCAGTGTAGATATCATGTACGAGCAATGTTTTCTCAAGCTACCAGCACAAATTCAGGCTTTGATGAAACCTACTGCGGTTTCATTGGCTGGTTTTTCGGGAGAATCATCATGGCCTATTGGCCAATTGGAATTACAAATGGAATTGGTTGATGATAGCGATGAGTCGCTAAGGCGTCAAGCCTTATTGAATTTGTACATTATGCGGAATCAATCGCGGTTCAATATGATACTTGGCCGCACAGCTTTGCGCATGTTTGGCGCTATACCATCTACAATACATGGTATGCTAAAGTTTTCTGCTAATAAGGGTATTGGCACGCTGATTTCTGCAGAAATGGAGCCTTCATGTGCTATGGTTATGACAAGTGCGGATATGTGTGTTGAAGGGCATTCAGTTAACCCTGCTTAGTACGAAAATGATTAACAAAATATTGTATTGAAATTCCATTAATGCGAGACATGTTATGTTCATGATTTGAATAATGTAATGCGAATTAATAAAGAATAAAGCGAAGTTAATTTCAGTGTTAGTACTTGTTTCTTTAAACAGCGAAAACACTGCGTGTGGCCACGCGTAGTGTTTATTTCGCAGAATACAAATACTTATCTTTTTGAAACACTAAGTTAATGTTTGCTCTGCGGATGCTTTAAGTAAGGTGGCATTGTTTTTACTAAACATGACCTGCTTAAAATAATATATCAATACATAACTGTATTGCGAAATACATTGCAGAAAAGCCAAGTGATGAAATTGCCCACTTATGTTAATAAAAATTGCGAAAGGATAAATTTTCCTAAGTGTTTGATCTTGCCAACACTTAGATGCTTCGCAATGCTAGATTTTACCTAAGGATCGTTTTGTCGGACTTAGAAGATTCATAATGTTAAAAGATTGTTTCGCACAAAGTACGCTTTGTTATGTGCACAATAACGAATGCGGAAATTGCAATGGACAAGTCTGAATTATGAATAATTAAAGTAAAAGTGCTATATAAATAAAAGAAGTTGCAACTGCGAATGATAAATAAAGTGCGAATAATGTTATATTAACAAAGCGAACAAGTCGCAGATAGTTACAAAAAAGCAATTCATAAATTGCACGCATACATTAAAATAAACCAACTATAAACTAAAGCTTCGGCGCTTTAATGTCAGCGAATGTCACGCCTTCACGCTGACATAACTCTTCCAAAGCTGGAATGCTCACCTTCTCCACCTCTTTCTTAGCCACTTTTAATGCTTCGCGAGCATCATCCGTTGAACATATTTCGTCAGCTAAGTCTGATAGAAGGGGTTTGGAGAGATCGCCGAGCTTGCATAGTAAGTCATACCACTCGCAGCGAGTGGCAAGTTTGGCAGCTTGAGAATAAGCTTGAAATTTTTCAGTGACGGGTTTTGAGTCCATCACTTTATCTGCGAACTCGGGAAGATACTTAACAAGTTGAGCGAAATCATGTTCCGCAGTGTTCGCTCTCCTATTAAGCTGGGCGATTGCTTCCTTCGCTTTCCCCAGCTGCGTTTTTAATTTTTCCGCTTTCAAGTACTGAGCGTTGGCCACCTTGACAGCATGTTCACGTTCATCTGATAAATCAGTGAACCGTTCTATGCTATCCATAGTAAGACAGAGCGAGTTATAGCAATTATATAACCGTTGTCTTGCAGATTCAGCCAAAGTTAGACTGCGGTACTTTGCCTTTGTTTGCTCAGGAAGAAATTTATGCAGTTTCTGATACAGTCTGTTGGCTTCCTCATCAGCTACAGCCTCTTCTTCATCAGCACCCTCTCCTTCTTCCTGATTGGACGCCTCTGCGTCAGAAGGAAGGGATGGGTCTTGCTCAGGCTCTCCTACCACATCTGCGGGAGTGCGGCTCCTGATGTTGTAGCGCGGATTGGTTTCAGCGGGAGACTCTGAAATCACAACTGAAACAAGATTAATAAATATCGCTAATTTATGCATAATATGCGCATATATGATTAGAAGTCGTAAAATTAAAATTACGCACTTGTCTCTTGTTCTGCAAGAGTATGCAGTCGTTTCTTGCGTGGAGTCGGTGAACTCTCCACCATTTTCCTTTTGCCCCGGTCCTCGCCGCCGGCGATGAAAAACTCGTTGATGATTGGTTCATCAATCAGAATAATATCGCCCTCGCCCTCCTTCGGGCGGCGAGCAGGGCTGATTCTGCTAACATCAGTGGTCCTCATAACAAGGTCAAGAGGAATCTCTGCGAAAAAACAATGTGAAATGTTATACAAGGCAAAATGTATACTGTGAATTATGTTATGCGAAAAAAGACAAGTGAAATACCATTCTTGGCTTGATCAACTAAAAGTGCGTCATGGTCGCTCCATGGCCACTGGATTTATACGTGTCCAATGTACAGCGGTACATTGGAATATGGCCTCACAATGATGCCCGCCTTCCTAAAAATACTGAGAACATCGTTCTCAAGATCATCCAACACCGGCTTCTCATTGACTTCCGAATTAATCTCCTCGCTCCACTTCCTCGGAATGTTGCTATCGACATACGCGGTATCGTTAATATAGAAAAATGAACCGCGCCAATTGCCGATGGAATCTTTAGGAGAAACCATATTGCCCAACTTGCTGCGGAATGAGAACCATCCCACATCATATAAAATTAAGCTGTTAAGAGTGCGGAACACGGTTAACAACGGCTGCTTGTTGTTGGCGTGGCAATACATTTCGAAAAGCACAATTTTTTTCACCGCATTTGGGTGAAGCTGTGCTAACGCAACCCTATAGTGTTCGCATACACTGCGAACAAATTCGGTTAAAGGAAAACGGAGGTTGCCCTGCGAAATGGCAGCCTCATATACCGTAATCATCCCCTTAGGGGGAGTATCGGCTCGGTCCTCGTGAAGGGGCACGGTTGGAACAAAATGCCCAAGTGGCGGATACCACTCTCTAAGGGTTTGTAGTTTGGCCTCTGTCATATATGACACAAAACCGCCGGGAGTATGCATCGATGCAGAAGCAGCCATTAATAATATGCAAGGAAAAATTGAGTATGGAAGTGATGAAATTGAAGTTCGAATTGAGAAAATCAAAGGCTGAATTGGCTAATTGTCAATTACGATTGCGGTTGTAAGATTGCAAATTGAATGCAAAATTGGGAAAGGAAAGCGTAAAGTTTTTGTGCGGCGTTGTCTGTTATTTATAATTGGGATTAGGGCGAGCAAGTTGAAAAGGTAATCACTGAATTTTAACGGCTGTAATTACTGTGACGCGTAAAACGGTAAAAATCTAGCCGTTAAAATAAGCTGATTTGACAGAATAGCGAAAGTTACCGTTGTAAATACGTGTTTCGCCTAATTAAAACAACGGTAATAAATGGACAGTAAAAAATATATAATAAAGTTCGCGAGATATTTTAAGATGCACTTCTTTATTTTTAGAGTTTATCATGATGCATTTGCTTCGCGAAAATGCATCATAATAAACTGGAGGGACTTGATCATATACATAGCATTGTATATGTATATTTTATTTTCTAAAAAGCTAAGGACAGAACTACGCGGATTATAAGGCACAGTTATGCAATATTCGTTGAAAATAAATACTGCGGTTATGTATTCGCTGAAATGCCAAACTGCGGTTTGATCCGCTGACTTTCCGCGGAGAGCCGAGCATCTCGCAGACCGCGGATATCACGGATACTATAAATAGGAAGCTTGGCCTCTCATTTATAGGTTGTCGATTCTCTGCCATTTGCCTAAGCCTTTGTAGATTTCACTTGTGACTTTGCCCAAGGACTTCTTACATTGAGTTAAGGTGAATCATGCTAATCGATAACGAAGATCGGGTCGGGGTGGTTGATCACTTGATAGTTAAAGTGAAAAACGATCATCGGGGCCCAAAATAATCATCGAACATCCCATCCTCCATTATAATCTTATTGCACTCAATCCGTAATTAAGCAACATCATTAATTAAGGATTGATCAGGGTGCTCGCGAACATACTTTTGGAATGCAAACGATTTAGATAATCAACGTTATGGAAATACAAAATCTTGTGGTTCAAAAACAACGTTTACAAGCACCTATGATTTCACCAACGTTTTTCATTGACAGTTTTCATTATGTTTCTCAGGTTCATGATTGGCTATTTGATACATGCTTCCGCGTGCACTCATACTTACTTGGGGTCAAGCATACATGCATACATTCTGATTTCTTGCTTGGGGTCAAGCATACATGCGCACACTTTGATATACTTGCTTGGGGTCAAGCAATACTACTTACGCTATTTATAGCAACCGTGATTTTAAACTAATTATGTCGCAAGTTATTTCATTTATACTTTATACTTTTGTAAACTTAAACTTGTTGTCGATCCGTTTTGTAAACTAAACTTTGCAAGTCTTGTACGTTTCAAATGAATGCGATATAATTTTGGTCAAACGCGTCTCATATAGGGACTATGACCACGCAACTGGACCTAAGTTAATGGCACCGTCAATGGCGATTTTTTGGGTCGTTACACATTTGGTGACTATTCGTCTTTGGAATTTCATTACGCGAGATAAGGTACGGATATTCTACGTGGTACTAGGATCATTTCGGTATATTCTCTCCTCTCAAATCTTCGTTTGAATCACGTATAAATATTATTGGTATGACATGCTTATTTGAAAATTCGTTATGTTTGTTAATCTGTATATTGTGTTATGATTTTTCTCATATTTGATGTACTAACGAGGTTGCTTATTGTGTTTGATAATTGAGGAATCATAATATTTTGGTATTTGTAAATTGTGTCAAAACCGTGTCTCGAAAACCCCATCCAAAGCAGCCCGAGATTAGCCGCGAAACTGTCACAAAACAGTCCCAAAATCAGCCTTTAACAGCTGTAAATCAGTCTCGAAACAGCCCTGTATTGTCCCGAAAATAGCCCCGAAAAGTACCGAAATAACCCGGCAAACAACGTGTGTGAGTGTGGCGAGTGGTACGGTGATTCGTATCGAGTGTCCCTCATTCTATGTGGCTTTACATGTCCCGTTAAGTTACTTATAAGTTGTATTTAATTAAAGGGCTCAAAAAGTATGTAAATGACTAGTGGCAAAAGTTAGACCTAATGGTTGGGTAAACACGTGATTTTAGTAATAAAAACGACATAAAAAATATTTAAGTATTGTTCAAACGTAAAATATTTAAGTTCGGTTTATTAGTTCTTTTTAAAGTATTTTAAAGTCTATTATTTATTCATTTTAAAAAGTACTCAGTAATTTGTAAAAATAAGTTGGTTGAAACGGTTTCTTAAAATATGCCTAAGAGTAACCTATCCATGGAGGTCCCATGGGCGCGTTATTGTGACACCGGTAACGTGGCATCGACCGTAGAGGTGTATTTTGTTATATCTACGGCGTCTCCTTTTGATTACCCCGTGGTGGTACGAGCTCTTTGTATTTGTTATTTGATTTTGATAGGAGGCGTATGGATCGATCCTAGCTATTTTGTTTTGACGGTGTACGTTTATCATAGTGTCATACGAAACGTCACCGATATGAATGATTAGTGGAGTAGCTACCCTATGATTTCATTTTGATACTTTGTAAGTTATTTGTTTTGACTCTTAGTGCATTAATTTTATGAAATTGGTATTTTGTACTATATATTGATATATATCATCTTTGGTATGATAGATTTATACTTATTCGTACTTTGCTTTGAAAATAAGTTCGTTTTGAAAATAAGTTTCTTTTGAAAATAAGTTCCTTTTGATAATAAGTTCGTTTTGAAAATGAGTTTATTTTGTAATAAAGCTTGTATCAAAATATGTCATTGCATGTCATACTATACTCCTACGTTTGTTATATCCATTCACTGGGCTTTGGCTCAGTCGTATTCCGTTTTTCTTTCTTATACGACAGGTGATCAGTGGGCTTTGAGATCGAGGGAAGAGTGTAGAGTTGAAGAGGACTTAGCACTATTGCCTTAGAGTTTTTCAGACTTTATTACATTTGACTTAGATTTTGGTTTGACTTTGAATAAGGTTAACGCCCTTTTGTCTAGTTCCTTTTTATATCAGTTATTAGAGGTTTCTAAGTTAGGGGCGTTACAACATGAAATTCCCTTTAACTTGCCAAACTCTGCAAGTAAATATTTGACATAAACATCAAACCGTCCGCATGTAACGCTTCCTAATTATTACCCTATATACTAATAGTCGTGGGAAGTTTGGTCGTTTGACCCCCAACCCCGCCCAAAATTTGGTCAAAACGACAATTGACCAAACTTCACCCCAAAAAATGCAAAAAAACCCCCTCAACTATCGACAAGTTACATAAACTACCCTTAAATCCAGAGGGGTAAAACGTCAATTTACTTAATTAAAATAAAAAACTCCCCCAACCCCTATGACAGCCCGTATCTTCCTCCTCGCTCCGAGTTAAATTCCACCGACCACACTGTTAAACTCGAAATATTTTTGTGAACAAAACGAAACTAACTACGTTCGAAACGGACACTTTTTAAAAAACGCTAACCACAACGACAGCCCGTATCTTCCCGCTCGGCGCGAGTTAAATTTTTTCGAAAGCAGCGTCGTAATCGAAATAATTTTATGAACAAAACGATAAAAGGTACGTTCGAAACGGATACCTTTTAAAAAACGCTAAACACAACGACAGCCCGTTTCTTCCTGCTCGCCACGAGTAAATTTTCCCGCCACCCACATTATGACCCGAAGGCCACCACCGCAACGCGCGTTCGGTAACTTTCTAGTTTTTTGATTATTAGATAAGAGAGGAATACTCACAATTAACTAACATGCGATTCTGTGCTAGTCAAATTAAGAACTTGCTTTTCTACATATACTGTACATATTGTATTCAACTTCTGAATCACACTATAATTATTTTCAAATTGCGATACAGTATTATCTAGGACATACAATTACATTACATTGATTGATCATGTACACTAAATATATATGAACGAGATCGATAGTATATAGACATATGAACTCTTTTAACAAAGAATTCAACTCTATACAACTAATAAGACGGCATAATGATTACAAGTATTAGGTTCTATTTATTAATAGGATTAGATATGATTAAATGAATGAATGGATATATTTGATGGGTTTAAATGTTTAAAATGGGTTTATATGATATATATATATATATATATATATATATATATATATATATATATATATATATTTTTTTTTTTATTTTTTTTTTTTTTTTTTTTTTTTTGAGTGGATAAATGTGTGACATTAGAGGATGTATATGATGGATTTAAGCGTTTAGGATGGGGATTTATCATATTATTTTATTTAAGTGGATAAATAAATATGTAATATTGAATTTTATTAAGGGGATATTTGATAAAACCCCAAAAATTTACAAGTAAAACTGTTCTATTTCATTTTCACGGTTTGTTTGTCAGCCATCAAAAGGAAACGCAACCTCTTTACGCACCAAATATATGTGGCCAACATCAATGGCCACTTCATCTTCCCTATTCCTTCTAAAAAGCTCTCTATTTCACACTTTTACTAAACCCTTTTCTACTAGTATCATTTCACCTCTCAAATCTTATCATTTTCACAACAAATCAATAAGGGTTAGTAAACCAATTTTACATTCATTAAAATTTAATGTCCATGTTTTTATCTTATCTGTAGTGCTATTCATGTGTGTTCTGTTGATCACCCAGAAATATAAATTTATTGGTTGTGTTTTCAGATGGAAATAAGTGAAATTAAAGAGGAAAAAAAGAAGATATTTGTAGCAGGAGCAACTGGAAAAACAGGTAAGAGAATAGTTGAGCAGTTACTAGCAAAAGGCTTTGCAGTTAAAGCCGGTGTTCGAGATGCCGAAAAGGCTAAATCTATCTTTCCTAATCAAGATCAAGATCTTCAATTTGTATGTTTTTTTGGATTCAATGTTTAAACTTAAAATTTGTGTATACTTGGGTAGCCGGACATGTTCAAAACTCACTAGCACTAAGCCAGGAAACGGTCAGAAACGGGAAATCGAATAATTAGACTAGGTAGGTTGCGTACATCTGCGTAAAATACTCCCATCTCCTTGCTATAGGTAGCCCGAATATTTTAGTGATACAAGATTACATGCGACTCAAGTACGCATCAGTGGCGATTCCAAGATTATAACTCAATGGGGTCCCGAAATTTTTTTCAATACCAATTATATTACATTGCTATTTTAGTGATAGTTTACCTTCAAAAAGATTATAAATTTGCAAAATATATAGGGTCAGAGTAGTATAATTTAGTGGTGTCCAATATAATTTAAAAGAAAAACTATAGATTTGAAAAATACATGGGGTCATACATTTAAATTTTAAATTTAGTGGTGTGTCCTATACAATTTACAAGGTATTTTCTACTAAAAATTTTCAAACTAGCGGTGTCTCGTGACCCCACGGGTCCCTACTTAGAATCGCCCTTGGTACGCATATGTTCAACTCAATGTCAATGTCATTTCGACTCATAGGTTTTCTTTTTAACAGCAAACACACACACACCCTTTTTGTCCAGGACGGGAGTCGAACTCACAACCTCAAGGTTCATGAGATCCCTTGATACCGCTAGGCCAGAAGCCCTTTGGTATTTCGACCCATAGGTCGTGGGTTCAATCTTACATGAAACGTGTATATAAATACATTCAACCTGTGGTTGTAAGAGTGTGAGTTTGCGGTTTTAGAAAAAAACTTGTATGATGATAAAAGGCTGCGAATGATTCATAAGATGTTGATTATAGGGTTTGGGAATAACCGGATAAACATTTGAATCATGCAATCACTTTTTTAATAAAGTATTTCGCCATATACATTGCCTTAGGTTAAACGAAATCTTTATGTGGAATAAGACAAAGACAACAACTCCAATATAGGCAATTAACATTTAGAGTCAACAGCAAAGAGTTTTGTATATCTCAATTGTCCATTACATGGTCTATATAGATATGAAAGGTTACACCTTTTGACGAAATGATGTCCATGAATGATGAGACCTTTTGACGAAAAGACACCAACTAATATACATAATCTTTCACTTTGATTAATCAAGTTAGCTTATACAAGTGTGCAGTCCGCAATCTCCTAACTCGTATCTAACCTTAACTTGAAACCCTTTTGTTTTTTTGTTTTTTTTGGATGGAATTGGTATGAATGAAAGCAAATTGTCTTTTAAATTTCGTGAAATGTTGCATTTTGAAGGTTTAAGTAGCATATGCATGGACTAACGGTTATATGTATATACGTACATTTTTCACTTTCAGGTAAAAGCAGATGTAACAGATGGTTCAGAAAAGTTAGCCGATGCAATTGGTGATGATTCAGATGCTGTTATTTGTGCTACTGGTTTTCAGTATTCATTGGACTTATTGGCTCCATGGAAGGTCACTTGTTCATCTTTATCAACACTACTGTTTGTAACCTAACAATAATAATATACTGTTTGGGGTGATTTGGTTTTTCAGGTTGATTATTATGGGACGGTTAACTTAGTTGATGCATGTCGAAAAGTTGGTGTGAGTAGGTTTATTCTGGTGAGTTCGATACTGGTCAATGGTGCTGCAATGGGCCAGTTGCTTAATCCAGCTTATGTCGTTCTCAATGCTTTTGGGCTTGTTTTGGTTGCGAAGCTTCAAGCGGAGCAATACATAAGGAAATCGGGTATCAATTACACCATTATAAGACCTGGTGGGTTGAAAAACGACCCACCAAATGGAAACATCGTCATGGAACCAGAGGTATTCATTTAAAGAAGCCTAGTCTAAAAAACAACTATATACTTTTGACTTTTGTAGGTAGATGCATTAATCAGTTTTTAAATGCTAAAAATTGCATGAAGTTTTTAAATTCAACACGTTTACATTTGTATATGATTGAATGTGTGTGTATTCAATCTCGCTACCTAAGTTTGACTTGTTAGACCAACAAAAAGTCTAACACACGGCAGATTTAGTTATGGTTTTTGCTTTCGTGCAGGATGTATTGTTTCAAGGATCTATATCTAGAGACCAAGTAGCGGAAGTGGCCGTTGAGGCACTGATTCATCCACAATCTTCTTATAAAGTTGTCGAGATAATTGCAAGCACAGAAACTCCTAAAAAGTCGTTTGAGGAACTGTTTGGTTCTATTAAACAAGGCTAGTTTTAATGAAACATTCTTAGTATAGTCATATATAATTTTTCTTCAAAGTACTTATACTAGTCTTGTGTATACCTTGATATGTCTTTATTCGCTCCATTTGAAAAGAAAACATTGTTTTGTCTAACTTAAGCTCCGATGTTTGACTCGTGGTATGTAAGTCAAATATACAGCAAGTTAGAAACAAAATTACGAAATCACATTATATCTCTAAACTTTTGTTATTGGTGTCAGTTTTATACAATATGAAGTACTGTGAAAATTGTGTTTATGTAGATCCATATAACATTAAAAAAAAAATAATAATAATAATAATAATAATAAATAAAAATTAATAAGTTTACATTCTAAATTTGGCTTCTTTTACCTTAAAAAGAAATATTCAAAACAGAATGAAAGGCATAACTAGGTATGGAGAATCCAACATGGCGCTGTTTTGTTAACAACAAAGGAATGCTTTGACTTTAATAGTCAAGAATCAGTTTCTAAATAAATTGGAAAATATATGTTTGAAGTTATAACTTAATTTACATGTTCAGCACTTGTCACCCATAGTTAGTTTCATATTTAGTTAGTTACTTACGAATTCCAATCATTTACATGCATATTTGGTCGAATCTGTATCAGTTTGACTCTCAGTTATGTTTTTCCATGATCAACCAAAAACTCAAACATCAACACATCTTACTCAATGTAATATAATAATAATCTGTTGGAAAAACTTCTTAGTCTGGCTCGTATGTATTCTTTAACTTGATGGTCAGTTGAAGAACCAAATACTTTTTGTGATTTTATTATAAATGAATGAAACTAAGAGTTTAGAGTAGGATTTAAAACTTGAAATCCCACTCTTTGGATCTAAAGTTGTACGTATATGCATACATAATAGTTACGGGTAAGATTATATATATTTTACAAAGCCTAGCTCTGAGCCTCTGACATGGGCTTTGTAACAGTAATACAGTATATTTTTGAAAGACATACGTAATCAGAATCCAACTATTCCAACATGTAGTTATTTTGTAACAGAAGAATACTTTGACTTTTGGTAGTCAACAACCACTTTTTAATAGTATTAGAAAAATGGCATGACGAAGTTATAACAACTCAATTTGCACGTTGAGCACTTGTCACTTATAGCTAGTTTCAAATTTCCATTCGTTTACATGCATATTTGGTTGAATCTCTATCAATTTGACTCTCAAATTAAGGCTCAGATCCGTGTGCAATCAAAAAGTCAAATATCAGCAGATTTTAGTCAATGTAATATAAAACTAGGCTCGTGTTGCTCACAACACATCTGATGGAAAAATGGGTTAAAACTTAAAAGTTTATACATATTATAGATAGATAAATACCAAGAATTACAATCCAACAAACGCTCATCTAACACAATACATTTTACTTAAACTGATGGCTGTTTCACACATCAAGACACTTTGTGCCTATTAATGTCTAACTAGTTAATACCTCTAAATTTCACAACCACCTTGTAAACTAGTTCGTTCAAAGGCTTCACATACAAAGTACAAAACATTCAACGATTTTAGACGAAATAAACTCAACTAGCCTTTACTTTAGGCACTTCATTTATGGATGATTTGAAGCATGGTACCCAAACAGAGGTCCGCTTTTGATACATTCTGTATGCTTCAGCCCTATACTCAAATTTCAGCATCTTTCTTTCAACAAGTATAGTAACATATGCTAAGCACATTGTGTTGACTAATGGTCCAACAAAGGCCCAACTGCAACCCAGGTTCCAGGCAAATATGAGTAGACCCCACCACCATAATTGCTCACCAAAATAGTTTGGGTGCCTTGAATAGTACCATAAGCCTTCATCAAGATTGGGCACCAATGGGTTTCCTTGTTCTTTTAGTTTCTCATTTTTGGTGACGAATGTGTAAAGTTGTGTGTCCGCAAAATGAGCTATAACAATGCCGCTAATACAAACGATTATGGCAACTATGTCCCATATGTTCAGTGGCTTGTTTACGCTGTGGACGATGTATATTGGTAGGCACACGCCAATTAAAAATACCTGGGTAATATATAATACAAGATGAAATCCCACCAACATATAAAGATTGTTTTGGTTTTTGTCATTCAAACATTAGGTTAAACACTTAAACCATAACAAACTATGAATTTTGTAGAAATGAATTCGAAAGCATTCATATCTAGTACTTTTTTTTTTAACAGCAGTTATGGAATCACCCAGGGGACTAATCAACTCAGGCGTTCATCTCCCGCAGTTGCATAACTAGCCCCCAACTGCTGCCCAGGAGGAAACCCGGCCCAATCCGAGGGCATGGGCAGTAAAACCCCCCCTCCCCCACTGCCCCCACGACGCGATGTGCGGAAGGCACCATTGGGTGGAATTCAAGAGTTAAGGGGGAAACGTTGTGTGCATTCATATCTTGTACTGAAAGCAGATTTTTTTTTTCTTTTTTTAGTTTCCAAATTTCTATCAAAATTGGAACAATGATACATACAAATATAATACAAAACAAAACATGCAACAAGAGAGTTTATCACAAAATTGAAGGAAATAACAGTAGGAACACTCTTTTACTAATACTCTCTGTCTCAAAATAAGTATCTACATTTCCATTTTACTTTGTCACAATATAAGTGTCCACTTTCAATATAGACAATCTTTACCTTTTTACAATTACTTACATTTTTTCACAAAAGTTGGTATCTAAAGTAACAACAAAAGTGACATTCAACTCTGAAAATGAAGTACGCTTCAATTTACCTAAAACTTAAACACGACACTTATTATGGGACGGAGAGAGACGGAGAGAGTATCAATTGACAATCTATTTATTGAACAATAAAAGATTACTATTCCAGACAAATTAATGTAATTAATGCATTTCCGCTTGGCGTTTTTTTATTTGGTCCGATTTGTTCGCATGGTGGAACATTAGGCGGATGATTCCACCCACATTAATCATGTTCACCTCGGATTGGTATTCGGGAATCGGTATTATTGCTTCGAAATTTTGGAGATTAATCCGTCCGGCTAATTTATGAGCACTATGGGTTGCAAGAAATACGGCTTTATTCGAAGATGAAGTATCGTGTTGGACTCACATTGTCAAAGAGATCAAGATAAAAGGTTTTCAGTGGACCCTTGGAGGAAAATTATGTCACTCTCATCAAATTTATATTTGGGAAAACAATCCATGGATGTTAATTTGAGCCTACGACTTCCGAGTATTTACTTATGTTCTGTTTACACAGCTCGTACATGTAACCACATATGTGTGTTAATCAAATTTGCAAATGGCTTGGTTAGATTTAGTTAGTACAGACCATGTGGGTCATTTTTGTTCACTGGGTCATATTCATGATGTCATTCTTTTGTAATGTCTGCAATCATTGTTTTGATGATTTGTTTTAATTTAATTCCTTGTTTTTTGCCAAAAAAAATCTACTTCCAACACTATTTTTCAATTCTCAAACTATATCTTTTTTCACAATTTATATATGTATTATAACTTACTAGAATTTTTTTAAATTAAAACTGTTTGTTCTAATCAAAATATTATATTCTATAGATTTATACTGTTACCTGTCTCTCATAGTTCTGTTTCCAATTACTTACTTTTTCTTCACAAATACTTATTATTCACGAATTTGTACATTAATTGTTACAATGTGGCTTTGACTAATGTAGTCACCCTATCTTAGGCTTGAAAGAACATATTAGTACTAAAATTAAGTACTCCATACTTAAAGTAAATTAAAGCAAGTCAATGATAGAGGTTTCAAGAACTAGTAGTATACCTGTTGAATGAGATAAACTGCAAAGAAAGAAACCCACCACCAGTGTTTTCCATACTGTCGAGCCAGATCAGTGAACCTCCAATCTTCTCTAGCACCCCACTGCCATTTTTCACGCCTAAAATAGTTATGGGTCAGCCTTATAGCCCAGACCCAAGTCAACACAACAACAACCCTTGATCGCCATAAGTTGTATTGCGAAATAGGGTGCGTCTGAAAGAAATGCGCTAGTAACACCGGTATCACGGTCCAGTACACATCTATCATCTACAGTACAAAATAACAAACAAACACAACTATTAACATAATTAAACCTCAGCTCGTTAGATTGGGTGAGGCTAATGTGTTACTACATAAGGAAATTAAAAAAAAAAAAAAAAAAAAAAAAAAAAAAATAAAGGTTAAGTAGTTTACCCAATGGCTAGATTGGATGAGGCTAATGAGCCAAAAAAGGACATTGATGTTGAAGAAAAAAAGGATGTTGGCTAAGAATAGAGGATGGTGGTAGCACCATGACCATATTGGGGATAAATTGTGTTGGTTTTTGAGGAGGAAATATGTGTAGAAAAGTATTGAAGGAAGTGGAGCTACAAATGCAATCAAAGCATTTTTCAGATTTCTACCCATGTTTGCTTGGTTTGGTTGATTTAATCAAACTTGGTGGTTCACTAAATGCCCATTTTCTATTCTATTATTTATATACGGATTATACGAGTTCTAATCATTAAATCTAATAATTTGCTTGAAATTTAACGGACCAATCAGAGTGTGACATGTGGCGCGACAATCATATGTGATTGAAAAAAAAATTAAAATTTTTAATTTTTTTTTAAATTTTAATTTTTTTAAATTTTTTTTTAAAAAAAAAATAAATTTTTTTTTTAATTTAGCATTCAAATCCAATCACATGCGATTGTAAAACTCAATCACATGTGATTGTAAAACACAATCACATGTGATTCTGCATGTCAAATCTAATCACATGTGATTGTAAAAAAAAAAATTCAACCGAAAACAGACTTTAATTCGGTGATTTGATCAAGTTTGTTAGCATTTCGTGATCATATCTTCAAAATTTCAGACTTTAATTCGGTGATTTGATCAAGTTTTGATCAAAAACTTGGTGTTTAAAGGTTTTAGCACAAAGTTACTGAATTCCGTCATTTTATTAAAAAAAACTTTTCAATTACATGTGATTGGATTTGTCTGTGACGACCCGAAAATTTCCGACTAAATTTAAACTTAATCTCTATATAAATTCGACATGATAAGCAAAGTCTGTAATATTGAGTCTCAAAATTTTTGAACTGTTTCATGAAATCAATTACCCTTTGACTATTTTCGACGATTCACGAACAACTATTTGTAAATAGGTATGTATATATTTAAATAATTATACATATGATTTGAAATATAATTTATATGATGTAATTGTTAGAAATTAATTATGTAAAAATATAATTATCATTTAAAACATATCTATATACAAATAAAGTATATTAAAAATAAATATTAAATAATTGTAATACTCATTGGTGTTCCGATTGATATTAAGCAAATTAAATTCAAACTGATATTATTTTAAAATAAACGGTGATCCGAAAATGAGTTCTATAAATTTTAGGCTTATTAAAGATATATTTAGGAACCATTTGTTGAATTTTAAAACTTTTCATATTTTACATGGGATTGGGGGTGAATAATTAATGTAATTTTTATTTAATAATTAATGACCGAATTTGATACCATAATGACCAGAATAAATAAATGGACTTAATTTAGAAATTTGAGACTTTTAGGAACACTTTTATATTTTAACTGTTTAGCAATGGGTACGAAATAATATCTAATAAAAAGTGTCGGCAGAGAGTAATAGGAAAATGATCCGTGAATGAAAATTAGAAACTACTGTGTTGTACTATTTCCTTTTTGTTGATTTACAATTCACCAACTATCTTATATATTGATCATGCATATTTTAACCGTGGGGTTTAATATGCCTGCTCAATACGTAAAGAGGGGTTTAAGGATCTTAGAACGTGGCTCTCCGGTCCGGCTACCGTGAATAACCCTGGCCGACATGATGATGTCAGCGGGGTGGCCAAGTGATTAAGTCCACCTCTGATAACGATCGTCGATCGAGAGGCCCCAAATAAGGTCGTAGGTACTAGCTTACAGAAGACTAACCTGTTAACCTTGAAAAGATGCTGGATGATGTTGTTTTACGTAATGTGTATCGTATGCGATGGTTACGTAATGTGCTGTGTCCGGTAAACGATAATTAGGGTTTGTATTTATAGGCTAACCCTAATTCTAGAGCCGTCCCAGATCACGTTAATCTCATCCATAACTGACTCCCCCGAATCACGGATATAATTATGGAAAAGATATTTACTTGACAGCTAAGCAACCGCCGTACCGGGAACAAAGGAATCAGATACAATCCGCATACCGCATACCGCATAGCGCACACAAGCACACGCATACGCACACGATTAAGCGCCCGCATGCATATGAGGTGCGCATGCGGGTTGCGGTATCATTATGTCCCCCCAGTTTGATGTTATATGGCGCGAGGCGTATGATATCAAACTATTAAGCGAAAGAAAAAACAAGAAAACGGCTAGCATTTAATATTCCGCGTGCGCCTCGATGCCATTAAATGCCTGTCACAATCGCAGAAGCCCATTCAGCGGACATGACATAAAGTGGCAGTGTGTCAGGCGCGTGCCAACCACGCGCGTACATGTAATCATACCCAACTGGCATCCACGCGCATCAATAAAGTGCTGGCCGTCGATTGCGTAACACGTGTACAGCCACGATCACACTACTCCATCCCATGACTCCCAATCGTCCCTATAAATACCCCATTTTGCAGCTCATTTCCACTTTCCTGCCTCAAGCTTCCTCGTTACGCTGCCAATTTGAAATCCGATCAAAAATCAAACATTCCAGCCACCATTTAAAGGTTAGTATTCATCCGATTACTCCTAGAAAATGACTAAAGCTAACGAGACGTATGTAGATAGCGTAGAGTCTGTTATAGAGCAGAAGCACATAGATTACTTAGTGAAACAGTATCCTCCCTTAGCTAAGTACAATCCGGTGCCACCCCTACCCCATCAGCGTGCTCACGAGCCCCAGGAGAAGAAAGTGGCCATTTATGAACATGCGTTCAAGCATGGTAACTTTAGGGTTCCCCCATCTGACTTCTTCTTAGGCGTATTAGATCACTTCAGAGTGGGATTAGGGCAACTACACCCGTACGCCATAGGCAAAATAGTTCTGTTTGAAATGTGGTGCGCCGCAATCGACAGGGTACCGTTGGTTAAAGTTTTCTGTCATCTATACCGCCTAGCCAATCACCACAAATCCTGGTTCACCTTCTTCGCCCGACAAAATTTCACCAAAACCCCAAAGTCGAATGCGGGTAACTGGAAAGAAACTTTCTTTTTCGTTGACCAAACTGTAGTTGGTACCGCTTTTCCGCAAACGCTTATATGGTGCGAGAAGGTGGAAAAGGATGTGAACAAAACCCCGGTCCTTGATGACGAGGAAACAAAGCTGTTAGCGGAGTGGGCTAACGCACAGCTGGTGCACCGGTCATACGGGAACGTGATGTTGCGGCTAGGGAAGATATCCGCACACTGGCCATGGGAGGATGTGCGTCCAGCCATAGTCGGACCGGATGGAAAGGGTAGGAATAGTATAATCACGTACTAACAGTTTGCTATTTATGTGTTCTAACACATGCGTGCATGTTTGCAGAGATGAAGATGAAGAGAGTACTGACTGCGGAAGAGATTGCGGGCATCGCCTTCCGCAAACAGAATGTGAACCAGCCGTTAGAGCAGGAGACTGGCGAGAATGCACCTGCCACCTCCGGCAATAAACGCAAGGCCGCCGAAGCCTCCCAATCCCAACAGAAGAAGAAGAAACTCACTCCCAAACAGAGGGAGGACAAGCGGAATGATAACTTCGTTCCCATCGAACCCCGTTCTGTGGATCTACCTCCCCCATCCTCTGGTAAGAGCTCAGCTTTCGCGCATACCGCACATTTAAGTTTGCATTTATATAACCACTTATTAACACGCAGGGCATGCGGAAGAAACTCATCACACCCCATCGCGGGTCAATCTGGACCTCGAAGCTACTGCCGAGTCAAAGGATAAGACGATACACCTGGACTCCGAGTCCACACCAACCCCGCCACACGGTAGCTTCCGATTGGCAAACCTGGCGCAGCTCACCCAGATATCAGCGGAAAACGCCGCAGAGCAGTCCGCCTTCCTCCAACAAATCTTCCCGGCTGAGTTCCGCAACCAACTAGCCGCACTGCCTTTTAATCAGGCGCTCAACGCCTTCGTCCAAAACGGCCTTGTCTTTTTTGGCATGGTTGCAGATCAAGCTCGCCGTTCGACTAACTTGTATCAAGTGGCCTTGCGGAAAGAAACAGAGCTAGGGCTGCTGCAAGCGGGGGTTGATCAGGTGAAGAAAGACAGGGACGCCGCAGAAGAAGCGCCCAAGGCGGTGGAGTTAACCGCGGCGGAAACCAAAACTGCACTGATTGAAGAGAGAAATAAAAACCGTGAGCTGGTTGGTGCGGTTGACCAGTCCAAGGGGGAGGCGGAGCGTCTGCGGGTGGAGCTGGAAAGGGTGACGAGGGAAAGGGATGACGCGGTAACCAACCGCGAGCTGGCAGAGGCGGATCTGGCGAAGCTGCGCACTGCACTCCCCACCATTGCGCAAAAGGTGATGGACTCAGAGCCTGTGTCCGACAAGTTCAATGCCTACATTGATGCGGTCAGGGACCATGAAATCAACAAGGCTGTGCAGGAGGTAATCCAAGCTTGCGGTCTAACACCGCCGTTCCCCGACATCGTCCAAAAGAAGCTAAAAGAGGGAACGGCTGCAGCGTTAATGGAGGCGGAAGAAGCCATCAAGTCCATTCCTATCCCCCTAATCAACGCATTCGCTGCGGACCCGAACATGTCGATCGATGGATTTTTAAAGGAGGATTATTAGTTTGTGCTGGATTGCGCCGTAAGTCCTATGCTTAGGCAAGCATTTGTATTTTTGCAGCCCTAAGTCCCGTGTTGGGCAGGCGTTACAAACAATTACCTCATGTAAATTTGATGTATATACATTCCTGATATGCATGCGTGGTGTGTTTATTTGTTTATATATCGCGAATCAAAACAAAAGGTGAACCGCATGCCCATGCGCATAGTTAACCAAAACTCATGCGTATGCGGGTATTACTGCGTAAAATAAACCAATAACAATTACCCTTTAATAATTTAGACTCGAAAGCTACTGCGTTATCGCTTTGTCATGTACTAGAGGTGCACTATAGCTGTATGGTAAGCAACGCAACTAAAAACAAGCCAATGTTTTTATGCTTCGAGTTCCTCAAGCAAACCAATGCGAGAGTAATTACGCACAAGCAAACCAATGCTTGTAATTTTTTAAGTCGACTTTGCAGCCATCTAGTCTGCGTGGCGCTTGGCTAGGGGAAAACCAATTCCCGTTGCCTGCCGTTAGCGTCTAGCCTTGTAACCAAACAGGCTTCTGCCGCACGGGGGCTAGAGGACACCCCTTAAGTAGGCAGGAACCGCATACAAAAAAGATTGACAACAAAAGTATGCGCGAGTAAATATTTAATTGGCATTAATCACAATTACAACCGCGACACATCCAAACGGACGGAAAATACATAGAAAAAATAATGTACTACAATAAACTGGAGTGATCAGGTCCACCTAGCTACATATAACATTTTTTCAATAACGTCGCATGCCAAGTGCGTTTCACAGGTTTTCCATCTAATGTCTCGAGATGGTACGCCCCGGTATTGTTTGCCTTCGCTACCCTGTATGGACCTTCCCAACGGGGGCCCAGTTTCCCAGTATCCTCCGCATGACTTGCGTCGTTCTGACGCCAAACCAAGTCACCGCACTTGTAAGAGCGCGAACGCACACGCTGATTATAGTACTTTGCAATTTTTTGCTTGTTATTTGCTTCGTTGACAGCCGCAGAGAGTCTGCGTTCTTCCAGCAAATTAAGATTTTCCCGCAAAGCTTCAGAGTTATTTTGCTCATCAAAATTTTGTATGCGGAATGTTGGTACCCCAATTTCTGCGGGTACAACAGCTTCTGATCCATAGACCAAACTGAACGGGGTCTCACCAGTGCTTGCTTTGGGTGTTGTTCTATGCGCCCATAGAACCTTTGGTAGTTCATCCACCCAACCAACGCACCCATGACCCAACCTAGCTTTGATTCCAGCTACTATATCCCGGTTGGTGACTTCGCACTGGCCATTCGCCTGTGGATGCGCAACAGATGTAAAATTTTGCTTAATATTAAGCTCCGCGCACCAGCTGCGAAAAGGGTCACCCGCGAACTGCGTACCGTTATCGCTAACAATTTCGTTTGGTATACCAAATCGACAGACGATGTCTTCCCATACAAAATTTCGCACCTTTTTTCCTGAGATTGCTGCCAGCGGTCTCGCTTCGACCCACTTTGTGAAATAGTCGATTGCAACAATCAAGAATTTGATGTTTCCTGCGTGTGCAGAATGTGCGTAAGGTACTGATGTGAGTAACATGTTTAGAAAATAAATGATAAAATTACCTCGGCCTTTTGGGAATGGTCCGACTATGTCGATTGCCCATTTGCAGAATGGCCACGGTGAGGAGACTGGTATCATTGGATGCGCAGGTGCTCTGCTAATAGGTGCATGTATTTGGCATGATTCACATTGCTTAACTATGCGCGCAGTATCCGCGTACATGGTGGGCCAATAATATCCTAGCCGCATTATTTTTGACACAATGGACCTGTGCCCCGAATGGAGTGCGCATGCACCCTCATGCACCTCGCGTACAACTTCCTCTGCCTCTTTCGGGCCAATGCACCTTAAGTGCGGTCCCAAATAATTTTTTCGATATAGGACGTCACCCTCAAGGGCATACAGCGGTGCCTTAACGCGGACTTTCTTTGCATCAGCGGAATGAGCAGGAGATGTGCCATCCCGCAGAAAAGCCACAATGGGCGTCATCCATGTTGAGCTTGATTCCTCAACTGGTGCCACTAAAGGCATCATAACAATGGATTTCGCATTGAGTTCTTCTATTAGAACTTTCTTCCCCATATGATCAAAAGCCAAGGCAGCCAGTTTGCTTAGCGCATCCGCTTTCTTATTTTGCCCCCGCATGACGTGGGAGATTTGAAAAGCTTCAAACTGGTCAGCGAGGTTGTGAACAAGCGATAGATATTGCTGCATGACTATGTCATGCGCTTCAAAATCTCCGCTGACTTGACTGCATACTAGCTTTGAATCCACATAAGCGTGCAAAATTTTAACATTTAACTTATGCGCAATGCGCATACCTGCTAACAGAGCCTCATACTCTGCTTCGTTGTTTGTAACAGCAAAATTAAACCGCAGTGCGTATGTATGCTCTTCGCCATCCGGGCCTGTTAAAATTACACCCGCACCTGCACCAGATGCGCTGCACGCACCATCGGTGTACAATTCCCATGGTGACAAAGTTGGTGCAGGTGGATCCTGATGTTCTGCTGATGCCTCGACATCCGCAGGTAATTCTGCTAGGTAATCAGCAAGTATTTGACCCTTAACCGCACTGCGCGAAGAAAAATTTATTTCATGTTCACCTAATTCAACTGCCCACTTAGCCATTCGGCCAGAAATCTCAGGCTTGTATAACACCTGAAAGAAAAATGATTGCGTTAGTCAATGCGGTAACCCCGGTCAATGCCGCAAAGTAGGTGTTTACCAACCTGTTTGATTGGTTGATCAGTTAGAACCACGATTGGATGTGCTTGAAAATATCGGCGCAAACGCCGCGCCGTATGGACCAGCGCATATACAAGCTTTTCTATTGGTGAGTAGTTTACTTCGCTTGATGTCAGCGTCTTGCTTACGAAGTAGACCGGCATTTGCGTCTGAGAAAAACCTCAGTCTTTAAATTTCTGCGATATAAATAAAGCATGTAAATTAATGGATTACCTTTCCGCGATCCGCGATGAGGACTGAGCTGACAGCTTCCTTCGATGCCGCGAGGTACAGCGTTAGCGTTTCTCCTGATACTGGCGTAGTAAGTGTTGGTAATTCTGCAAGCACCTTTTTCATCTCCTGAAAGGCTGATTCTGCTTCCTGAGTCCATACGAAGTCTTTTTTCTTCAAACAATTTTTTAAAGTATTGAAGAATGGTAACTGTCATTCTGCGGCTTTCGACAGAAACCGCGTGATAGCCGCAAGCTTCCCTGTTAGACTCTGCACATCTTTCTTTGTCTTCGGAGATGGAAATTATCAATGGCTTCAATCTTTTTGGGATTGGCCTTGATACCCCGCGCTGTCACCACATGACCTAAAAACTTGCCTTCCTCTTCCCCAAAACTACATTTAAGCGAGTTAAGCTTCATGTTGATCCTGCGCAGAGATGCAAAAGTTTCTAGGATGTCCGTGAGCATGTCTTCTTCGGTGTTACTTTTAATTACCAAGTCGTCGACGTACGCTTCAAGATTTCTACCGATTTGGTGCTTGAATGCTGCGTCAATTACACGCTGATAGGTCGCGCCCGCATTCTTTAAACCGAAAGGCATCTTCGTGTAACAATAAATACCCTGCGGCGTATGAAAAGCAGTCTTGTCCTCATCTTCCGCAGCCATTAAGATTTGGTGATAACCCTTGTATGCGTCCAGAAAACACTTGTACCTAAATCCCGATAGTGATTCTACCTTCCAGTCTATCTCCGGGAGAGGGTAGTTGTCCTTGGGACATGCCTTATTAATGTCCTTGAAATCAACGCACATTCGCCAGTTACCGTCAGCCTTTTTTACCAACACAGGATTTGCAACCCACGTCTGATAACGCACTTCCCGCAGAATGTTTGCTTTGACAAGGTTGTCCACCTCTGCGCACAACCAATCACTGCGGTCTAGGGCCATATGCCGCTTCTTTTGCTTAACGGGTGTCAATGATGGATTAACGTTTAACTTATGTTCCGCAATATCCAGCGAAACCCCTGTCATGTCTGACTCGCGCCATGCGAAAATATCTGCGTTAGCTGACAGTATTCCATGCAACTTGCCCTTCGTTTCGGCTGACAAGCCTGCGCCGATTTTAATTCGCTTATCCGGATGCAAGCGGTTTGCTATTACTGCACAGTTTGCCAGTTGTTCTCCCACGCTAGGAGTGCTTATAGGCGCAACTGAGCCACACAACTCGGTTGCTTGATGTGACGCAACTGTGGCAATGCCTCCTAGTGTAGGAAACTTAATCAAACCATGCACTACCGATGGGATAATGTTAAAACGCCGTATGAAGTTTCTCCCTAGCAGTGCGTTATATCGTGAAGTTGAACGAACCACATAAAAATCGACCAATTCACGCCTGATCATCTGCGGGTTCCTGTCATCCGCAAGCTCTATCATTAACTCTATTCGTCCTAGCGGCCACGAGTTTTCTCCAGAAAACCCTGATAGCGTAATATCAGGCTGGCGTAACTGCGCTTTGACTTCTACCGGAAGGAAACGATAACAATGCTCATACATAATATCGACACCGCTGCCAGTGTCAACATGCATGCGCTTAACCTGGATTCCACAATCAGGGATGCGACACTTGATGATAATGGGCTCATTAATAGAATCAATTGACATTACAGGAGGGAAAGTGATTGGGAGAAGCTCCCAATCCTGGTGATCGTTGTACTTTCTCCGCTGGCTGATTTTCTCTGCGTCAACCATGTTAATGGTTAAGTCGGCATTTTTCGCTTTGTCAACTTTCTGCCACGCGAAAGTCTTAGACTTCGAAGCCTCTTCTGCGGTCTTTCCCTTGTCCTTTTTAGGTGGTTTTAGATGATCCAATTTTCCCGCGCGAAGCGCTTCCAGAACCCGTTCCATCAAGTTTTTACACCGATTGGTGTCGTGACCATAATCGTCATGAAATTCACAATACTTTGTTTTGTCCCGCTTGCCAAATTCTGTAAGCGGAGTTGGAACCGCGAAGGTCGCGCATACTGGCTCCGTTGCCAAAATTTCCTTGGGCGTTTTGGACAAACTTTTGAGTAGCGCATAGTTCTGATTATTGATGTCGCGCTGATTATTGTTTCGATAATTGCCACTTGATTTCCCTTTATCATTCCTGATGGGACCACCGCTAGGATACCTTCCACGAGAGTTGTTACCACGACTTTGATCGCGCGAACGATCATCATCGTCCTTTCTCTCGTTGCGTGAGCTAGCTGTTGGAATGTCATTATCTTCGCCACTCAGCATATAGTCGTGGCGTTCATTAAGCACCTCAGCATAAGTTGTTGGGACTGTATGGCGCAGACGCCTTACCAGTGTTGGATGACGTTCTGAGTTTATACCATGTATGAGTCCGGAAATCTGTTGCTCTGGTTTGAGATCTGGTATACGCATGCACTCATTAGTATACCTTGTGAGAAATTCGCCCAAAGATTCCTTGGGCTTCTGCACGATGTCATGGCATTCAATGTGAGTGCGCTTGCGTGGTCTCTGATTCTGATATTGCAGTAAAAACTTTGTCCGCAGATCCATAAACCCGGCAATACTACCCGCCGGCAACTTATTAAACCACTCACGAGCAATACCCTGTAGTGTCATAGGAAATATCTGACACGCAACCGGATCCACCCAGCCTTGAGTGCGCATTGCGCCTTCGAAGCGCTGTAAAAAATCATCTGGATCGGTCAGGCCATTGTAAGTACCCAACGTGCTAGGTATCTTTGGTGCTGATGGAAACGGGTATGCGGATATATGCGGAGGAAACTTGTCAAAGGTAGTCGGTAGCTCGAAGGGTGGTTTAACAGGATCCCCTTTCAAATTTGCAAAGAAACGCTTCATCATGTCCTGAACAAAGTCAGGTTGTGAAAATAAGTGAACCATATCAGGAGATGCGGCCTGCATGAATTGACTTGCAAGATTTGCCTGCCCTTGAACATTTTGCCAAGGTTGACCCTGCGTCTGCGGATATAACCAAGACTGCTGCATTGGAAAAGAGGGATAACTTGAAGACGCAGAGTACACAGGTGGCTGTAAAGGAAGCGAAACCTGTGGCGCAGATATCTGCGAAACTTGAGGATACACACTTAAAAGCCCAACTGTATGCGCTGTGCTTTGCTGCTGCGCTGTTATCGGCGCCCAATGAGAGTTCGCATCTGGGATGACCCCAAATCCCCAACTATTAAGTAGCGCCTGCGCATCCGCAGGAGTTAAAAATTGTGAAACTGGGCGCGGTGGTTGCCAAGGTTGCAACGGTGTAAGTGACGAATTCTGCTGAATGCTCTGCGTATGCAGAGGTATTGAAACAGTGGTACTGTAAATAGGTACCTGGCTGCAGCAAACTACATGCGGCCCCGTTGTTCCACCGCCAGTGCCTGCAAAGATGACCCTTGGATCTACTGACGAAAAGTCCAGCCGAGTGGTTGTGACTGGTGAGTTTGCTCTTGGCGGTGTAACCCCGTCTGAATATATCGGCTTGTACCTCTGAAAGGGTTTGTCGGATATAGGTAGAGGGTATATCGTGTATCCCGCCTGAGTAGCAGCCCTCGTAGTCATAACCGGTGTATGTTGACTACCAGACGGTGCGTTCTGAACATCTGTTTGGGTATGTTCCGATGATTCCTCGGAAGTCATGATACTGTTAAAGAAAAAATTCAAAAATTTTGTAAATAATGAGTCATACAATTCAAAACCTTAAAAGAAAAAGCAATTAAACAGTCTTGAATTAATTCGACTCTCAATGAAAGCACCACTTGATCATGCATATTTTAACCGTGGGGTTTAATATGCCTGCTCAATACGTAAAGAGGGGTTTAAGGATCTTAGAACGTGGCTCTCCGGTCCGGCTACCGTGAATAACCCTGGCCGACATGATGATGTCGGCGGGGTGGCCAAGTGATTAAGTCCACCTCTGATAACGATCGTCGATCGAGAGGCCCCAAATGAGGTCATAGGTACTAGCTTACAGAAGACTAACCTGTTAACCTTGAAAAGATGCTGGATGATGCTGTTTTACGTAATGTGTATCGTAT
Organism: Rutidosis leptorrhynchoides; assembly: GCF_046630445.1. Classification (NCBI taxonomy): domain Eukaryota; kingdom Viridiplantae; phylum Streptophyta; class Magnoliopsida; order Asterales; family Asteraceae; genus Rutidosis; species Rutidosis leptorrhynchoides. The sequence goes on along the minus strand of NC_092343.1, from coordinate 232,197,140 downwards.
GCGATGGTTACGTAATGTGCTGTGTCCGGTAAACGATGATTAGGGTTTGTATTTATAGGCCAACCCTAATTCTAGAGCCGTCCCAGATCACGTTAATCTCATCCATAACTGACTCCCCCGAATCACGGATATAATTATGGAAAAGATATTTACTTGACAGCTAAGCAACCACCGTACCGGGAACAAAGGAATCAGATACAATCCGCATACCGCATAGCGCACACAAGCACACGCATACGCACACGATTAAGCGCCCGCATGCATATGAGGTGCGCATGCGGGTTGCGGTATCATTATATATTATTAGATATATATATCTACTATCATATACATATTCATACATAGAGATGGCACACTTATAATGCTACTGCCACCATCAAAGTTTGATCACCTTTCACGGCCAACACCTTCAACCACCATGAACCGCCACCGCAACCACTTCTCTCTCTCTTCTCTCTCTCCTAACCACCATCCAAACCACCTTGGAACCATTACACTCCATCACCACTTCAAACCAATAATCACCATCACTCCACAAACCATCGACTTGAATCACCATCAAACATGAGCTACCATTGCAAACCTACTTGAAAAACCACCATTTATTTCTCTCTCTCTCTCTCTTCGAAAATTATCACCAAGAGTCATCATCATCATCCGCTAAACAACTATAATACAACCTTCAAATCTTCTGCTACTAACTCTTCTTTCTGTTTACTCATGATCAAGTTACAATCAAACTGAAAGCCAACTCAAACCATCACCATATATTTGCTACTGTTGCTATACTTACTGTGGGTCGAAGTTATTGCTTGTTTATGTCTTTTGTTCCGATCACAAACTTCTAAATCGATCCAATGATTTGTTGTCTGACTAATTGAGAATCAACCATAAATACACCCACCTTTGATTACGCAAACCATCACTTCATCATTCATCACCATGATCATCTAACCGTCATCAATCGGTTGCTTGTTCTTTTGCGTTTTAATCAAAAACTAAACACTACAATTAAACCTGCAGCTTGTTGCTACAGTTCCAATTAAACATCAACCATTTGCTACTGTTTTTGTTCGGGTCTAGTTCCACACAAATAAACACCTGCAAGTAGTTCGAACTTTGTTCTATTACTGATCGTGATCAATATGAGGTATTCTCCAACCTGTGATGTTTTGTTTTATGATTCTTTACTTCTGTTTTAGCATACCATCGAAACCCACTTGGGTTTCCTACTATTCGAACGACATCAATCACCACTATCATCTCCGGCTCGTAACCAACACAATCATCTAACCTGTAACGACCCGACTTCGTTATACTAAAAATACGCCATAAAAAAAAATTTCTGGACATGTACATCTGGACGGCGTCCAGGTTCTTGGACGGCGTCCAGTACTGAAGGCCTGGACAGCGTCCAGCCTTTTTGGACGGCGTCCCATTGCTCTGTCAGGGACTGATCCCCGTGCTCACTTACGTGAGCGGAAATCCCACTTCCCGGCACTATTAAACGAAAACCTTTTTACAACATAACAATTTAAGTAAAACTAATAGATTTCCAACATCGAAACAAGTTTTACATCATCGGGCCCACAATCGCCCATTTTACGGATTTCGTTCAAAAATAAAAGTTTCGACCATAAGAGTGTAATTTCCAAACGACACCTAGAGCACGGTGTTTGGGGTTAAACTACCCAAATCTTGGCCGAACTTCCAAAAGCTATACCCCCGAGAGCCACTACTAATCCAAACGAATACCTTTGCCCTTGTCCACGCCGGAGCCTAAAAAGGTAAACAACGAGAAGGTAAGCTAACGCTTAGTGAATGCAATAATTATACACATACATATATAATATACCTACTTGCAATCACTTACTCACATACCGCATATATGCTAGCAACACAATTAGCTTATAATCTCAAATACAAAGCTAGTAACCTCCAATACCGCAAGCTAGCAACAACAATGGCATATATATATATATATACATATATATATATATATATATATATATATATATATATATATATATATATATATATATATATATATATATATATATATATATATATATATATATATATATATATATATATATATATATATATATATATATATATATATATATAACCAGAATATTATAGTATGCTACACTACAACACAATAACCATGGTTAACCAATCGAACGAGGGAACGGTATTTAAAGGACCGTCGGAGTTCATAACAACCATTAGTGCACTTAACACGTCGTACACTAACCCCACGGGTGGCATCTTAACACGTCGATACTTCACCCTGGGTGGCATCTTAACACGTCGACACTTCACCCCGAGTGGTGTCTTAACACTTCGACACTTCACTCTTCATTTTACTTGAGGTGGCATCTTAACACGTCGATACTTCACCTCGAGTGGCGCCTTAACACATCGGCACTTCACCCTTCATCTTACTTGGAGTGGCATCTTAGCGCATCGATACTTCACTCCGGGTGGCGTGTTAACACATCAACACTTCACCTCGGGTGGCGTCTTAACACATCGACACTTCACCCGTCATATTACTTTGAGTGGTGTCTTAGCATATCGACACTTCACCCCGTCACGTGAACTTGGTGTCTTAGCACATCGACACTTCACATCTCACGCTACAACAAATAAATACATTATATACCTACGCATATAATTATTCCACTCACCTCAAAGTCTTTTGTGAAGGATAACTGAGCTTGCAAACTTCAATGTAACGTACCTATTACATTATGCACATAATCAATCACAAGATCAAGTTGGTCAACCAACTCACTCACCATTCTAGTGTCACTTTGACCCAAGGTGCAATTCTGACCCATTTGCAAACTTAACCCTAATATTGGGTCAACTTCGCCAAAAACCCTAACTCTAGCCATTTATGGTCTTAATACACATATAATCACAATGTTATCGCATTTTCACCCTAACAAGACAACTTAGGTCATCAAAGACCCGTTTTACCCATGCGAGGTTTTTCCACACCCATTCGGGTCACCACATACCCAAATAACACCCACCTACATAACATTTAGGTGTGATAGCAGTTAACTAACCAATTTAAGACTCAGAAACACATTTAGCATTTCAAAACCCTAGGTTAGTCATCCTTTGAGTCTTCATGACCCAAACTTACAGAAAAATCCCCAAATCACTAACAAATGGGTTTTATACACATCACTAACCCAAACCCTAACCCTTAAATAATTAATAGTAAGGAAATCAAGGTTAAGACTTACCACTACAATCAAAATGTAGCTAGTAAGGAGATGAACAACTTTAATGCTCGAGCTCTAACCCAAAACAAGCTTCTTCTACTTCGATTTGAGCTTTCTCACACTTGAATCACTCTCTCTCTCTCTCTCTCTCTCTCTCTAGAATTTAAGTGAAAGAGGTTTGGTGGTTGTAAATGGAGTAAATGAGGCTCCACAAACTGATCTAGGGCCTTAAAGTCGTTCCCATGTGCAATTACCAAAATACCCCCTTCAAAATGTCTTAAAATAAACTAGCTGGCCCGCCAGTTCAACTGGACGGCGTCCAGAATACTGGACGGCGTCCAGAATACTGGACGGCGTCCAGCCCTTCACAATGGGACGGCGTCCCACTCTTTTGGACGGCGTCTAAAGCCACATGATCTTACAACTCTCCCCCACTTGAACCGGATTGCGACCTCACAATCCAAGCAGCATGACAAGCAAGAATATACACAGGAACAAACTCCTCAGGCTCCCAAGTAAACTCGGAACCTATACTACGACGCCATTGAACTTTAAAAGTTCTCACCTCTTTATTTCTCAATCTTTTCACTTTTTTGTCAAGTATAGCAACCGGCTCCTCAATATACTCTAACTTGTTGTTTAGCTCAAATTTGTCTAATGACACCCACGAAAAATCATCCGCAAGACACTTACAGAGATGGGAAACATGAAATGTATTATGGATCCCCGCAAGCTCTTCGGGTAATTCCAAACGATATGCAACTTTGCCAACACGAGCTAAAACTTTAAATGGGCCAATAAACCGAGGAGCTAATTTTCCCCGTTTTTGAAATCGAATAATACCTTTCCATGGCGAAACCTTAAGCATCACCATGTCACCTTCTCGGAATTCGATCATTCGCCTACATTTGTCGGCATATGACTTTTGTCTATCTTGAGCCTTTTTCAAATGAGCCCGAATCATATCAATCTTGCTATTCGTCTCTAAAACCAAATCGGTACTCCCAATTTCTCTTTGACCAACTTCACCCCAACAAATCGGAGTTCGGCACCTCCGCCCATAAAGCATCTCGTAAGGTGGCATCCCGATACTAGTATGGTAACTATTATTGTACGAGAATTCCACCAAAGGCAAGTGCTCATCCCAACTACCACCGAAATCAATAATGCACGCCCGTAACATATCCTCCAATGTTTGATTCGTACGTTCGGTTTGACCGTCCGTTTGAGGATGGTACGCCTTGCTCAATTTTAATTGTGTACCCATATCTTCATGAAACTTTTCCCAAAATCGAGATGTGAAACGAGTATCTCGATCCGAAATAATAGATATAGGAACCCCATGTCGTGAGATTACTTCCTTGATAAACAACTTAGCCAAGGTCTCCGACGATATCGCTTCCCGAATGGGAAGAAACAAAGCACTTTTCGTCAATCGGTCAACTATCACCCAAATTGTATCAAATTGGGTTCTCGCCGTCTTTGGTAACTTTGTGATGAAATCCATGGTAATGTGCTCCCATTTCTATTTCGAAATTTCCAACGGTTGTAACATACCATACGGCTTTTGGTATTCGGCTTTAACTTGCAAACACGTGACACATTGTTCAACATACTTTACAACATCACGTTTCATGCCCGGCCACCAATACTCTTTCTTCAAATCAAGATACATTTTCGTCGTGCCTGGGTGAATGGAATACTTGGACTTATGTGCTTCATCAAGTAGCACTCGTCGATGATCACCCATTTTAGGCACTCACACTCTTCCTTGAAAAGATAACAAACCATGCGGACCTAAGGTAATAAACTCCGTTTGTCCCACGATTCATTTCTCATGCTTATTGTTAACAAAAGCTTCTATTTGAGTCTCACCAAGCTTTACAAGAAAATCGTTAGTAATAATCATGCGTAACGATCATACTCGTATCGCCGGATGTTGACTCTTTCGACTTAACGCATCCGCGACCACATTCGCCTTACCCGGATGATACAGTATTTCGCAATCATTGTCTTTCACCACATCCATCCATCTACGTTGACGATAATTCAAATCCCTTTGATCAAAAAGATGTTTCAAACTCTTGTGATCCGAATAAATCATACACTTGACACCGTACAAGTAATGGCGCCAAATTTTCAACGCATGAACAACCACCGCCAACTCAAGATCATGAGTCGGATATCTCGTTTCGTGTTCCTTTAATTGTCGGGAGGCATACGTGATGACTTTACCTCTTTGCATTAGAACACACCCGAGTCCATTTAAAGACGCATCACAATAAACCGTTATGTCTTCTACCCCTTCCGGCAACACTAACACCGGAGCTTGACATAACTTCTCTTTTAACAATTGAAAAGCAATTTCTTGCTCGTTCTCCCAATTAAATCTCGCGTTCTTTCTTGTTAACTTCGTCAATGGAGAAGCAATCTTAGAAAAGTCTTGGATAAACCGACGATAATAGCCGGCTAATCCGAGAAAACTTCGGATTTCCGTAGGCGTAGTCGGTCGTCCCCAACTCTTTACCGTCTCAATCTTCCCCGGATCTACTTGAATACCATTTTCGTTCACAATATGGCCAAGGAATTGAACTTCCCTTAGCCAAAATTCACGTTTGAAGAATTTAGCATACAACTTCTCCTTCCGCAATGTCTTTAACACACACCGGAAATGAAGTTCATGTTCCTTCATACTCTTTGAATAGACAAGTATGTCGTCAATGAACACAATTACCGACTTGTCTAACATAGGTTGGCACACTCGGTTCATAAGATCCATGAATGCCGCTGGTGCATTCGTAAGACCAAAAGGCATTACCACAAACTCAAAATGCCCATATCGCGTTCGAAAAGCCGTTTTCTCAATATCTTCCTCACGGACCCACATTTGGTGATAGCCGGACCGTAGGTCAATTTTAGAGAAATACGTTGCACCTTGGAGTTGGTCAAACAAATCGTCAATCTGAGGCAATGGATAACGATTCTTGATCGTCACTTTATTCAACTCCCGATAATCGATGCACATCCGTATACTACCATCCTTCTTCTTCAAAAATAAAACCGGAGCTCCCCATGGCGAAGCACTCGGTCGAATGAAACCCTTCTCAAGAAACTCTTGGGTTTGATTTAACAATTCTTGCATTTCCGTTGGCGCTAAACGATAAGGAGTTTTAGTAATGGGAGTAGCTCCCGGAACCAACTCAATGCGAAATTCAACTTGTCTTTCCGCCGGAACACCCGGTAACTCGTCCGGAAAAACGTCTTCGAATTCACTAACCACCAGAATTTCACGAATGGGTGGTGGCTTATCACGAGTATCAACAACATGGGCAAGAAAAGCCATGCCACCACTAACAAGAAAACGAGGTGCCCGTGCAAAAGTGCATATCGGCACAAGTCTTCTTCGTTTGAATAATTAACTCTCCCCCACTAGGGGTCTTCACTCGAATAGATTTTTCATGGCATGCAATATCGACTCTATTATGACCAACCACGATATCAAAATCACCCAAAGTCATCAGGATGAGATCAATTTTAAAGTTTTCGGCACCAAACACAACATTACAATTTTTACACACATCAACCACTAGCACCGTCTTGCCATCCGCTATTTCAACTTCTACCGGACGACTTAACTTAGCTAACAGTTTATTAAGTTTCGGCAAAAATTTTGGTGACACGAACGACAAGTTAGCACCACTATCAAAAAGTATCCTTGCCGGATTAGAATTAACCATGAAAGTACCTGAGACAACTTCGTTAGATTTCTTGGCTTCCTCATTGGTCATCAAATAATTGCGACCCCTAGCCGTACCCGCCGCCTTCTCCAACCTCTTAACATTATCATTGCGCAAGTCGGGACATTCCGCCCTCTTGTGCCCTTCTTTACCACAATTAAAACAAGTGATTTTGTTTGCGGAGGATAGACTCGGACATTCACGAGCCATGTGACCCTTTTGTCCACAATTGTAGCACGAATAAGAAAAATCCCCGGAAGCACCCTTCTTCCCACTACTAACATTACCGGAACCCTTCTTGTTCTTTTTGTTTGAAAAGTTCGAATGGCTCGAACCTTCATTCTTTCTCTTGCCAAAAGTAAAGCCACTCTTCCTTAACACGAGCGCGTCAAAGCCTTTGGCCATATCAAACAACTCATCAAAATTCTTTACCACCGTTACGCTAATCTTCTCTTGATAGTTGTCATTTAAAGTTCGATAGAAGTCTTCCTTCAACATTTTATCATTGCCGACGTATTCCGGGCAAAATTGGGTCTTGGACAAAAACACGGATTTGAGAGTGTTCAAATCCATCGACCCTTGCCTCAAGGAATGTAACTCATCCTTAAGCCTAGTAAGATCGGCCAAAGTTCGGTATTCTTTGAAAAATTCGGACTTGAATTCATCCCACGTGAATTCCATGCATTGCTCTTCACCATAAACTTGGAGCTTTGCGTCCCACCACAACTTAGCATCGCCCCTTAACATACCACACCCGTACCTTGTCTTCTTATCGAGAGGACATTCACAAGTACAGAAAGCCCCCTCCATATCGGAGATCCAACGGGCACTCTTAAGAGGGTCTCGTTCTCCTTCAAAGGTGGGAGGTTGAGAATCCTTGAAGTTCTTATAGAGAAAGTCCCGTCTTCCCACATTATCTTCGTGAAGAACGGCTTTAACCTGCTCCTTTAGCACATTGACTAGTTGCTTGTCAATCGTATCTAGGAACATCTTCTTAACATCTTCGAGAAACTCCGCCTTTTGACGTTTAAAGATGGCCTCAACTTTGGCCGTAAACTCAGAGTCCTCGCTCGTACCTCCATTATCATGTTCGGGTCCATTCCTCATCTTCATTCTATAAAACAAAAAAGATTAAGCAACGAAATGAAAGGACTTAACACATACGTATATACATATACACCACACTACCCCATCTTGCTCAACAATCGTTGTACATCGCTTGCTTGACACGATTTGAACCCGTAACAATGGTAGCTAATCATTGTTACGCGAGCACGTCGCATTAACTTGCTAGTACAACGTCTATCTCGCTTGATGATTGCTAACACAACACAAAACAATTAGCGCAAGGTTAGTTTACATAAACCTAAGCACTAATCAACACCCGGTCCGACCCGTCTCCTACAAGTCCCGCATTTAAACGCATACACATTAAAGTCTAAGTCTAGGCACCTATCTCAAGTCGCCTAAATCCCTTTGACCATGCTCTGATACCACTTGTAATGACCCGACTTCGTTATACTAAAAATACGCCATAAAAAAAAATTTGCACCTGTACATCTGGACGGCGTCCAGGTTCTTGGACGGCATCCAGTACTGAAGGCCTGGACGGCATCCAGCCTTTTTGGACGGCGTCCCGTTGCTCTGTCAGGGACTGATCCCCGTGCTCAATTACGTGAGCGGAAATCCCACTTCCCGGCACTATTAAACGAAAACCTTTTTACAACATAACAATTTAAGTAAAACTAATAGATTTCCAACATCGAAACAAGTTTTACATCATCGGGCCCACAATCGCCCATTTTACGAATTTCGTTCAAAAATAAAAGTTTCGACCATAAGAGTTTAATTTCCAAACGACACCTAGAGTACGGTGTTTGGGGTTAAACTACCCAAATCTTGGCCGAACTTCCAAAAGCAATACCCTCGAGAGCCACTACTAATCCAAACGAATACCTTTGCCCTTGTCCACGCCGGAGCCTAAAAAGGTAAACAACGAGAGGGTAAGCTAACGCTTAGTGAATGCAATAATTATACACATACATATATAATATACCTACTTGCAATCACTTACTCACATACCGCATACATGCTAGCAACACAATTAGCTTATAATCTCAAATACAAAGCTAGTAACCTCCAATACCGCAAGCTAGAAACAACAATGGCATATATATATATATATATATATATATATATATATATATATATATATATATATATATATATATATATATATATATAACCCGAATATTATAGTATGCAACACTACAACACAATAACCATGGTTAACCAATATAACGAGGGAACGGTATTTAAAGGACCGTCGGAGTTCATAACAACCATTAGTGCACTTAACACGTCGTACACTAACCCCACGGGTGGCATCTTAACACGTCGATACTTCACCCTGGGTGGCGTCTTAACACGTCGACACTTCACCCCGAGTGGTGTCTTAACACTTCGACACTTCACTCTTCATTTTACTTGAGGTGGCATCTTAACACGTCGATACTTCACCTCGAGTGGCGCCTTAACACATCGACACTTCACCCTTCATCTTACTTGGAGTGGCATCTTACCACATCGATACTTCACTCCGGGTGGCGTCTTAACACATCTACACTTCACCCCGGGTGGCGTCTTAACACATCGACACTTCACCCGTCATATTAATTTGAGTGGTGTCTTAGCACATCGACACTTCACCCCGTCACGTGAGCGTGGTGTCTTAGCACATCGACACTTCACATCTCACGCTACAACAAATAAATACATTATATACCTACGCATATAATTATTCCACTCACCTCAAAGTCTTTTGTGAAGTATAACCGAGCTTGCAAACTTCAATGTAACGTACCTATTACATTATGCACATAATCAATCACAAGATCAAGTTGGTCAACCAACTCACTCACCATTCTAGTGTCACTTTGACCCAAGGTGCAATTCTGACCCATTTGCACACTTAACCCTAATATTGGGTTAACTTCGCTAAAAACCCTAACTCTAGCCATTTATGGTCTTAATACACATATAATCACAATGTTATCGCATTTTCACCCTAACAAGACAACTTAGGTCATCAAAGACCCGTTTTACCCATTCGAGGTTTTTCCACACCCATTCGGGTCACCACATACCCAAATAACACCCACTTACATAACATTTAGGTGTGCTAGTAGTTAACTAACCAATTTAAGACTCATAAACACATTTAGCATTTCAAAACCCTAGGTTAGTCATCCTTTGAGTCTTCATGACCCAAACTTACCCAAAAATCCCCAAATCACTAACAAATGGGTTTTATACACATCACTAACCCAAACCCTAACCCTTAAAAAATTAATAGTAAGGAAATCAAGGTTAAGACTTACCACTACAATCAAAATGTAGCTAGTGAGGAGATGAACAACTTTAATGCTCGAGCTCTAACCCGAAACAAGCTTCTTCTACTTCGATTTGAGCTTTCTCACACTAGAATCACTCTCTCTCTAGAATTTAAGTGGAAGAGGTTTGGTGATTGTAAATGGAGTAAATGAGGCTCCACAAACTGATCTAGGGCCTTAAAGTCGTTCCCATGTGAAATTACCAAAATACCCCCTTCAAAATGTCTTAAAATAAACTAGCTGGCCCGCCAGTTCAAATGGACGGTGTCCATCCCTTCACAATGGGACGGCGTCCCACTCTTTTGGACGGCGTCCAAAGCCACTGCAAAAACAGGATCTTACATAACCCTTATCCTCCCTTGAATAAACTGAATAATACTGCAGTTGTCATATATATTTTCTGTGGTATCCGAACCCACTCGAACCACCACAGACTCACCATACCTCGCGGCTACTGCTACTGTCCCGTTAAATATTTCTGTTTCAATCAGAAACCATCAACTCAACCGTCAATTGCTGTATGCTACCGCTATTCCTATTTGTTTCCGTTTTAAATTATAAGGACAAGAATAATTAGGAGAATGATATAATCATAATGACAAGGATGGTGATAGGTGGTATTAGAATATTGAGGATGAATATATCACGCTTCTGCCTTTTTTTTTTGTCGGCCAAATTGTAATTGTGTACGCTCCTAAATATGTTGATGGAAATTGGGCCGTAATTGTTTTTGATTTGCAATAGGTACCGATTACATTAATAGGCCATGATCCAGCTTTCGTTTTGCTTTGGGCCAAATAAATATAGTGAAGTTGGGCCATAAAGGTGATGGTCGAGAATCTCAAAATACATTTACTAGTGGACGTATTTTTTTTATTGAACTTTAAATTTGGGATTGTTTATGAAATTAAGAAACCAAGGCTGTGGAAGTAGGGAGATAAGATTTTGATGGTGCACGATACTAAAAAGGTTGAGGTTTGTGATCGTGATGATGATAATACTAGGTGTTTAAAGGTGATGAAGATATTATTTATGATGAATGTGATTAGATGATAATGAAGAGTTAAGATGGTGATAAATATGTTATGATGTATGATGATGATAGATAGAAACGATGGCAATGAATGACATAAGACGATGATAATGATACCATAGATCGGTTATGATGATATTGATGATGATGATTATAATTCAGATGATTAGGATTAAGATATTGTGTTGATGATTCTAATGATGATGGTGATGATAAAAGATAAACTGACAAAACATATTAACACAATAATTACGCGACTTAATACCAAAACAAACTCATGGTTCAATGGTTTAGGGGCGTGTGTGCTTATTCGAGAGGTTGCGTGTTCGAGCCTTGGCAACCGTGTTTTTATTTTTAGGAGTATTATCGGGTTAGCGGGACGTCGCGGGTTCAAACCCGGACTTAGGCATTTTTTTGGACTACTTCTTTGAGGTAGTATTACTATTACCATTACTATTATATTATTATTATTATGACTATTATTATTGTTATTATAAATATTATACTCATTAGGATCATCATTAAAATTCATTAATAATGTTATCATTTAAATTGAGCATTTGGAATATTATTACTATTAATATTATTATTAGTATTATCCTTAAAATTATCATTTTTTGAAATTAATATTATTAACAAAAGTATTTTTATTAAAATTATCATTTTCATTATAAGTATTATTATTTTTATATTATCATTACTAACATTATTATTATTATTACTATTATTTTTACTACTTTTATTATTATTATTTTCATATAACATTTTTATCATTTTATTATTAGTATTATTATTATTATTAAAAGTATTATCATTTTTATTATTATAATTATTATTTTTAATAAACAAATATTATCTATATAAAAATATATTACAAGTCAACTAATATTACATACTAATATGTTTTAACTAATATATTACCATTTATATTGATAAAACTTTAATTAAATTATAAATCATATATTTATTATAAGTATAATTACATTTAAAGATACTAATTTTAATAAATTATAAAATATAAGTAAACTTAGTTGATTAAATAGGATATGTGTTAATATATATGCAACTGATATAGGTTCGTGAATCTGAGGCCAACCCTACACTTGTTCAATGTCGTCATATGTATTTTTACTACAAAATACAGTATGGTGAGTTTCATTTGCTCCCTTTTTAAATGCTTTTGAAATATATATTTTTGGGACTGAGAATACATGCGTTGCTTTTATAACTGTTTTACGAAATAGACACAAGTAATTGAAACTACATTCTATGGTTGAATTATTAAACCGAATATGCCCCTTTTTAGTCTGGTAATCTAAGAATTAGGGAACAAACACCCCAATTGACGCGAATCCTAAAGATAGATCTATTGGGCCCAACAAGCCCCATCTAAAGTACCGGATGCTTTGGTACTTCGATTTTATCATGTCCGAAGGGAGTCCCGGAATGATGGGGATATTCTATATGCATCTTGTTAAGGTCGGTTACCAGATGTTCACCATATGAATGATTTTTGTCTCTATGCATGGGACGTATATTTATGAGAACTGGAAATGAAATTCTTATGGTCTATTAAAATGATGGAAATGATTATTTATGTTAAACTAATGAACTCACCAACCTTTTGGTTGACACTTTAAAACATGTTTATTCTCAGGTATTAAAGAAATCTTCCGTTTTGCATTAGCTCATTTTAAAGATATTACTTGGAATTATTCATGGCATATTTCAAAAGACGTTGCATTCAAGTCGTTGAGTTCAGTAAAGACTATGATTAAGTAAATGATAGATTAGATCATTTATAGATGGATATTACGAAATGATATGCATGTCTGTCAACTTTCGATGTAATGAGAGTTTGTCTTTTAAAACGAATGCAATGTTTGTAAAATGTACCATATAGAGGTCAAATACCTCGCGATGTAATCATATGTTATTGTATTCGTTCTTATGGATTAGGACGGGTCTTTACATTGTCATGCAGAATCACATGTGATTTACTACATATCAAATTCAATCACATGTGATTGAAAAAAATTATTCAAAAAAAAAAATTTCGATAAAGAAAATTCGAAAAAAATAAATTTCGAAAAAAAATTAAATTTTTTTTTTAATTTTAATTTTTATTTTTTTCAATCAATGTAATTATCGCGCCACGTGTCACACTCTAATTGGTCTCTTGGATCTCAACTTAAAAGTTGGTTTCATTTGAATATCACAAGTGTTCCATTTATCAAAAAAATGATTTTTTTTATTTAGTTACGGATAATTGCAAGGAAGAATAAGCTTTATTATCTTTTCTCACATGAAGATAATCATTGGTAAATTTGAATTTCTAGCCAAAGTTAATTTTGGTTGATTAGAGCACACCCATCTTTAAAAATTTGTCGATAACTAAAAGTAACAAATATATCAAAAATATTGCACATTGCATAGGTTATACAAAACTTTATTGCTTTATGTATTGTAAAATTCCTTGGGATCTCCAAAAGTGTAAACGCGCGAATGATATACACAATGCTCACGCCATAGTTCAACTAATGATATTTGTTGACTTTCGAGTAGACATGTGTGTGCCAGCTAAAGTAATAAGTCTTAAATATAAACATAGTTCAACTAATGATAGTACGGAGTAATTTTTTAAATATACACATCAAATGATCACGGTTGCAGACATCTTTAGCTATATACAAGAGTTATGAGTGCATTTCAAAGAGAACCAAAAAGTTTTAAATATACACATCAAATGATCACGGTTGCAGACATCTTTAGCTATATACAAGAGTTATGAGTGCATTTCAAAGAGAACCAAAAAGTTAAAGGTCGAGTGCCATCAATGGCTCATTAACCCAAGCTTTTACGGTGATTAAAATTTAAGTAGAACAGGTGTTGGTTAATTTATGGCGTATAGTGTTTATGTATAAAATTCGCCAAGTCGTGTTTCTTGATCAATCCTAAATTAGATACAAGATCTGTTTTAGGAATTGAGTGCAATTATGGGTGAATGGTGGTGTTGATAATGTTTTTGGGACCTTATGATCGTCTTTTACTTAGATTCAAGTGATCAATCACTATGTTCCGGTCTTGATTGCATTACCTTAGCTCAATTATGATTGATACTTAGGCGTAGTCACAAGTGAATCACAAAGGCCAGAACAATTGTAAAGAATCAACAACCTAAAATGAGAGGTCAAGCTCCCTATTTATGGGTTTGGAATCTTCGCGAAATCAATGTTCGCACACACTTCACAGATCCTCAATGTTTATGCGGGACATCTTCGCAATCTCAATTTATGCGGGCATCCGCAATGGAATAGCGCGATACGCATTTGTTGTTTATTTGTGCAGTTCTGTTTGCACTTGCATTTAGATTGTCTTTTGAACTTAAAATATGCATATACATGCCTATGTAAATGATCATTTCTTTTAAATGCTCAAATCGGTCAAGAGGAGCACTAAATAAGCTGTACACAGAGGCGAAGTCAAGATTTACGAATAAAGGTGACATTTCTCGAAAAGTAAATATCAATATAAAAATATCATATACATATTGTATTTAAGTGATGCTAGAAATTATAATAAAGGAATATTGGTCATTAATTTACAATTTTTTAATATAGTAGGTCAATTTGAATAGTTGAGGGTGGCAAAGCATTCATACGGGAATAATTCATATGCATTCCCATGTCCGTGTCTCTAGCTGTACAAATGGGGTAAATAAGTGGTCTGGGCCGTGTATGCTTGATGCATGGTATCATTCTATTCTATATGTACTCTTATGTCTTTAATAATATCAATATATAATATTGTTTGCTTTTCAGGAAAAAAAAATAATAAGTAATTTGGTTTGTTCATTTTATTGACTTCTAAAAGTAAAACCAAAACCGATTTAAAAATGAATTTAATTTGTTTAGCTCATATTAGAATCGAAAGCACCCAAAAACCCGTGAGATTCAAAGGAAACTCGACGAGCTTCGAAACTAGAAGCCCATCACGAACAACCTAAAGAAAATTTAAACTGAAGGGCCAAAACCTAAGGAAAAACAACTAAATAACATGAAACAAACCGACACCTAACCGCATCAAAATTAAAAGAGCTAAACATATACCAGAAACAAAGAAAATCAACCGAACCTAAATAAACGCCAAATAAAAATTTAATCGCTTCTGATCTTTTTCGTCTCACATGTCACTTTCTTGGTCTTCATAATCGTCCTGAAAAATTTACCATCTACCTGTTTGTAAGTTGCAGGCTTTCCTGGGCGAGATTTGTAAGAGAAATCTGAGGACGGTTCAGGGCACGATTGAATTCGGCGTTCCAACGTCTGAATCCAAATGAAGAGAACCTCCATGAAAATCGTCACCCTGGGCATCCTTGAAGAGGTTCTGAATTGCCTCTCAAGTCTATGTCATAGTTGTTATCCTGCAAACAAAAAGAATCCGCCATTTTCTTGTTCTTATCCGAGACCCTGGCAGCACCCATCATGAACCTTAGAACCAACAGCTTTGAGCGGGGCCCGAAACTTCTAAGTTTTGTCAAACCTTTTTGCGGAAAAAACCTTCACGCATAATTCTCGAACAATGGAAATGCTTCCTTCCAACCGTATTACCACAACCTGGAGTTGAAACTTCCTTGCCATTGATTTTTTCGAGTCGAACATCATTCAAGGATCGATGCTCAAACGAATAAGAGAGAAAATTTGACGAGCCATCTCTGATCAAAGTTTTCAATGGGTTAATTCCACTAAGCCCTTAAAAAACTTGGATTCGTTATTATCCGACACAAGATCGTCTTCATCGTTCCTAATCGAAAAATCAACCACAATTGAAGCATTAAAACACTCCTTAATTCCTTATCCAAATCGTGATTAACCCATAATGATCAAAACGGACAGCCTTGTCCTAAATATCCAAATCCAAAGCATAATGGATGTCATTGGCTTCTTTAAACTTGTATCCCCGCCATCTTGATCCGCTACATCGTTTTTTTTTATCACAACAACTTCATCCGAACAAACACAATTACCTACACCCAAACCTTGAAGGCCTACTATGTACGACTCTTAGATGATAATGTTGGAGTATGATACAAATCCAAAGCGAGCGGAAGCATTTTTAGAACTTTACAAAATCATACTCTTCCACGAATCATTGTACAAAACTTTAGCAAACAAAATAAATTAACGAAACCGAACAAGAGAAGATTAGAATACAACCTTTGTAGCCTTTTGAAGATCGAATTTGAAAACTCAAAGAAGAGTTCCTCTAAACGGTAGACACCCAAAGTTCCAACCTTGCTTCGATCTATACCTTCTACTTAACGGATATTTTCTTCTTCATTATTTCCACCAAAAACCGAACCCAATAATAGATTTTAAGTATTTTGGTTACTTGAAAATAAGAAAGAAAAATAGCATTTTGTATGTGTGTGTTGTATCTTTAGTATATCATTTCCAATACCAAGACTTGGTATTATATATTACATAATTGATACAATAATACATCTAGTACAAATATAATAAATAAAGATTTGGAAAGATTTGCAAAATCAAATCTTTATATAAAATAAGATTTACAAAATCAAATCATATTTTATAAATCAAATCAAATCTTATATCTTATATAAAATATGATTTGCAAAATCTAATCAAATCTCTACATATTTAGATTTGTAAGTATATGTATACACATAAAAAAAACTTACTTAATTTATTAAACCATTAACTAATGATTAATAAATTAATTTCCGATTAGAAGGTATATCAAACAATTTACGATTGGCCATTATGTGTGACCGAATAGGATAAATGGACTTTTATTATTTAATGTTATGGGCATATCTTCGGAATATATGTACTGTAGCGACCCGGCAAAATCGTCATTGACGGCGCCATCTACTTAGGTCCCGTTACGTGGTCATAGGTCTTTAAAACAACGTTTGACCAAAAGTATGTCGCATTCATTTCAAAAATAAAGATGTTTCAAGGTTTACAAAGTAGTTCGACAACTAGTTACATTACAAAGTTTAAAGTACAATTGAAACATATGCGAAGTAGCCAAAAGACGCTCCACGTATCTAATGACCCGTCCTAATCCATCTGGACGAATACATTACATTTGGTTACATCGCGAGGTACTTGACCTCTATATGATACATTTTACAAACATTGCATTCGTTTTTAAAAGACAAACTTTCATTACATCGAAAATTGACGGCATGCATACCATTTCATAATATATCTAACTATAATTGACTTAATAATAATCTTGATGAACTCGACAACTCAAATGCAACGTCTTTTGAAATATGTCATGAATGACTCCAAGTAATATCTCTAATATGAGCAAATGCACAGCGAAAGATTTCTTTCATACCTGAGAATAAACATGCTTTAAAGTGTCAACCAAAAGGTTGGTGAGTTCATAAGTTTATCATAAAACAATAAAATTCATCATTTTGATAGACCACAAGATTTAAATGCTGCATGGTACAAATGGGCCCGAATCCTATACCCACCTGTAATGTACATGCGATATCTTTTAAATACAGTACACCTTTCTTGTGTATGAAACCATTTTTCATAAATCTTAGTAACCGTACACATATCTCGTGCACAAAAACAACATACACATAACCTGTATATAAAATCATTCTCTCGATACATAACATTCACTTTACTTTCATTGCTTGGCTTGGTAACCGACCTTAACATATAATGCGCATAATAATATCCCCAAAATAGAACATCTCATCTGTATAATAATCATATAAACTTCGAAGTACTAAACACCACGCCCACTAGCCCTTCCGTCTAGTGAACATTCTGGGTGGGGGTGTAAAATCCGGTAGCTACCTTTAGGATTCGCGTCAATTAGGCGTGCATTAATTCTCAAAATTAGTGATGTTCCCTAATTCTTAGGTTACCAAGCAATAATAATCAGGGGAAAAATATTTATATCAATTATGGCAATTATCACGTCCACATAATTCAATGGTGGCAATTATCACGTCCACATAATTCATTCGAGGAATGTTTTGCTTGTGTCTATCTCGTCAAACATTTATAAAAGTATTTCATGTATTTGCAGTTCAAAATATATTTCAAAAGCATTTAATAAAGCAGTTATAAAGACAGCGCATGTATTCTCAGTCCCAAAAATGTAAAGAGTAAAAGGGAATCAAATAAACTCACCATACTGTATTTTGTAGTAAAAATACATATGACTAAATTGAACAATGCATGGTTGGCCTTAGATTCATGAACCTATATGCAATTATGTGTATTAGCACATGTAATGGTAATAAAACAAATCTATATATATATTTAGTTATGTATTAAGATTAATATTTATATATATAACTTTATTAATACTTATAATATACTATATTGCTTATTTGATATATGATTTAATTAACGTTATATCAATGTAAATAATATTATATTAGTTAAACCATAATGTTATGTAATATTAGTATTCATAAATATATTTCTATAATAATATCTTCTGTTCGCAAAAAATAATAATTATAATAATACTAAGTTAAGGATAATAACAATAATGATAGTAATAATAGTAGTAATAATAATAAAAATGTTACTTTTTAATGAGGATAATTTTAATAAAGAAAATGATAGTTTTTAATGATAACAAAATAATAATTTTAGTAGGAACGACACTTTTAATAATAATAGTAGTTTTTAATAAAAAGATAAGTTTAATAATACTTATAATGAAAATAATAAATTTTTGATAATAATACTTAACACTTAATAATAATAATAATAATAAAAATAATAATAACAGAAATGAAGGTGTATACCCTTTAAAAGACTACCTAAAAAGAATTGATCAAGACGAGACTCGAACCCATGATCTCTCGCTCCCCCATTATCACCCTTAACCATCAGTCCGATACTATTTTCTTAAATTAACCTGCTCCTAAATCACACTTAAACCGATTTACTTCCATTTCAGCCCAACAGCAAGTAAATCGACCCAACAGACAATTCCTCAAGCCCTACAGCAAGTAAATCGGCCCAACATCAGTTTCTCTTATAATAAAAAAAGATGTAGTGGCCTGGGTTCGAACTCAGAACCTCTCGTTCCCCACCAACAGACCCAACCGTCTACTCTATTATGTTTTTCTGAAATTATTCCTAACTTAAATCTATATAACCATAAGAAGCGATTTATCATCTTCATCATTTATAATCATTTATCAGCTTCATCACCTATAATCATCATTGATCCCTTATCATGATCATAAATACCATAAACATCATCATCATCGTGACTATTATCATCATCAAATCCATCTATTATCTCTTTAAGCTTCATTTTAATCATAATCATCATTGATCAACATACATCATACACCATCGATCGTCATGTACATCATCCATTATTGTCATCGTAAAAAAAAAATCATATGGAATAGCAGTAGCAAGTCGTCTAACAATAAAAGTTCTTGGGCCAAAATCCTATGTAATCCCCTTAATAAACCGAACCCAATTCACAAGCCCATTTAGATCTTTAATCTAGCCTAACTAATAAATTATGGCCCAATAAACCACCTGTGGTTTTGAGTTTGGTATCCTAACGGCTGTAGGAGTACCCTAAGGAAAATTTTACGCTATTATCTTCTATTGTAACCTCATCAATAACTCATTAACATTCACGATCCTCATAGCTCATCATCATCATATATATAATTTTTTTTTTCGTTGGCTTAAACAGGAGACACCCTCAACCGTGTTTTTCATTAACCTTTATCTTCCTCCTTCGTTCACAGCTAAATAAATAGAGAAAAAAGAAAAGATAAATGAAAGTGAAGTGTAGACATTACAGCGGTGGTACAGGTGGCGTTTTATGGCCGCAAAGCTGCTGTAGCAGCCGTTGTTTTTGGACAAGGAACAACTGCACGAACCAGGAGGTAGTAACAAGGTGGGGTTGAGGTGGTGGTGTGTGGTTTCTTCGATTTAAAGGAGAGACAAGGTGGCGAGTGTTTTTGGTTGGATGTAATAGAAGGTGGTGATTCAAACGAGTTCTCGGTTACAAAAGTGAAGGGTGGAGATGATGAGGATTTGGTTGATCGTTGTTGTGGTTGGTGTAGTTCGTTAGAAGGTGCTACGAGGTGATGATGGCTCCGGTGATGGAAGTAATCAGAAATGGGAATGGTTTGTGTTTGTCTTTCATATTCATATTTTAGTATGTATTAATATATATGGGAGAGAGATATGATTCAATGTCAAAAAGAAAATAAAACAGTAATCTACATAATTTAATATTAATATTTAATAATCATTGAGTTATTAAAACGTGTAAAGTGATTCCTACTATTATGCCGACAGTTTTTAAGGGGTATATTTCGTACACCGTTGTTAAACAGTGACGGATAAAAGTTTTCAGAAAAATCCCAAAATTTTATATTAGTTATAATTATTTATTCTGATCATTATGGTATAAAATTCAGTCATTAATTATTAATTAAAAATTACATTAATTATTCCCTCCCAACCCCTAAGTAAAATATAAAAAGTTTTGAAATTCATCCAATAGTTTATAAATACATTTTTAATAAGCCTAAAATTTATATCACTCATTTTCGGATCACCGTTTATTTTAATATATATAAGTTTGAATTTAACTTACTTAATATTAATCGAAACATCAAACGAGTATTACAATTATTTAATATTTATTTTTAATATACTTTTCATTTATATATTTATTTATTTTAATGATGATATCATATTTTATTTTTACTCTACATAGTTAATTTTAGCAACATATAATATATTAAGTTATACTTCAAATTATTATTTATATCTATCTATATCTTTACACATATATGAATCCATTTACAAATAGTTGTTCGTGAATTGTCGGGAATAGTCAAGGGTTATTTGATTATATAAACACAACATTACAGACTTTGCTTATCCTGTCAAAATCAATAAAGATTAAGTTTAAAATTTGGTCGAAAATTCCCGGGTCATCACAGTACCTACCTGTTAAAGAAATTTCGTCCCGAAATTTGAGTGAAGTGGTCATGGCTAACAATAAAAATGTTTTCATGACGAATATGAGTTGATAACTTGAGTTTTATCATCATTGAGTAATATGGATAAAAATAATTCGATTATTCGAAGAGTACGAATGAAGCTATCACCAAAGAGTGAAATAGGAAAGTAAAGATTCATCTTAACTTTTAACAGAGTCAGGTTGAATTCCGGAATTCAAGGGATTTAAAGAAAATCTTCGAAATCTAAAAGATTTGATTCTTCGGCGAGTAAGTAAATTAAGTCTCTATTTTCTTAGTTCATACATCCAAAAGATTTTGAAGATGCTTAGTCCAGTTCTAATCCCTAATATTTTCCTAATTATTATTTTTGTCATCCTTCTTTTC
Source organism: Rutidosis leptorrhynchoides (assembly GCF_046630445.1). Classification (NCBI taxonomy): domain Eukaryota; kingdom Viridiplantae; phylum Streptophyta; class Magnoliopsida; order Asterales; family Asteraceae; genus Rutidosis; species Rutidosis leptorrhynchoides. Next base: position 232,175,325 of record NC_092343.1, on the reverse strand, counting down.
AATCTTCCATCAGAAGAATCTGTTTACTTCTACTATTACCTTGGGTTGATACTATTCTTAATTATACCGTGTCTTTATATTGCTATTCGTATTAATATCCATGGTTTGTAATTTTGCGTTGTTGTTGGATTTTATATCTTCCCTTATATTTCAATGTCCCTGCTTCTGTCTCCTATAATTATTGTCATCCACAGTTAATGCGCTCTCTTATTTGCTGCGATTTATACCCCCTTTCTATTTCAGAGCTTCATGCTTTTGTTTACTTTTCGCAAGTAATGGTCCAGAATTCATAGGTATGGAGTTTCAAATTATCATAATATACAAGGTACAAAGGAAAGGTAGTAGCACGATTTGTTTTGTCAAATTACCTGAATCACTGAGAATAGAACTATCAAGAATATATTTTCTTGATATGTTCAGAAGTTAAGCATAATGAAAGAGTTATGTAACATGGTACATGATGACGTTATGATCTGTGAATCATCACGTCTCATTAGAAACTCAGCATGACTTACTGTAATATAATCACGTTGCTCAAGTATCATTATATTATACTAACTCATGCATCAATTCCCAACATTACTGCAATAACATTCATATTTTAAGCTCAAAAGTTTACAGAATAAAGAAACTAATAGTTTCTATATGATGTAACACTGATAGTACGAAGAGATTAATGATTTCAGATAAGAATAGTTATGAAAATATCTTCAGAAATATGGAGGATATTTATAATGAAAGATACGATGATATCTTAGAATTTCTAATATCGAAGGATGGTGAAGAAAATTTGTCCGCAAGAGTTTGGAGTCAGAAGCAAGATATTCACTAAAGATTTCATCAGAAACAGAATCATCAGAATTCTTAATGTACAAGTTTAGTCCTTGTGATTTGTTCAGAGACTCTTTTGTAGTTTGCTCAATCAGTTTTTCAGTTTCAAACTTTTTCTGAGCTTTGCCAACATACAATTCTTTATCATCAACTTTTGGCTGTTGAGGTCATTTACAGTTTTTGTTGCTTCATTTGTTTTTTTTTCCTTTCAAAATTCAGAGTATTAATTCGCAGTATAGGTGCCTTTCAGAATTTCAGAATGGAAGATCATAGTTCTAAGAGATAAATGTTATACGGATACATATAACTGTTGATGTGGAAATGTTGCGAGCCTCACAATACAGATTTGCTAATTCCCGGTAATTGGTATGGCAATTCTTGTTACAAGATGCGGACGAGTACATGATGAGACTTCAATAGATAAATTTAGTGATTTGTCGGAGAGATTTAAACCAAGGAGCAACGAGGTTGCTGGTACGTCTGCTGGTAACATGGTGCAATATAAAAGGTTCCCCGGTAATAATAAAAGAGCACGCAGATATATCAAGATTATAATAAGGTTGTTTTGAACGAAAAGTCGAAGTTGACTTGCTGGAGCTGTGACAAAACTGGCTAATTTGTGAAGGGATTGCAAAGTTATTTTCAGTAATAACAAGCCAAAGGAGCTAGTACAGATACGTGTTAAATATTTACTCAAGTGCCGAATGTTTTCAGGTGCATAACTATATGCATAAATCTTTCCTTCCGTAGATGAAGTGTGGTTGGTTCATCCTTTCGATTGAGGTGTTTTCAAGAATCATGAAAGGTTTGTACGCAGATTGTAATCGTCAAGATACAAATGAGGTTTAAGATGAAATCAAGTGGCAAACTTGAAGAAATGTTTAGTTTCATATGTTATAATCAATATTTTAATTCATTTTAATTGTCCAATATTATTAGTCCACAGTCGATAGTCCACAGTTAAAAGTCCAATAATTCATATATAGTTTAATATATAATATTCGAATTAATTAATACGTATCGTGACCCGTGTACATGTCACAGACTCGATCACAACTCAAACTATATATATTATTATAGAATCAACCTCAACCCTGTATAGCTAACTCCAGCATTACTGCATATAGAGTGTCTATGGTTATTCCAAATAATATATATAGATGTGTCGATATGATATGTCAAAACCTTGTATACGTGTCCCGATATTTAAAGTGCGTAAAATAAATAACAGAAATTAAATGACGATAAATAAAATTGCGAGAATTAAAATTGCGATAAATAAAAAGCGATAAATAAATTGCGATAAATAAATTGCGATAAATAAAAGGTAATACGGAATTAACAGTTAGCTAGGAACAGTTAGCTAGTATTTTGTTAGCGTGGAATCTTAACAGAATTTCTCATAGTTAATTTGTTTGTTTCTAACAAATTTTATTATGTCAAATGTTTTCTTCATTATGCCACTTGTTGGATTCTGATAAATCAAAATCAAAATATGAAATTGAATGAAAATAGTTATTCTGCGGTGAACGGATTCGTATATCTGTGGATGTAAGTAGGATAGTAATTGACTGTTGAATCAGATTTGAAAGAATGTACAGTGTACTTATTAAAATGAAATCTAAATATTCCTCGGGTATTACCTACCCGTTAAAATATTTTCACTATTAACAGTTTGTACGAAAGAATTTTAAATTACAATCTTTATGAAAAAATATATATACATATATATTTTCTTCAGATGTAATATAGATTTAATGAGTTAATATGCTATTAATCTCATTTAGTTTACCGTTAGAACAAGAATATATAATCTCTAAAACATTAGAGATTACATAATCGCCATGTCGAACGAAGATAAATGATGTAGAACGTCATGTAGAACGATGATTATACTCGAAGTACAGAATGAGATGTTGAGACATGTAATGTTGAGACTTGGGTTGTTAATGGTACTATTGGTGCTGGTGATGTTGCTGAAGCTGGTAAGTTTTGCAACATGTTTTCTAAATTGATTACTTGAGTGCGAAGCTCGTTGACTTCTTCTATTATTCCAGGATGATTGTCGGTCGGAACGAACGGATGAATAAGGTTTAGAATTTTTGATAAAATATAATCGTGGCGAGATACTCTGGAAATGAGTGTGAAAATGGTGTTTCGAATGGGTTCGCCGGTAAATGCTTCATGTTCATCGCCAAGAGGTAAATTCGGCTGGTGGAAGGGATTGCCTTCTTCGCACCTCCATTGATTGAGTCGATCACAAACTCATCATATGAATTGGGGATGGATGATTGGTTGATTCATTCTGGCGACGCTGCTTTCAGAGCTTAGGTGAACGTACATGTCGGAATAGCCGTCGGAATAACTATCGGAATAGCTATCGGAATTCGAGGGACTCGAACTGGTTGAAGGATTCATCCCGTACGATTAGATGAAGGATTTTCGATAAGAAATAGATTATAGGATGTAGATTAGTACCCTGCAATACATAATTTACATAATTTACATATGCATATATAATACTAATATCCCATAAGTTACGGAGGAATCTACGGAAGCTGTCAGGCAAAGGTAACAATAACATATACGCTAAGATATGAATTTATCGATACACAGTCTATGCAATAGAGGCAGTAAGACGTGTCTAGACTTTAAGGATGATAAGCAAGTAATTTTCGACACTAAATGATAAGCAAAAACTTTTGACATGCAGACACGGTCGAAGTCCAAACCCACTAATGCATCTAAACAACTACTAGTTAGACACACTAATGCAAGACCTGGTTCGCTAAGACCACCGCTCTGATACCAAATCTAATGACCCGTCCTAATCCATCTGGACGAATACATTACATTTGGTTACATCACGAGGTACTTGACCTCTATATGATACATTTTACAAATATTGCATTCGTTTTTAAAAGACAAACTTTCATTACATTGAAAATTAACGGCATGCATACCATTTCATAATATATCTAACTATAATTGACTTAATAATAATATTGATGAACTCGACAACTCAAATGCGACGTCTTTTGAAATATCTCATGAATGACTCCAAGTAATATCTCTAATATGAGCAAATGCACAACGGAAGATTTCTTTCATACCTGAGAATAAACATGCTTTAAAGTGTCAACCAAAAGGTTGGTGAGTTCATAAGTTTATCATAAAACAATAAAATTCATCATTTTGATAGACCACAAGATTTAAATGCTGCATGGTACAAATGGGCCCGAATCCTATACCCACCTGTAATGTACATGCGATATCTTTTAAATACAGTACACCTTTCTTGTGTACGAAATCATTTTTCATAAATCTTAGTAACCGTACACATATCTCGTGCACAAAAACAACATACACATAACCTGTATATAAAATCATTCTCTCGATACATAACATTCACTTTACTTTCATTGCTTGGCTTGGTAACCGACCTTAACATATAATGCGCATAATAATATCCCCAAAACAGAACATCTCGTCTGTATAATAATCATATAAACTTCGAAGTACTAAACACCACGCCCACTAGCCCTTCCGTCTAGTGAACATTCTGGGTGGGGGTGTTAAACCCGGTAGCTACCTTTAGGATTCGCGTCAATTAGGCGTGCACTAATTCTCAAAATTAGTGATGTTCCCTAATTCTTAGGTTACTAAGCAATAATAATCAGGGGGAAAATATTCATATCAATTGTGGCAATTATCACGTCCACATAATTCAATGGTGGCAATTATCACGTCCACATAATTCATTCGAGGAATGTTTTGCTTGTGTCTATCTCGTCAAACATTTATAAAAGTATTTCATGTATTTGCAGTTCAAAATATATTTCAAAAGCATTTAATAAAGCAGTTATAAAGACATCGCATGTATTCTCAGTCCCAAAAATGTAAAGAGTAAAAGGGAATCAAATGAACTCACCATACTGTATTTTGTAGTAAAAATACATATGACTAAATTGAACAATGCATGGTTGGCCTTAGATTCACGAACCTATATACAATTATGTGTATTAGCACATGTAATGGTAATCAAACAAATCTATATATATTTAGTTATGTATTAAGATTAATATTTATATATATAACTTTATTAATACTTATAATATACTATATTGCTTATTTGATATATGATTTAATTAACGTTATATCAATGTAAATAATATTATATTAGTTAAATCATAATGTTATGTAATATTAGTATTCATAAATATATTTCTATAATAATATCTTCTGTTCGCAAAAAATAATAATTATAATAATACTAAGTTAAGGATAATAACAATAATGATAGTAATAATAGTAGTAATAATAATAAAAATGTTACTTTTTAATGAGGATAATTTTAATAAAGAAAATGATAGTTTTTAATGATAACAAAATAATAATTTTAGTAGGAACGACACTTTTAATAATAATAGTAGTTTTTAATAAAAAGATAAGTTTAATAATACTTATAATGAAAATAATAAAATTTTGATAATAATACTTAACACTTAATAATAATAATAATAAAAATAATAATAATAGAAATGAAGGTGTATACCCTTTAAAAGACTACCTAAAAAGAATTGATCAAGATGAGACTCGAACCCATGATCTCTCGCTCCCCATTATCACCCTTAACCATCAGTCCGATACTATTTTCTTAAATTAACCTGCTCCTAAATCACACTTAAACCGATTTACTTCCATTTCAGCCCAACAGCAAGTAAATCGACCCAACAGACAATTCCTCAAGCCCTACAGCAAGTAAATCGGCCCAACATCAGTTTCTCTTATAATAAAAAAAAGATGTAGTGGCCTGGGTTAGAACTCAGAACCTCTCGTTCCCCACCAACAGACCCAACCGTCTACTCTATTATGTTTTTCTGAAACTATTCCTAACTTAAATCTATATAACCATAAGAAGCGATTTATCATCTTCATCATTTATAATCATTTATCAGCTTCATCACCTATAATCATCATTGATCCCTTATCATGATCATAAATACCATAAACATCATCATCATCGTGACTATTATCATCATCAAATCCATCTATTATCTCTTTAAACTTCATTTTAATCATAATCATCATTGATCAACATACATCATACACCATCGATCGTCATGTACATCATCCATTATTGTCATCGTAAAAAAAAAAATCATATGGAATAGCAGTAGCAAGTCGTCTAACAATAAAATTTCTTGGGCCAAAATCCTATGTAATCCCCTTAATAAATCGAACCCAATTCACAAGCCCATTTAGATCTTTAATCTAGCCTAACTAATAAATTATGGCCCAATAAACCACCCGTGGTTTTGAGTTTGGTATCCTAACGGCTGTAGGAGTACCCTAAGGAAAATTTTACGCTATTATCTTCTATTGTAACCTCATCAATACCTCATTAACATTCACGATCCTCATAGCTCATCATCATCATATATATAAATTTTTTTTTTCGCTGGCTTAAACAGGAGACACCCTCAACCGTGTTTTTCATTAACCTTTATCTTCCTCCTTCGTTCACAGCTAAATAAATAGAGAAAAAAGAAAAGATAAATGAAAGTGAAGTGTAGACATTACAGCGGTGGTGCAGGTGGCGTTTTATGGCCGCAAAGCTGCTGTAGCAGCCGTTGTTTTTGGACAGGGAACAACTGCACGAACCAGGAGGCAGTAACAAGGTGGGGTTGAGGTGGTGGTGTGTGGTTTCTTCGATTTAAAGGAGAGACAAGGTGGCGAGGGTTTTGGTTGGATGTAATAGAAGGTGGTGATTCAAACGAGTTTTCGATTACAAAAGTGAAGGGTGGAGATGATGAGGATTTGGTTGATCGTTGTTGTGGTTGGTGTAGTTCGTTAGAAGGTGCTACGAGGTGATGATGGCTCCAGTGATGGAAGTAATCGGAAATGGGAATGGTTTGTGTTTGTCTTTCATATTCATATTTTAGTATGTATTAATATATATGGGAGAGAGATATGATTCAATGCCAAAAAGAAAATAAAACAGTAATCTACATAATTTAATATTAATATTTAATAATCATTGAGTTATTAAAACATGCAAAGTGATTCCTACTATTATGCCGACAGTTTTTAAGGGGTATATTTCGTACCCCGTTGTTAAACAGTGACGGATAAAAGATTTCAGAAAAATCTCAAAATTTTATATTAGTTATAATTATTTATTCTGATCATTATGGTATAAAATTCAGTCATTAATTATTAATTAAAAATTACATTAATTATTCCCTCCCAACCCCTAAGTAAAATATAAAAAGTTTTGAAATTCATCCAATAGTTTATAAATACATTTTTAATAAGCCTAAAATTTATATCACTCATTTTTGGATCACCGTTTATTTTAAAATATATAAGTTTGAATTTAACTTACTTAATATTAATCGAAACATCAAACGAGTATTACAATTATTTAATATTTATTTTTAATATACTTTTCATTTATATATTTATTTATTTTAATGATGATATCATATTTTATTTTTACTTTACATAGTTAATTTTAGCAACATATAATATCTTAAGTTATACTTCAAATTATTATTTATATCTATCTATATCTTTACACATATATGAATCCATTTATAAATAGTTGTTCGTGAATTGTCGAGAATAGTCAAGGGTTATTTGATTATATAAACACAACATTACAGACTTTGCTTATCCTGTCGAAATCAATAAAGATTAAGTTTAAAATTTGGTCGAAAATTCCCGGGTCATCACAACGTATGCATGTATACTCGACATCCAAGCAAGTATCAAAAGTAATGAGCGGAAGCATGTATCACAAAACGTTCAAGGACCTGAGAAAAACATAGAAATCTGTCAACGAAAACGTTGGTGAAATCATAGGTTTAAGTAAGTAAGTACAAGTGAACCACAAGATTTGTAACATCGAAATAATAGTTAACCATTCCAAAATTTGTTTCATGAGCACCCAATATCAATGCTTAACATTCCTTCCATAGAACCCCATCACAATAGTGTTAGAACATACACTGTTTCTCGAAAATATATTTCATTCGTAGACGGTAGCGAACCGCCTGAATGAGGGTTTGTCAAACCCATATGTCCATATAACATAAGTTCTCGCTTACACCCGGCAAGTGTAACTAATGATAATCGAATTGAGGATTTTTGTTCAAACTCGTATGTAGAATGTTTGTTTTCCTATACTTGTGTTCACTTAGTAAAAATAAACGTTTATGTTTTCTCATCCCAAATATAAGTTTAAAAGAGTAAACGTGGGACTATGATCTCACCTTGAGTGCACGAATAATATAGTACTTCAACAAGTAAACATGTGCAAGGAAAAATGCTAGTCTTGACCTAAACAAATAGGTTGTATCAATAACGGTAACACGATAGGTCAAAGATGTTCAATTAGTCCTATGGCTCGTTACGACTCGATTATGTAGCATATGAAATCAAATTGTCAAGTTTCATGCAAGATACTAGTATAGAAGCATGTTAGAACGATCGCACGAACACTTGGTTAAGTTTAACAAAAAGTCAAACTTTGGTCGGGTCAAAGTCAACGAAAAAGTCAACATGGTCGGGTCGGGTCGGGTCGGGTCCCGAACTATTTTTCTGAGGTTAGAAGTCATATACAAGCATGTTAGAACAAGTTACAAGTGAATCGGAGGTCCCTAGCATAGCAAACATTTTACGTGAAATGAACACATGGGCAGTCTGCCCCAGATGCGCCGCATCTGCAAGGGATGCGCCGCATCTGTGTCTGTTTCAGTGAATCTGCCTCAAAACTCAACAAGTCTCGAGCTAAACTTCAATTTAACGCAATTTATGATCCGTAAACATCTAAAACATGTATCTTATATCGTTGGAAAGGTAATTTGACAAGGAACACAACTAAATACATTTCAACAAACAATTCAATACTTGGAACAACTCAAATCACATTCAATGCTCATCATTTAATGCATTCAAGTTCATAAATGCAATTCAATGATTCGGGCAACCAATTTACACGAATGATATGTCGTTTCGAAAATAATTAAACATAAAATACAACTAAACACTTACTAATAACATCTCATGTCATTCAAAGCATCAAAGATTCATTTCAAGTTCATCAAACCCTAACCCAAATCCACCAAAATCAATAATTAAGTTTATGAAGTTTTCTAAATCAACCTACACATCAAATTGAAGCTAGTGATACTAGGAACACATTTAATACTTGCACTTTATCATAACAACAACATTAAATCATCTAAAACTCAAAATCAAACACCCACTTTTCATGTTCATGCTAGTTACACTAAAACAACGAGATCGAGCATATAAATCATATATTCATGTTAGACTTGAGCCATAGACACTAATTAATAACTCTTTAAGTTAAAAACATCAAGAACACAAAATCTAGTGATTTTAGAAAGTTACCCAAATGTAATGAAATCGGTATGGAATCGAAGAGGAAGTTGCAAGGATTCCAAAAATGCAATTTATTTTGATGGACACTTGCTAGAACGAAAATAGATGATGAATCTTTGTATTTGGGTGTTGAGAGAAAATGGAGGAAGTAACAAAGAAGGAGAAGATGAAGTGAATGGATGAGAGGAGTTTGACTCCTTTGACCTAGTCACCATTTTGTCATTTTGGCAAGTTTAGTCCCTCAAGTTTGAATCGGGTGCGTGAATTACCTAAACGAGATATTTTAAATCGCGTATTAACGGAAGATGTTATAAACATATAACGGACTTTAAAATAGTTAAACGGAAAGTAAACGGAAAAAGGTGGGATGTTACATTACCTACTCCTTAAAAGGAATTTCGTCCAGAAATTTAAGTAGGCATAGTAGTCGTTGTTTCTTTCTCGAGATCTTGCGTTTACGGATCCGGGAATAAGTGAGGGTATTTCCTTTGCATTTGGTCTTGCCTTTCCCAAGTAAACTCGGGTCCTCTTTTGGCATTCCAACGGACCTTGACAATCGGGATTCTACTTTGTTTTAGCGTTTTGACGGAGGTGTCCACAATTTCGACCGGTTCCTCCAATTAATGAAGTTTGTCATCAATAGTAAGCTCTTCGAGAGGGATGACGACATCGGGTTCGGCAAGGCACTTTTTAAAGTTGGATACATGGAAAGTAGGATGAACGGAGCTCAATTGAGGCGGAAGATCTGAACGATAAGCAACGGTCCGACACGCTCCAAGATTTCGAAAGGACCAATATACCGCGGATTTAGCTTCCCGCATTTCCCGAAATGGATTACACCTTTACAAGGTGCGACTTTTAACATTACGCAATCACCGACTTGAAATTCAAGGTCATTGCATCATTTGTCGGTATAGCTCTTTTGACGACTTCGGGCCGTCCTAAGCCTATCTCGGATTTGAACGATCTTCTTGGTTGTTTCATGAATGAGTTCGGGTCCGGTGATTTATGTGTCGCCTACTTCGGCCCAACAAAGAGGTGAACGACATTTTCGGCCATATAAAGCTTTGAATGGTGCGGCGTTAATACTCGCGTGATAACTATTGTTGTAGGAGAATTCGGTGAGAGGCAAGTGCTTATCCCAAGATTTTCCAAAGTCGATAACACAAGCTCGTAGGATGTCTTCCAAAGTTTGAATTGTGCGTTCACTTTGTCCGTCGGTTTGCAGATGGTATGCGGTGCTCATGTCTAAACGCGTTCCTAACGCTTCTTTTAAAGTACGCCAAAATCTAGAAACAAAACGGCCATCTCGGTCGAAGATAATCAATAAGGGTACACTGTGTCGGGCTACGATTTCTTTATTGTAAATTTGTACGAGTTTCTCCATGTTGTCGGTTTCCTTCATTGCTAGGAAGTGCGCGGATTTGATGAGACGGTCAACAATAACCCAAATAGTATCATAACCGCCAACCGTCTTTTGTAGTTTGGTGATAAAATCCATCGTTATCCTTTCTCTCTTCCATTGAGGGATTTCGGGTTGTTGAAGTAGTCCGGACGGTATTTGATATTCGGCTTTGACTTTGGAGCAAGTTAGGCACTTTCCAACATAAGTAGCAACGTCCTTTTTAATGTTCAGCCACTAATATTGTTCTTTGAGGTCGTGGTACATCTTATTGGCACAGGGGTGAATCGAATATCTTGACTTATGGGCTTCGTCTAAAATAAGGTTTCGCAAGTCCCCATAACTAGGCACCCAAATTCTTTAGGTGAAATATCGGAGTCCGGTTTCTTTAACTTCGAATCGAGAGGTGAGGACGTTCAAGTGTTCGAGAGAGATGTTTTCATCCTTGAGAGCCTCGTCTTGGGCTACACGAATTTGACTATTGAGGTTGGTGTGAATGGTGATGTTTAAAGCTCGGACACGAAGAGGAATCGCTCTTTCCTTTCGACTTAAGGCATCCGCTACTACGTTTACTTTCCCGGGATGGTAACGAAGCTCACAATCATAATCGTTTAAAGTTTCAATCCACCGTCGTTGTCTCATGTTTAGTTGCTTTTGATCGAAGATGTGTTGAAGGCTTTTGTGATCGGTGAAGATGGTACTTTTGGTTCCATAAAGATAGTGTCTTCACATTTTAAGTGCGAAGACAACGGCTTCGAGTTCGAGATCATGTGTCGTGTAGTTTCGTTCATGAATTTTGAGTTGTCGAGAGGCATAAGCAATGACTTTCTTTCGTTGCATCAACACGCACCCAAAACCATGTTTCGAGGCATCGCAATATACAACAAAATCATCATTGCCTTCGGGAAGTGAAAAGATAGGAGCGGTGGTTAGCTTTGTCTTCAAGATTTGAAATGCGAATTCTTGTTCGGTTGACCAAATGAATTTCTTTCCCTTGTGAGTTAACGCGGTTAGAGGACGAGCAACCAAGGAGAAGTTTTCGATGAATCTACGATAGTATCCAGCGAGACCCAAAAATTGACGAATGTGAGTAGGAGTAGTAGGAGTCTCCCATTTACTAATGGCTTCGATTTTTGTGGGATCGACTTTAATATCTTGATCACTTACAACATGACCAAGAAATTGAACTTCCTTCAACCAAAATTCACACTTGGAGAATTTGGCATAGAGTCGTTCTTGTCTTAAGAGTTCAAGCACAAGTCAGAGATGTTGTTTGTGCTCTTCTTCGCTTTTAGAATAGACCAAGATGTCATCGATGAACACAATAACGAATTTATCGAGATACGGTTTGCACACGCGGTTCATAAGATCCATGAACACCGCCGGTGCGTTAGTGAGACCAAATGGCGTAACAAGAAATTCATAACTACCATAACGAGTCCGGAAATCGGTTTTGGAGACATCTTCCCCCTTAACCCTTAATTGATGATAACCCGAGCGGAGATCGATTTTTGAATATACACAAGATCCTTGTAGTTGATCAAAGAGGTCATCGATGCGAGGAAGAGGATATCGGTTCTTAACCTTCAATTTATTTAGTTCACGATAATCAATGCACATTCGTAGGGATCCATCTTTCTTTTTAACAAACAAAATCGGAGCGCCCCATGGTGAATGGCTAGGTTGGATAAAACCACGGTCAAGTAGTTCTTGGATTTGACTTTGCAATTCTTGCATTTCGGATGGAGCAAGTCTATATGGTGCACGTACTACGGGTTTGGCTCCCGAAATAAGATCGATTTGGAATTCTACCAATCGATGAGGTGGAAGACCCGGCAATTCGTCGGGAAATACATCGGAAAAGTCACTAACAATTGGCACATCATCGATATGCTTCTCATCGGACTCGACTTTCTTAACGTGGGCAAGGATCGCAAAACAACCCTTACGGAGTAGTTTTCTAACTGTAAGGCATGAAACGAGGTTGAGTCCGGTGCAACTCTTATCGCCATAAACAATCAAGGGTTCACCATTCTCGATAGGAATTCGGATTGCGTTAAGATCACAAAGGATGTGAGATTTCGTTTTGGCTAACTAATTCATACCGATTATTACATCGAAGCTTCCTAGTTCCATGGGTATCAAGTCAATTTCAAACTCATTACCCAAAATGTTTAACGTACACCCCCGGTAATATGTGTCGGCACTCAATAGTTTCCCGTTGGCCACTTCAATGGTATAAATGGTATCTAATGGAAGTGGTGGAGTGCTAAAAGAATGAGTCAAAGTCTTGGATACAAAACTCTTATCGGCACCCGAATTGAATAAACAAGTAACATAAGTGTTGTTGAGAAGAAACGTACCCGTGACTAATTCATTGTCATCTCGGGCTTCTTCGGTGTTGATGTTGAAAGCTCAGCCGCGCGTATTGGGATTATCTTTCTTCTTCGGGCATGCATTTCTATAATGGCCCGTTTGGTCACATTCGTAATAAGTGCCCGTCTTTGGTGCATTGGGCCCCTTTCGAGCGACGGGGGTGACACTTTTACATTCGTTGGCCTTATGACCCACTCCTTAGCACCGATGGCAAATTAGCTTGCCACATTCACCAAAGTGATTGTTGTTGCATTTGTTGCAAAGAGGTAGGTTTCCGGCATAACCCTTCTTGCCGTCGGAGGTGAAAGGCTTCTTGGCAAAGTTGTTGTTACTTGATTGGGGGACTTCCCATTTTCTTTTGTTGTTACCCGACTTATCCTCGGCTTTAGGTGCCGGCACTAGAATTTCGTCCACCATTTCTATTAATTTGCGGGCCATGTTCAAAGCTTCTTGATGATTAGTGGGTTTGGATGACATTACCCCATGTTTGATGCTCTTTGGAAGACCATCCATGTAAAGTTCAACCCTTAAAGATTCGGGGTTCACAAGGTTTGGGCACATCAAGGCTAGTTTGGAAAATCGTTGATTATAGGCCTTGAGATCGTTTCCGACCCCTTTAAAGTTCTTAGCTCTTGTTCAAGCTTTCGGGTTTCTTCACGAGGGAAATATTCGACGATCATCTTTTCCCTTAAGTCGGCCCAAGAGAGGGCGTGAGCTTCATCGGTACCCACTGTAAAGACCCGTCCTAATCCATCTGGACGAAGTCCATATCGATTACAAATGATTCACAATAGTTGATTACATCGCGAGGTACTTAACCTCTATATGATACATTTTACAAACATTGCATTCGTTTTTAAAATACAAACTTGCTTTATATCGAAAGTTGACGGCATGCATATGTTTCATAATATATCCAACTATAATTGACTTATTAATAATCTTGATGAACTCGACGACTCGATTGCAACATCTTTTGAAATATGTCATGAATGACTCCAAGTAATATCTCTAATACGAGCAAATGCACAGCGGAAGATTTCTTTCATACCTGAGAATAAACATGCTTTAAAGTGTCAACCAAAAGGTTGGTGAGTTCATTAGTTTAACATAAATAATCATTTCCATCATTTTAATAGATCACAAGATTTTCATTTCTCATAAATATACGTCCCATGCATAGAGACAAAAATAATCATTCATATGGATTGAACACCTGGTAACCAACATTAACAAGATGCATATAAGAATATCCCCTATCATTCCGGGAAATCCTTCGGACATGATATAAAACAACATCGAAGTACTAAAGCATCCGGTACTTTGGATGGGGTTCGTTAGGCCCAATAGATCTATCTTTAGGATTCGCGTCAATTAGTAGACTGGTTTACTAATTCTTAGGTTACCAAGCAAAAAGGGGCATATTCGGCTTCAATCATTCAACCATATAATGTAGTTTCGATTACTTGTGTCTATTTCGTAAAACATTTATAAAAGCGCATGTATTCTCAGTCCCAAAAATATATATTGCAAAAGCATTTAAAAAGGGAGTAATGAAACTCACAATACTGTATTTTGTAGTAAAAATACATATGACGACATTGAACAACTAAACGATGCAGGGTTAGCCTCGGATTCACGAACCTATATCATTTGTATATATATTAATAAACGTAATCGTAATCGAATAAATATATATTTTATTATTAGTGATATAATTTTTATATTAATAACTTATATATATTTCATTATTTAATTAAATGTATTCTTTTTGTATATAAAGATATTAATATAGTTAAGTTATGTATATTAATATACTTATATGTAATTACTCTTTTGTTTACAAAATACCAGTTATAATAACACTAGAATAATTATACTGATAATAATAATAATTTGCATAGTACTAATAATATTAATGATAGTATTATTAACAGTTTTTATAAAAATGTAGATTTAAAATAATGATACTTTTAGTAATTATATAAATTTTTAATAATAATAGTACTTGTTAATGATATTCATGTTAACAAAAGTGTCTATATTAATATTAATACTTACGTCAATATTAATAATTAATAATACTGATAATAACATTAATAATGCTTAATGATGTTACTTATTAACAAATTAATAATAACATTAGTCATAGTATTTATGTCTACATAATATTAATGATAATACATATATTTGTCGTTGATAAATATAATATTAATAATAATCACACTTATATTAATGAACTTAATAATAATAATAATAATAATAATAATAATTCTAGTAATACTTAGTGATATCACATAATAATAATTAAAATGATAATAATAACAATTATCTTATTAATCATATTAATACTAATTATAATAATATTCGTATTCATAATAATAATACTAATAACAATGACATTAATAGTTATATAATGATATTAACTCTATTAAAAATAATAATTTGTATTTATAATAGTAATTATAACAATTAACATAACAATAATAATAACAAATGATAATAATAACAATAATTAGAAAGGAAAAGAAAATATACCCTTTAACAGAATCATTCTAAAAAGAAATGCCCACGACCGGGCTCGAACCCGAGACCTTTCGAACCCCCTAACACTCTAAACCATCGGGCTGTTGCCCAGTTCCTGACTAAACTTGATTTCATTAGATTATAACCCGTATAAATAACTTCATCTTCTTCATTATCAATTTTAAATCGATCAACCCAAAGTTTAACCATCCAGTAGGTAATTTGTTCAGTATTAAAACATTTAAACGAAATGATAAATCAAATACCAGTTTATGAATTAATTAAAAAAAATAAAAAAATAAACAAAGGCTGCTGAGCAGTGACGATGAACCAAAAAAATAATAATAATGATTTTGACATTGAAATATTTTTAGACTTCGAAACCTTCATAAACTATCTTCCAAATCGTCAATGGAATACACGAGAATCATCATTTGCATCAGAATCGCAACCTATTACTCGAATTTGTTCATAGAAAATCGTTTGACTTTTGAATTCGAAAACTTTGACCTGTAAATTCATCCTCGTTTTATCGAATTGAAATTGTGTGTACACATTCACGACATGAATAAGAAAAGATCTGCATTTTTACATTTTCTCAATTTGATCCGAATCAGATCAAGATTAAATGGGTTTTGTATTTTACGACCGAGAAAAGAAAAAAAAAATATGATGAATCCTTTTCTTTCTTTTATCAGTTATCAGAAGTGGAAAAAAAATGTGATGAGGTTTGAATGATTGTAGCAAAATCACGAAGATGTCAACTGATCTTGTAGGGTTACAATGTTTAGTCACAGGCAAAATAGGAAGACAGATATATCACGAGCTGTATATAATATCCTAATTATATCAGTGAACCAGATAATAAAGTGTTCTATCTGTATTTGTATTTAAAAAAAAATACAGATTAACTTATACTAGTAAATATAGTACCATTAATATTATCAATATTTATAATACAATACAAATATTACAATAATAACAATAATAACATTAATGGTAATTATAATAATAATAATAATAATAACACTAATATTAATAATAATAACGATATAATTAAAATACTGATAATAATAACTATAAAATTTTATATTAATAATATTGTTATTAATAATAATAATGCTAGTTATAATACTACTATGTCAATTTATATATACCCATTTTCATATCTATATATTATCTATTGATAAAAATAATCTATCTAATACTGATTTCAATAATGATAATAAAAATGTTTAATATTATTAATGGTACTAATAATATTATTAGCTATAATGTTAATTGTTATTGATAATAATATTATTAACAATAATAATACAACAACTTATGCTTATCAAATTTCATATGTATGTATATACTTATAATAATATTAATGATACAAATATTAATTTTTCAATATTATTGTTGATAATAATATTAATGAAAGTAATGATCATAATTTTAATATAACATTATAATTAACTTATAAATACATATAATACACTAACCTTATATTTCATATTTATTTAAATAGTGATCTATTTGAATATTTTATACATGTTACAATGTACATATAATATTACTTATACATAGTAATCATATATATTTATATATACATAATTGTTTTAGATTACACCTAATGATTTTGTATCTTAATTTATGTATTTAGTTCTATTGTTTATTTTATAATTTTAAATTATTATATATACAAACATTCATATATACACATCTTTATTTACAACAATTGTTCGTGAATCGTCGGGGATGGTTAAAAGGTAATTGAATATATGAACATAGTTTCCAAAATTTTCGAGACTCAATATACAGACTTTGCTTATCGTGTCGGAATTATATAAAGATTAAGTTTAAATTTGGTTAAAAATTCCCGGGTCGTCACAGTTTCTACCCGTTAAAGAAATTTCGTCCTGAAATTTGAGTGAGGTGGTCATGGTTAACAATAGGAATTTTTTCATGATGAATATGAGTTAATAACTAGAGTTTTATTACCATTGAATAATTTGGATAAAACGATTCAATTACTCGGAGCGTTCGAGTGAAGCTGTCACGAAAGATTGAGATAGAGATTTACTTTTGACGTAGCTACAGTAAATTTCCGGAATCCAGGGAATTTAAAAGAAAATCTTGGAATTCTAAAAGATCTGATTCTTGGGGCTTTATGGAAATTAAGATCTCCTTAATTAAATGCGATCTTTTGTCTCGATTGCTTTGTCTGGTATTTCACTATAAATGAACTTCTTCCGTTCCATTATTTCCACTCCCATACTTAATTTTCAAATTCAAAAGATTTATGAAAATGCTTAACCCTGTTCTGATCCTTATTCTTATTCTAACTATCGCAATGATCGTTCTTCTTTTCCAACTCCCACCTGAAGAATCTGTTTATTTCTATTATGCTCTAGGGATTATTGTATTTATAATCCTCCCGTATCTTTATATTGCTATACGCACTGATATCTACGGTTTGTAATTTCGGTGTTGTTGTTTGGGCTTTATATCCTCCCTTATATTTCGGAGTTTTTATACTTTTGTTTTCTCTTCTCGACTTTAAGTCAAACGAATAATGGTCCAGAATTCATAAATATGAAATTCGAAATGAACATAGCTAACGTTCTAAGAGAGAAATTGTAATAGCATAATCTTGATTGGTTAATTTACCAGAATTCAAGAGAAAAGATAGAATTATCAGAATGATATGTTCGGGGTATATTTGGAGGTTAGATAGAATGTAAGAGTCGTGTAACATGACACATGATGATGTTAAAATCTGTGAATCATCACGTCTCATTAGATACTCAGCATGACTTACTGTAATATAATCACGTTGATCAAGTGTCATTATATTATACTAACTCATGCTTCAGTTCCCAACACTACTTCAAAATCATTCAAAATTTAAATTTGAATTTTTCAGAATTTAGAAACTAAAACAGTTTCCTTTATGATGTAATATAGATAGTACGAAAAGATGAATAATTTCGGACAAGAATATTTATGAAAATATCCTCAGAAATATCGAAGATATTTATGATGATATTTTGGAATTTTTAAGATTGAAGGTTTATGAGGAAAGATTTTTCCACAAAATTTAACATGAGTATGGAGCAAGATATTTTCTAAAGATTTCATCGGATACAAAATCATCTGGATTCTTGAATATAGGGTTTGGTTCTTGTATTTGTCCTCGGTCTCCTTCATGATTTGCTCAATCCGG
Source organism: Rutidosis leptorrhynchoides (assembly GCF_046630445.1). Lineage (NCBI taxonomy): Eukaryota > Viridiplantae > Streptophyta > Magnoliopsida > Asterales > Asteraceae > Rutidosis > Rutidosis leptorrhynchoides. The sequence goes on along the minus strand of NC_092343.1, from coordinate 232,156,567 downwards.
TTTTAACTTTTTCTGAGTATTGCCAACATACATTTTTTTATCATCAACTTTTGGCTGTTGAGGTCGTTTACAGTTTTTGTTGCTTCATTCAACTTTTCAAAATTCAGAGTATTAATTCGCAGACTGGGTGCCTTTCAGAATTTCAGAATGGAAGATCATAATTCTAAGAGATAAATGTTATACATATAACTGTTGATGTAGGTATGCTGTGAGTTTTCAAAGTACTGATTGCTGATTCCCAGTAATTGGTATGGCATTTCTCATTACAAGATGCGGATGAGTATATGATAGGGTTTCAATGAATAAATATAATGATTTATCGGAGAGATTTAAACCAAGAAGCAACGAGGTTGCTGGTACGTCTGCTGGTAATATGGTAAAATATGAAAGGTTCCCCCGTAACAATAAAAGAGCACGCATATATATCAAGGTTATAATAAGGTTGTTTCGAACGAAAAGTCGAAGTTGACTTGTTGGAGCTGTGACAAAACTGACTACTTGGAAAGGGATTGCAAAGTTATTATCGGTAATAACAACGCCGAAGGAGTTAGCACAGATATGTGTTAAACGTTTACTCAATTTTTGAGAGTTTTCAGATGCATAACTATATGCATCAATCTTTTCTTCCGTAGATGAAGTGTGGTTGGTTCATCCTCTCAATTGAGGTGTTTTCAAGAATCGTGAAAGGTTTTGAACGCAGATTGTAATCGTCAAGATACAAATGAGGTTTAAGATGAAATCAAGTGGCAAACTTGAAGAATTGTTTAGTTTCATATGTTATAATCAATATTTTAATTCATTTTAATTGTCCAATGTTATTAGTCCACAGTCGATAGTCCACAATTAACAGTCCAATAATTCATATATAGTTTAATATATAATATTCGAATTAATTAATACGTATCATGACCCGTGTACATGTCTCAGACTCGATCACAACTCAAACTATATATATTATTGTAGAATCAACCTCAACCCTGTATAGCTAACTCCAGCATTACTTCATATAGAGTATCTATGGTTATTTCAAATAATATATATAGATGCGTCTATATGATATGTCAAAACCTTGTATACATGTCCCGATATTTAAATGCGTAAATAACAGTATTTAAATGACGATAAATAAAGTGCGTAAAATAAATATCAGAAATTAAATGACGATAAATAAAATTGCGAGAATTAAAATTGCGATAAAATAAATTGCGATAATTAAATTGCGATAAATAAATTGCGATAATTAAAATGTAATACGGAATTAACAGTTAGCTAGGAACAGTTAGCTAGGATTTCGTTAGCGTGAATTCTTAACAAAATTTCTCATAGTTAATTTATTTGTTTCTAACAAATTTTATTTGTCCAATGTTTTCTTCATTATGCCACTTGTTGGATTCTGATAAATCAAAATCCAAATATGAAATTGGATGAATATGGTTATTCTGTGGTGAACGGGTACGTATATCGGTAGTTGTAAATAGGATAGTAAATTATTGTTGAATTAGTTTTGAAGGAATGTACAGTGTACTTTATTAATGTGAAATCTAAATATTTCTCGGGTATTACCTACCCGTTAAAATATTTTCACCATTAACAGTTTGTACAAAAGAATTTTTAATTACAATCTTTATGAAAACATATATACATATATATTTTCTTCAGATGTAATCATGAATTTAATGAGTCAACATGATATTAAACTTATTTGATTTACCGTTAGAACGAGAATATTTAATATCTAAAACATTAAGGATTATATAATCGCCATGTTGAACGAAGATAAATAATGTAGAATGATACGTAGAATGATGATTATACTCGAGGTACAGAATGAGATGTTGAGGCATAGATTATTGATGGTACTGGTGCTGTTATTGATGGTACTATTGGTGCCGGTGATGTTGCTGAAGCTGGTAAATTTTGCACTATATTTTCCAAATTGATTACTCGAGCGCGAAGTTCGTTGACTTCTTCTATTATTCCGGGATGATTGTCGGTCAAAACAAGTGGATTGAATAAGGTTTAGAATTGTGGATTAAATATAATCATGACGAGATACTCTGGAAATGAGAGAGAGAAAATGGTGTCTCGAACAGGTTCGCCGGTAAACGCTTCAGGTTCATTGTCAAGAGGTGAATTCGGTTAGTGGAAGGGATCGCCTTCTTCACATCTCTATTAATTAAGTCGACTACGAACCCATCAGATGAATTGGGGATGGCTGATTGATTGATTCATTCTGGTGACACCGCTTTTGGAGCTTAGGTGAATATCTATGTCGGAATAGCTGTCGGAATAACTATCGGAATAGCTATCAAAATCTAAGGGACTCGAACTGGTTGAGGTATTCATCTCGTACGATCAGATGAAGTATTTTCGATAAGAAATAGATTATAGGATGTAGATTAGTACCCTGCAATACATAGTTTACATATGCATATATAATACTAAAATCCCATAAGTTACGGAGGAATCTACGGGAGCTGTCAGGCAAAGGTAACAATAGTAGATACGCTAAGATATGGATTTATCTATACACTGTCTATGCAATAGAGGCAGTAAGACGTGTCTAGACTTTAAGGATGATAAGCAAATAATTTTTGACACTAATGATAAGCAAAACTTTTGACATGCAGAAACGGTCGAAGTCCAGACTCACTAATGCATCCTAACGACTTATCAGTTATATACACTAATGCAGACCTGGTTCGCTAAGACACCGCTCTGATACCAACTATAAAGACCCATCCTAATCCATCTGGACGAAGTCCATATTGATTACAAACGATTCACAATAGTTGATTGCATCGCGAGGTACTTGACCTCTATATGATACATTTTACAAACATTGCATTCATTTTTAAAAGACAAACTTGCTTTATATCAAAAGTTGACGGCATGCATACATTTCATAATATATCCAACTATAATTGACTTAGTAATAATCTTGATGAACTCGACGACTCGAATGCAACATCTTTTGAAATATGTCATGAATGACTCCAAGTAATATCTCTAATACGAGCAAATGCACAGTGGAAGATTTCTTTCATACATGAGAATAAACATGCTTTAAAGTGTCAACCAAAAAGTTGGTGAGTTCATTAGTTTAACATAAATAATCATTTCCATCATTTTAATAGACCACAAGATTTTCATTTCTCATAAATATACGTCCCATGCATAGAGACAAAAATAATCATTCATATGGATTGAACACCTGGTAACCGACATTAACAAGATGCATATAAGAATATCCCCTATCATTCCGGGAAATCCTTCGAACATGATATACAACAACATCGAAGTACTAAAGCATCCGGTACTTTGGATGGGGTTCGTTAGGCCCAATAGATCTATCTTTAGGATTCGCGTCAATTAGTAGACTGGTTTACTAATTCTTAGGTTACCAAGCAAAAAGGGGCATATTCGGCTTCGATCATTCAACCATATAATGTAGTTTCGATTACTTGTGTCTATTTCGTAAAACATTTATAAAAGCGCATGTATTCTCAGTCCCAAAAATATATATTGCAAAAGCATTTAAAAAGGGAGTAATGAAACTCACAATACTGTATTTTGTAGTAAAAATACATATGATGACATTGAACAACTGAACGATGCAGGTTGGCCTCGGATTCACGAACCTATATCATTTGTATATATATTAATACACGTAATAGTAATCGAATAAATATATATTTTATTATTAGTGATATAATTTTTATATTAATAACTTATACATATTTCATTATTTAATTAAATGTATTCTTTTTGTATATAAAGATATTAATATAGTTAAGTTATGTATATTAATATTGTAACGACCCGACTTTTTCGACTTGCTTTTGTGCCTTGTATTTTAGCGAAACTGTGTATCTGTACGTACTGTGTTACTTTATACTCTGGAAACTTGATATACGTAGTTTACTTCCAATTATATGTTAAAACATGCCTTAGAGTACGTAGGATACTTAACTTGTTCACCGGATGCTTTTATAACCGTTAGTGTTATTTAACGTTTCGAATAAACCGCGAACTGCGCGCACGTTTAACTTTTGTCATAACCGGAATATTATAACTGCTAAATATTAATTATTATTTTATAATAATAATTACTTGGGCCTTTGGATGCTTAATTTTATTTATTTAATTGCTAGAGCCCAATAATTAGTCTTGTTGGACTTTCTACCTTGATGGGCTCAAGCCCACCCTACTCTAGCTAGTGACCCAATTAATTAGCCCAAGTATTATTACTAGTGACCCATAATAATAATTAAATAAATAAAGAAATTAATTAATGAGTTATACTAGTCATTTGGATAAGGATTATCCATATTGTCACTTAGGATTCTAGCATAAGTACATGCTTTAGATAACCGCTAACCAAAAAGCAAAATGGTGTCTCCCCTCCCCCCTCATGAAAACCTACGGCCCTAGGGGCCTCCATGTCATCAATCCATGTCAATTTTTGCTTATAAATACTAGCCAATTTCCCTCATTCAAACACTAGCTCTCATTTGGTTTTCACACACAATTGTTCTTTCTTTCTTTCCTTTCTAGTATTACTTGTAAGTTTTTTCTTTTTCTTCTTCTTTTCTCTTCCAATTTCGTGTATCATCATCATTCTTTCATGGAGATCAAGTTCCTTTAACTTGATCTTGATTATATCTTGTTGATTCAAGCATGAATCCTTCAAGAACATGGAAGATTCAAGCTTTCTAGCTTTGAATCTTCACCAACTTTGTAGATTCATCTTTCTTTTACTTTAATCTTGTTATTTTGTGATAAAGATTCAAACTTTTGTTTGTAATCTTCATGTATCTTCAAGATCCAAGCTTTATGCTTCAAGATCTTCAAGAACAATTAAGATGCAAGCTTTCTAGCTTGAATCTTCATATCTTTTTGTTAGATCTAAGTTCTTTTTGCTTTGATCATGTTGTTTTGTGAAAAAGATTCAAACTTTTATTTGTAATCTTCATGTATCTTCAAGATCCAAGCTTTATGCTTCAAGATCTTCAAGAACACTCAAAGGTTCAAGCTTTCTAGCTTTGTAACCTTGTAACTTGTGTGAAATGGATCCAAGCTCTCTAGCTTAGGGTTTCATCACTTCATTTGACTTAGATCATGTTCATACTTGTTTGATTGATGTAAAGTTTGTAACTTTGTTGTAAATAGAACTTCTAATTGTGTTAAGACCAAGGATATGATGTAACCTTGGTTCATCATCCATCTAAGAATCTTAAATGAGTTGTGTTACCACTTGGTCTTAACATATTGTGTATTGATGGTATAATCTTGGTCAAAAGTGATGCTAAACCATCAACGAGTTGAACACTTGAAGCTACAAGCATCAAGGATGAGAACTGTGATGAGCATCAAGCACCAAGAACCCCATCGGAGCACTTGTCCACTGATTTTCTTATCTGATCAGGCCACCTGGTGTAGTGACCCGAACTTTTCCGAACCTTTCTATGATTATATGTTTAATGAAAACTATATTTACATGATTAAATGTTTCCAACATGTTAAGCAATCAAACTTGTTAAGACTTGGTTAATTGAAACGGAAATTTTGTAAACGTCTGATTACCCAGTTTGACCAATGATTCACGAACGCTATAAGTTGTATATGACATGATGATACATAAATGAATAAATATATATGTTTAACATGATATAATGATCATCAAGTATCTCATTAAAAATAGTAACAATAAGTTATATACTTAAAAAGGAGACTATTGACGTATGAAACTCGAAACGATACATATAACGATTATCGTTATAACCACGTCTTACTAAATATATATGAAGCATATTAATACATTGTTATATTATATATAACATGATAATATGATAATTAAATATATCATTAACTGTATTAACAATGAACTAAATAAGTAAAAACAAGACTACTAATTTAAGGATTTCGAAACGAGACATATATGTAACGATTATCGTTGTACCGACATTTAAATGTATATATCATATTAATATATATTAATATATCATAATATCATGATAATATAATAATTTAAAATCTCATTTGATATTATAAACATTGGGTTAACAACATTTAACAAGATCGTTAACATAAAGGTTTCAAAACAACACTTACATGTAACGACTAACGATGAGTTAACGACTCAGTTAAAATGTATATACATGTAGTGTTTTAATATGTATTCATACACTTTTGAAAGACTTCAAAACACTTATCAAAATACTTCTACTTAACAAAAATGCTTACAATTACATCCTCGTTCAGTTTCATCAACAATTCTACTCGTATGCACCCGTATTAGTATCGTACAATACACAGCTTTTAGATGTATGTACTATTGGTATATACACTCCAATGATCAGCTCTTAGCAGCCCATGTGAGTCACCTAACACATGTGAGAACCATCATTTGGCAACTAGCATGAAATATCTCATAAAATTACAAAAATATGAGTAATCATTCATGACTTATTTACATGAAAACACAATTACATATCCTTTATATCTAATCCATACACCAACGACCAAAAACACCTACAAACACTTTAATTCTTCAATTTTCTTCATCTAATTGATCTCTCTCAAGTTCTATCTTCAAGTTCTAAGTGTTCTTCATAAATTCTACAAGTTCTAGTTTCATAAAATCAAGAATACTTTCAAGTTTGCTAGCTCACTTCCAATCTTGTAAGGTGATCATCCAACCTTAAGAAATCTTTGTTTCTTATAGTAGGTTATCATTCTAATACAAGATAATAATCATATTCAAACTTTGGTTCAATTTCTATAACTATAACAATCTTATTTCAAGTGATGATCTTACTTGAACTTGTTTTCGTGTCATGATTCTGCTTCAAGAACTTCGAGCCATCCAAGGATCCGTTGAAGCTAGATCCATTTTTCTCTTTTCCAGTAGGTTTATCCAAGGAACTTAAGGTAGTAATGATATTCATAACATCATTCGATTCATACATAAAAAGCTATCATATTCGAAGTGGTAAACTAGTAATCACTAGAACATAGTTTAGTTAATTCTAAACTTGTTCGCAAATAAAGTTAATCCTTCTAACTACACTTTTAAAATCAACTATACACATGATATATATCTATATGATATGCTAACTTAATGATTTAAAACCCGAAAACACGATAAACACCATAAAACCGGATTTACGCCGTCGTAGTTACAACCGGGGGCTGTTTTGGTTTGGATAATTAAAAACTATGAAAAAATTTGATTTAAAAGCTATACTTCTGGGAAAATGATTTTTCTTATGAACATGAAACCATATCCAAAAATCATGGTTAAATTCAAAGTGAAAGTATGTTTTTCAAAACAATCATCAAGATGTCGTTCTTTCGACGGAAATGACAACCTCTTTCAAAAATGACTTGTAACTTGTATTTCCGACTATAAACCTATACCTTTTATGTTTAGTTTCATAAAGTCAAGTTCAATACGAAACCGTGGCAGCTTAAATCACTCAAAACGGATTAGAAACGAAGAAATGGCGAGCAAAACAAAATTGGTAAAAACTACTCATTTTAGCTACGTGAAAATTGGTAACAAATCTATTCTAACCATAACTTAATCAACTTGTATTGTATATTATGTAATCTTGAGATACCATAGACACGTATACAATGTTTCGACCTATCATGTTGACACATCTATATATATTTCGGAACAACCATAGACACTCTATATGTGAATGTTGGAGTTAGCTATACAGGGTTGAGGTTGATTCCAAAATATATATAGTTTGAGTTGTGATCAATACTGAGATATGTATACACTGGGTCGTGGATTGATTCAAGATAATATATATCAATTTTTTCTGTACATCTAACTTTGGACAACTAGTTGTAGGTTACTAACGAGGACAGCTGACTTAATGAACTTAAAACATCAAAATGTATTAAAAGTGTTGTAAATATATTTTGAACATACTTTGATATATATGTACATATTTGTTATAGGTTTGTGAATCGACCAGTGGCCAAGTCTTGCTTCCCGACGAAGTAAAAATCTGTGAAAGTGAGTTATAGTCCCACTTTTAAAATCTAATATTTTTGGGATGAGAATACATGCAGGTTTTATAAATGATTTACAAAATAGACACAAGTACGTGAAACTACATTCTATGGTTGAATTATCGAAATCGAATATGCCCCTTTTTATTAAGTTTGGTAATCTAAGAATTAGGGAACAGACACCCTAATTGACACGAATCCTAAAGATAGATCTATTGGGCCTAACAAACCTCAATCAATGTACCGGATGCTTTAGTACTTCGAAATTTATATCATATTCGAAGGGTGTCCCGGAATGATGGGGATATTCTTATATATGCATCTTGTTAATGTCGGTTATCAGGTGTTCACCATATGAATGAATTTTATCTCTATGTATGGGATGTATATTGAAATATGAAATCTTGCGGTCTATTATTATGATTTGATAATATATAGGTTAAACCTATAACTCACCAACATTTTTGTTGACGTTTTAAGCATGTTTATTCTCAGGTGATTATTAAGAGCTTCCGCTGTTGCATACTAAAATAAGGACAAGATTTGGAGTCCATGCTTGTATGATATTATGTAAAAACTACATTCAAGAAACTTATTTTTGATGTAATATATTCTTATTGTAAACCATTATGTAATGGTCGTGTGTAAACGGTATATTTTAGATTATCATTATTTGATAATCTACGTAATGCTTTTTAAACCTTTATAGAAAAAATAAAGGTTATGGTTGTTTTAAAAATGAATGCAGTCTTTGAAAAACGTCTCATATAGAGGTCAAAACCTCGCGACGAAATCAATTAATATGGAACGTTTATAATCAATATGAACGGGACATTTCAGTTGGTATCCGAGCGTTGGTCTTAGAGAACCAGAATTTTGCATTAGTGTGTCTTATCGAGTTTGTTAGGATGCATTAGTGAGTCTGGACTTCGACCGTATTTACTTGAAAAATGATTGCTTAACAAATTTTGTTGGAAACTATATATTTTTAACATGTGAATATTATGTGATATAATAATTTCTTAACGCGTTTGATATTATGTGATAGATGTGTACCTCTAGAACAAGTCCCATTTACTCACCTAATAATAATGAAGAGTCTAATGTAAATTGGAATAATTCGTGGACTGATTCACAAGTTCCCGAAGAGGAACCGGAAGAAGAGTCGGAACCGGAAGAAGAGTCGGAACCGGAAGAAGAATCGCAACTGGAAGAAGAATCGGAACCGGAAGAAGAAATAGAACCAGTGGGGGAAATAATAAAACGGTTAAGTAGAAAAAAAATCCTCAACCAACCGACCAAAGTTAATTATGGTCAATGGTGTTTCCGCCAAGGAAGCAAAGTATTGGGAGGATTACCAATTCTCCGATGAATCGGATCCCGAAAAGGATTCCGATGATGTTATAGAAATTACCCCAACACAATTTAATAAGGTAAAAGAGAACAATAAGGGAAATGGCATAAAAATAGAGAAATTTGATTCCAAACCCGATGAACTTTATATGTATCGTCAACACCCGTATTTCTTAAGTTGTGACAATAACCCGGGAACCTCTAAACCACCAGGTTTTTCTAAACCAATGTGGAAAACGACGGTTCGTATTAGGGGAACATCATATATCCCTAGAAACTTGGAAAAACGAACCAAAACCGAAGAAGAAGAAACGAGCGAGTCGGAATAAGATAGTTGTATTCGTGTGGTGTAATATATGTAATATAGTGTGCTTATGCTTTATGATATATGTAAAAATTGCTTGTATTAATAAGTATTTTTTTATAAATCTAACTCTTGTCTATTTTACAGTATAAAAACACAAAATGGATAGACAACCCAATATTTTAAGAGACCTACCCGGAGACATGATTGATGAAATCTTGTCTAGAGTCGGTCAGAATTCCTCGGCACAACTATTTAAGGCGAGATCAGTTTGTAAGACATTCGAAGAACGTTCCAAGAATGCCTTGGTTTATAAAAGGCTTTCATTCGAAAGATGGGGGATATCACATTGGAAAATCCATAAGTTACGATGTGTTTACTTTGACGCATATATTGCGGGGAACCCAAATGCTATTTTACGCAACGGGTTAAGAAATTATTTTGACTCAATATATCCAAATATAGGACTTCGTGATTTAGAAAAAGCGGCTAACATGCAACATAAAGAAGCATGTTATGTTTACGGGTTAGTAATGTTCGCTTCTCACCAAAGTGAGAACAAGAACATCGACCTACAACTATTAAACAAATCGTTCCCACAAGTGACGGACTCAGTAGTTGGGGTGAGAAACAAGGTTTTTAGATTGTTACGGGATTGTTGGACATTACGTAACCCTCGTCCCTTTAACGACGTTACAACACGCTGTCTTATCAACGGCCATAACGGTTATGTTCCACAAGACCAAGAATGGGAAGTAGTCCTAGTATAACCAGAATGCATGACTTGTTTCTGGACGTATGAATTACGTGTCTTTATTGCCTTTGCTGAACGACTTGTGTACTAGCTAGAATTATCTTCACAACTATCTTGTATCAAAGTTATTGTGTGCTATATTTCATGTTATATGTAAAATAAGCGGTATTGTAAGTTTGTAAAATATTGTGAAAAAGTTTGAACGCGAAATATTATTATAATCAGTTTTTCATATAGAATTGTAGTAGTTGAATTGTATATTAGTTACTAAGTATGAACTTAACGGGTAAGTACTACCCGAATTTAAACTTATAAAACGCTAATACGAAGAAAAAGCTTTTATAAATGACTTCATATTATGCTACGAGATACTATTGACTACTCTTAATATTCTGTATGATTAACTTGTTTCATTTGACTATTTGAAGGAAATGGCACCGACTACTCGACAAACCATGAATATGAGCGAAGAGGAATTTCGTACCTTTCTTGCTGCAAACATAGCTGCAGTACAGGCTGCACTACATACCAACAATAACCTTGGATCTAGCAGTACAGGAAATCGTGTAGGATGCACCTACAAAGAATTCACTGCCTGCAAACCTTTAGAATTTGATGGAACCGAAGGACCGATCGGATTGAAACGGTGGACCGAGAAGGTCGAATCGGTGTTTTCTATAAGTAAGTGTACTGAAGAGGACAAAGTGAAGTATGCTACGCATACCTTCACAGGTACTGCGTTAACATGGTGGAATACCTATCTAGAGCAAGTGGGACAAGATGATGCTTACGCACTACCGTGGTCAGCATTCAAGCACTTGATGAACGAGAAGTACCGTCCCAGAACCGAGGTCAATAAGCTCAAGACAGAACTTAGAGGGTTATGAACCCAAGGATTTGATATTATCACGTATGAAAGACGATTCACAGAATTGTGCCTATTGTGTCCGGGAGCGTTCGAAGATGAGGAAGAGAAGATCGACGCGTTTGTAAAAGGATTACCGGAAAGAATCCAAGAAGATATAAGTTCACACGAGCCCGCCTCCATACAACAGGCATGTAGAATGGCTCACAAACTAGTGAACCAGATTGAGGAAAGAATTAAAGAACAGGCGGCTGAAGAGGCCAATGTGAAGCAAGTCAAAAGAAAGTGGGAGGAAAACGGTGATAAGAATCACCAATACAACAACAACAGCAATTACAACAATAATCGCAACAACTATCCCAACAATCGCAACATCAATCGCAACTACAACAAACGGCCCAACAACAACAACAACAACAACAACAGCAACTATAACAATCATCCCAACAACAATAACAACCGCAACAACAACAATAATCAGAAGCAGCTATGCCAAAGGTGTGAAAAGTATCACTCGGGGTTCTGCACTAAATTTTGCAACAAGTGTAAAAGAAATGGTCATAGTGCGGCGAAGTGTGAGGTCTACAGACCAGGGGTTAACAGAACGAAATGAACAAATGGTGTCGGAACGAGTAATGGTGGAGCAAGTAGTGTCGAAGCAAGTTATGCCATTGTAGTTTGTTATAAATGTGGAAAATCGGGCCACATTATTAGAAATTGCCCGAACCAGGAGAACACGAATGGACAAGGCCGCAGAAGAGTTTTCAATATTAATACGGTAGAGGCACATGAAAACTCGGAGCTTGTTACGGGTACGTTTCTTATTGACGATAAATCTGCTTATGTTTTATTTGATTCGGGTGCAGATAGAAGCTATATGAGTAGAGAATTTTGTGCTAAATTAAGTTGCCCATTGGCGCCTTTGGATAGTAAATTTTTACTCGAATTAGCAAATGGTAATTTAATTGCAGCATATAATATATGTCGGAATCGAGAAATTAAACTGGTTAGCGAAACATTTAAGATTGACTTGATACCAGTAGAGTTAGGGAGTTTTGATGTGATAATGGGTATGGACTGGTTGAGAGAAGTGAAAGCAGAGATCGTTTGTTACAAAAATGCAATTCGCATTATACGAGAAAAAAGAAAACCCTTAATGGTGTACGGAGAAAAGAGCAACGCGAAGTTAAATCTTATTAGTAACCTGAAGGCACAAAAACTAATAAGAAAAGGTTGTTATGATGTACTAGCACACGTTGAGAAAGTGAATTCCGAAGAAAAGAACATCAATGATATTCCCGTCGCAAAAGAATTTCTCGATGTATTTCCGAAAGAATTACCGGGACTACCTCCACACCGATCCGTTGAATTTCAAATAGACCTTGTACCGGGAGCTGCACCAATAGCTCGTGCTCCATACAGACTCGCACCTAGCGAAATGAAGGAACTTCAGAGCCAATTACAAGAACTTTTAGAGCGTGGTTTCATTCGACCAAGCACATCACCGTGGGGAGCTCCTGTTTTGTTTGTCAAGAAAAAAGATGGTACATTCAGGTTGTGTATCGACTACCGAGAGTTGAACAAATTTACCATCAAGAACCGCTACCCACTACCGAGAATTGACGACTTATTTTCTTAACTAGAAGGCTCGTCTATTTATTCGAAGATCGATTTACGTTCTGGATATCATCAAATGTGGGTGAAGGAGGATGATATTCCAAAGACTGCTTTTAGGACGCGTTACGGTCATTACGAGTTTATGGTTATGCCGTTTGGATTGACTAACGCACCAGCTATGTTCATGGACCTCATGAACCGAGTGTGTGGGCCATATCTTAACAAGTTTGTCATTGTTTTCATCGATGACGTACTTATTTACTCGAAGAATGATCAAGAGCACGAAGAACATTTGAGAAAAGTGCTAGAGTTGCTGAGAAAAGAAAAACTGTACGCTAAGTTTTCAAAGTGTGTATTTTGGTTGGAAGAAGTTCAATTCCTCGGTCACATAGTGAACAAAGAATGTATTCAGGTGGATCCAGCAAAGATTGAAACCGTTGAAAAGTGGGAAACCCCGAAAACTCCGAAACACATACGCCAGTTTTTAGGACTAGCGGGTTACTACAGAAGGTTCATCTAAGACTTTTCCAGAATAGCAAAACCCTTGACTGCATTAACGCATAAAGGGAAGAAATTTGAATGGAAAGATGAACAAGAGAAAGCGTTTCAATTGTTAAAGAAAAAGTTAACTACGGCACCTATATTGTCATTACCTGAAGGTAATGATGATTTTGTGATATATTGTGATGCCTCAAAGCAAGGTCTCAGTTGTGTATTAATGCAACGAATGAAATTAATTGCTTATGCGTCTAGACAATTGAAGATTCACGAACAGAATTATATGACGAATGATTTGGAATTAGGCTCGGTTGTTTTTGCATTGAAGACTTGGAGGCACTACTTATATGGGGTCATAAGTATTATATATACCGACCACAAAAGTCTTCAACACATATTTAATCAGAAACAACTGAATATGAGGCAGCGTAGGTGGATTGAATTGTTGAATGATTACGACTTTGAGATTCGTTACCACCCGGGGAAGGCAAATGTGGTAGCCGATGCCTTGAGCAGGAAGGACAGAGAACCCATTCGAGTAAAATCTATGAATATTATGATTCACAATAACCTTACTACTCAAATAAAGGAGGCACAACAAGGAGTTTTAAAAGAGGGAAATTTAAAGGATGAAATACCCAAAGGGTCGGAGAAGCATCTTAATATTCGGGAAGACGGAACCCGATATAGGGCTGAAAGGATTTGGGTACCAAAATTTGGAAATATGAGAGAAATGGTACTTAGAGAAGCTCATAAAACCAGATACTCAATACATCCTGAAACGGGGAAGATGTACAAGGATCTCAAGAAACATTTTTGGTGGCCGGGTATGAAAGCCGATATTGCTAAATATGTAGGAGAATGTTTGACGTGTTCTAAGGTCAAAGCTAAGCATCAGAAACCATCAAGTCTACTTCAACAACCCGATATCCCGGAATGGAAATGGGAAAACATTACCATGGATTTCATCACTAAATTGCCAAGGACTGCAAGTGGTTTTGATACTATTTGGGTAATAGTTGATCGTCTCACCAAATCAGCACATTTTCTGCCAATAAGAGAAGATGACAAGATGGAGAAGTTAGCACGACTGTATTTGAAGAAAGTCGTCTCCAGACATGGAATACCAATCTCTATTATCTCTGATAGGGATGGCAGATTTATTTCAAGATTCTGGCAGACATTACAGCAAGCATTAGGAACTCGTCTAGACATGAGTACTGCCTATCATCCACAAACTGATGGGCAGAGTGAAAGGACGATACAAACGCTTGAAGACATGCTACGAGCATGTGTTATTGATTTCAGAAACAGTTGGGATCAACATCTACCGTTAGCAGAATTTTCCTACAACAACAGCTACCATTCAAGCATTGAGATGGCGCCATTTGAAGCACTTTATGGTAGAAAGTGCAGGTCTTCAATTTGTTGGAGTGAAGTGGGGGATAGACATATTACGGGTCCGGAGATAATACAAGAAACTACTAAGAAGATCATCCAAATTCAACAACGGTTGAAAACCGCCCAAAGTCGACAAAAGAGCTACGCCGACATTAAAAGAAAAGATATAGAATTTGAAATTAGAGAGATGGTCATGCTTAAGGTTGCACCTTGGAAAGGTGTTGTTCGATTTGGTAAACGATTGAAATAAAATCCAAGGTATATTGGACCATTCAAGATTATTGATCGTGTCGGATCAGTAGCTTACCAACTTGAGTTACCTCAACAACTCGCGGCTGTACATAACACTTTCCATGTCTCGAATTTGAAGAAATATTTTGCTAAAGAAGATCTCACTATTCCGTTAGATGAAATCCAAATCAACAAAAAACTTCAATTCATCGAAGAACCCGTCGAAATAATGGATCGTGAGGTTAAAAGACTTAAGCAAAACAAGATACCAACTGTTAAGGTTCGATGGAATGCTCGTAGAGGACCTGAGTTCACCTGGGAATGAGAAGATCAGATGAAGAAGAAATACCCGCATTTATTTCCAGAAGATACGTCAACACCTCCAACTGCTTAAAATTTCGGGACGAAATTTATTTAACGGGTAGGTACTGTAGTGACCCGAACTTTTCCGAACCTTTCTATGATTATATGTTTAATGAAAACTATATTTACATGATTAAATGTTTCCAACATGTTAAGCAATCAAACTTGTTAAGACTTGGTTAATTAAAACGGAAATTTTGTAAACGTCTGATTACCCAGTTTGACCAATGATTCACGAACGCTATAAGTTGTATATGACATGATGATACATAAATAAATAAATATATATGTTTAACATGATATAATGATCATCAAGTATCTCATTAAAAATAGTAACAATAAGTTATATACTTAAAAAGGAGACTATTGACGTATGAAACTCGAAACGATACATATAACGATTATCGTTATAACCACGTCTTACTAAATATATATGAAGCATATTAATACATTGTTATATTATATATAACATGATAATATGATAATTAAATATATCATTAAGTGTATTAACAATGAACTACATAAGTAAAAACAAGACTACTAACTTAAGGATTTCGAAACGAGACATATATGTAACGATTATCGTTGTAACGACATTTAAATGTATATATCATATTAAGATATATTAATATATCATAATATCATGATAATATAATAATTTAAAATCTCATTTGATATTATAAACATTGGGTTAACAACATTTAACAAGATCGTTAACCTAAAGGTTTCAAAACAACACTTACATGTAACGACTAACGATGAGTTAACGACTCAGTTAAAATGTATATACATGTAGTGTTTTAATATGTATTCATACACTTTTGAAAGACTTCAAGACACTTATCAAAATACTTCTACTTAACAAAAATGCTTACAATTACATCCTCGTTCAGTTTCATCAACAATTCTACTCGTATGCACCCGTATTCGTACTCGTACAATACACAGCTTTTAGATGTATATACTATTGGTATATACACTCCAATGATCAGCTCTTAGCAGCCCATGTGAGTCACCTAACACATGTGGGAACTATCATTTGGCAACTAGCATGAAATATCTCATAAAATTACAAAAATATGAGTAATCATTCATGACTTATTTATATGAAAACACAATTACATATCCTTTATATCTAATCCATACACCAACGACCAAAAATACCTACAAACACTTTAATTCTCCAATTTTCTTCATCTAATTGATCTCTCTCAAGTTCAATCTTCAAGTTCTAAGTGTTCTTCATAAATTCTACAAGTTCTAGTTTCATAAAATCAAGAATACTTTCAAGTTTGCTAGCTCACTTCCAATCTTGTAAGGTGATCATCCAACCTCAAGAAATCTTTGTTTCTTACAGTAGGTTATCATTCTAATACAAGGTAATAATCATATTCAAACTTTTGTTCAATTTCTATAACTATAACAATCTTATTTCAAGTGATGATCTTACTTGAACTTGTTTTCGTGTCATGATTCTGCTTCAAGAACTTCGAGCCATCCAAGGATCCGTTGAAGCTAGATCCATTTTTCTCTTTTCCAGTAGGTTTATCCAAGGAACTTAAGGTAGTAATGATATTCATAACATCATTCGATTCATACATAAAAAGCTATCATATTCAAAGTGGTAAACTAGTAATCACTAGAACATAGTTTAGTTAATTCTAAACTTGTTCGCAAATAAAGTTAATCCTTCTAATTACACTTTTAAAATCAACTATACACATGATCTATATCTATATGATATGCTAACTTAATTATTTAAAACCCGGAAACACGATAAACACCATAAAACCGGATTTACGCCGTCGTAGTTACAACCGGGGGCTGTTTTGGTTTGGATAATTAAAAACTATGAAAAAATTTGATTTAAAAGCTATACTTCTGGGAAAATGATTTTTCTTATGAACATGAAACCATATCCAAAAATCATGGTTAAATTCAAAGTGAAAGTATGTTTTTCAAAACAATCATCAAGATGTCGTTCTTTCGACGGAAATGACAACCTCTTTCAAAAATGACTTGTAACTTGTATTTCCAACTATAAACCTATACCTTTTATGTTTAGTTTCATAAATTCAAGTTCAATACGAAACCGTGGCTGCTTAAATCACTCAAAACGGATTAGAAACGAAGAAATGGCGAGCAAAACAAAATTGGTAAAAACTACTCATTTTAGCTACGTGAAAATTGGTAACAAATCTATTCTAACCATAACTTAATCAACTTGTATTGTATATTATGTAATCTTGAGATACCATAGACACGTATACAATGTTTTGACCTATCATGTTGACACATCTATATATATTTCGGAACAACCATAGACACTCTATATGTGAATGTTAGAGTTAGCTATACAGGGTTGAGGTTGATTCCAAAATATATATAGTTTGAGTTGTGATCAATACTGAGATATGTATACACTGGGTCGTGGATTGATTCAAGATAATATATATCAATTTTTTTCTGTACATCTAACTTTGGACAACTAGTTGTAGGTTACTAACAAGGACAGCTGACTTAATGAACTTAAAACATCAAAATGTATTAAAAGTGTTGTAAATATATTTTGAACATACTTTGATATATATGTACATATTTGTTATAGGTTCGTGAATCGACCAGTGGCCAAGTCTTGCTTCCCGACGAAGTAAAAATCTGTGAAAGTGAGTTATAGTCCCACTTTTAAAATCTAATATTTTTAGGATGAGAATACATGAAGGTTTTATAAATGATTTATAAAATAGACACAAGTACGTGAAACTACATTCTATGGTTGAATTATCGAAATCGAATATGCCCCTTTTTATTAAGTCTGGTAATCTAAGAATTAGGGAACAGACACCCTAATTGACACGAATCCTAAAGATAGATCTATTGGGCCTAACAAACCCCATCCAAAGTACCGGATGCTTTAGTACTTCGAAATTTATATCATATCCGAAGGGTGTCCCGGAATGATGGGGATATTCTTATATATGCATCTTGTTAATGTCGGTTATCAGGTGTTCACCATATGAATGAATTTTATCTCTATGTATGGGATGTATATTGAAATATGAAATCGTGTGGTCTATTATTATGATTTGATAATATATAGGTTAAACCTATAACTCACCAACATTTTTGTTGACATTTTAAGCATGTTTATTCTCAGGTGATTATAGCATACTAAAATAAGGACAAGATTTGGAGTCCATGCTTGTATGATATTATGTAAAAACTGCATTCAAGAAACTTATTTTTGATGTAATATATTCTTATTGTAAACCATTATGTAATGGTCGTGTGTAAACGGTATATTTTAGATTATCATTATTTGATAATTTACGTAATGCTTTTTAAACCTTTATAGATAAAATAAAGGTTATGGTTGTTTTAAAAATGAATGCAGTCTTTGAAAAATGTCTCATATAGAGGTCAAAACCTCGCGACGAAATCAATTAATATGGAACATTTATAATCAATATGAACGGGAAATTTCACCTGGGCTACTGGAAAGTTGATTTTCAGTTAGTTCGGTTCGAGTAGATGATTTTCCGTTTAGGCCTCGTCTTAATCCGAGTTACGGTTTAGGATTTATGGCCCTCCGAGAGTCACTACACCCTATTAACGTTGTGCTGAAATTTCTGACCTACTCGCACTTAAACCGTCTCCACGGTCAAACGAAGACGAGTGAGGTTCTGAAAATTGGTCAGATGTTAGGGGTCTCATATATGGAGCTATATCCACTGACTATGCATCTTTTCGATTTACGTAGAGGTCGTAGCAGCTGACCGAAGTCAGCCTATTGTTTCGATCTCTATTCTTGTCGAACTTACTGAGCTTTTATGATGATGATGATGACACTTAAACTTATTTTATGCACTATTAGAATTTATAAAGACAACCTACTGACCTAGTAACATTTGATTTAGGTTGACGACCTTTCGGACCGACTTACTACTTGTGTACTTTCATTACCGACTTTACCACTTTTATCACTGTGAGTTATAGCATCCCTTTTTACTTTAACTATTTTGGGACTGAGAATACATGCGCTTTTTACGTTTTACATACTAGGCACGAGTACTTAAACTTTATATGTGTGTGGGTTATACAACGGCATAAACATTCCCCTTAGCACGGTAACGTTTAGTCATTGGTTTTTGAACCGGTGAACGCGAATCTTAGATATGGATCCATAGGGTTTGACATCCCCACTCGGGCTAGTCGCGCTAGCATTTGACGGGTGTTTAATACTTCGTGAACATACGCACTCGCCAAGTGTACTTTCAGAGGGTTATAAACGTTAAGTCTAGTTACCGGGTGCCCACGGTTATACATATACTTTTCATACTGTTTTGTTACACTGAAATCTCGTGGCCTACCTTACGTTACTGTTACAACTTAAACTATAGCTCACCAACATTCGTGTTGACTTTTAAGCATGTATTTCTCAGGTGCCTAGAGGTTTATTGCTTCCACTGTTAGACTTGATGTCATTCTGTTAGATTTGCTGTCTTGTGTTAAGGGCCTGCTGTTTTAGTTATCCGCTGCATTACTAAGAGATGTATCATTCATGGAACTTTTCTGTTGCATTCATAGTTTATGTTAATTTCAAACAATGGCTTTGTAACGACCTTAGGGTCAAATAATTATGTTTATGCTCCTATTCGTAGGATGCGCTCTATCTTTTGTAAAACGCTATCTTTTTATGAATGCAAACTGGTTTTCAAACAGCATGTAGTATTCAATCGTGTAAAGATCCTGTTGTTGACGAATCGTACACGATGGTTTTGTACGGGGCGTCACATTTGGTATCAGAGCATTGGTTGTAGGGAATTAGGTTGCATTAATGAGTCTAGACCGAACCTAAGTAGGATTCACTAGTAGGACTAATCTACAACTTGCTAGTTTACTTGTTTCTGCGAGACTTACTGCATGCTACTGCTTACTTTTACTGCTATGTGATCTTACTGTATGCTATTGCTTATCTTCACTGCCACGCGAACTTGTTGTATGCTTATTTCCGCTATTGCATGATTACTATCTGCTTTCACATGTTATTTCTGTTTAGCACTGTTATTATTACTGCCATGCTAGGTTGCTGTAGTGCCTAATACGTGCTTGCTCTATGACTTACTGACACGGAAAAGTTATTTTTCCTTGTTCAGATGTCGGATATTCCACCTGTCATCATTTTGGGCAGCGATTCAGACTCGTCAGCCACCTCACCTACTACTGCTACCGACACACAGGTCCCGTTAACTAGTGACCCTGGTGCTTCATCCTCCGGAACCAGCAGCCATACGCCTGCCCCAGTGGTTACCTCAGGCGGAGCCCAGGACCCCCCGGAGATTCCAGCTCTACTTGCCCCAGGACCCTCGGAGCCACAACCCCGCTCCGATGGTGTTGTGATTCCCGGGGAATACGGGGACGTCCCGTTCCGTAATGAGCATAACCATTGGTGCCGACGCCTTCATGATGGACGTGTCATACTGATCCCACCTTTCAGATACCGGATCATGACTACCGGTCGCCGATCGCCGCCACCTCCAGCTGTTTTTGACGATTTATCATCCGACGACACATCCACAGACGACACTAGTGACGATGACTCCGAAGAGGAGGACCCTGATGATGCACCTGTACAGCCACCCTCCACCCCGCCGAAGAAGCGGTACCGTTTCGATGGTACCGTTATTCCGGGGATCAACGGAGGTCGAGCGTTCACTAACGTACATGGTCAGCGTCGTAGGGTTACCGCCCATAAGCGGGTTGTGCCTTACCCTGCTGATCCTTTCGTGCGTAAGTCTTACTGCTTTGCAGCCTCTACTTCTGGAGCCGGATCATCTGCACCACCGGCACCACCTGCACTAGCAGCACCGCCTGCTCTGCCAGCCCCTCCCTCTATCGAGGAACCGACGAGGGAGGTAGAGATCCTCCGTGCTCAGGTGACTGAGCTCGAGGACCAGATGTCCTACGTAATGGACATCCTTTACCCACCGTCACCATAGGGCTTTGTAGTAGATTTCATTATGTAATCTCGTTTGTAGTTTCATGTTTTACTTATGTATTGTACGAACCTAAGCGAATGTATGCAACTCTTTATTAATGAATGGAACTTTGTATTGTTTAATTCTTGCACAGTGTTCTATTTACATTACTGTATGTTGGTTTTGCGGTATTTGTGCCTAGTTGCGTTACTTAATTGGCATGCGTTGTGTTGTTCCCCTGTTTACCATATACTATATTATTATATATTAAATGCTGGATTTTGACTTAAGTCAAAATTTCTATTTAGAAGAGCGATGGCAAACGGACGAGCAGCACCCACATCAGCCCAAATTGAGGAAATGATTGTGGAACGAGTAGCCGCAGCCATGGTGAATGCTATTCCCCCAGCCCCAACGGTTAACCAGAATGTCCAAAACGGTTGCACTTACAAAGAGTTTCAAAGCTGCAAGCCCCACAACTTTAGTGGCACTGAGGGGCCAGTTGGTTTGACTAGGTGGTTTGAGAAATTAGAAGCTGTGTTCTGCGTCAGCAACTGCTCAGAGGTGAACAAAACCAAGTATGCCTCTTGTACGCTGTCGGACGGCGCCCTAACCTGGTGGAACATACTGGCTCAAGCTAAGGGTATTGATGAGGCTTATGCCATTCTGTGAGAAGAATTCAAGGGGGCCATGATCGAAGAGTACTGCCCCAGGACAGAGATACAGAAAATGGAGGCTGAGTTCTGGGAGTTAAAGGTTGTGGGCAAAGATCTTGATGGTTACAACCGTAGGTATCTAGAATTAGCGCTGATGTGTCCCACGATGGTTACCCCGGAGTTTAAGAGAATGGAGCGATACTTGTGGGGACTTCCCAAGTCCATTCAAGGCAATGTCACCTCTTCTAATCCACCCAACATCCCGGCAGCTATGTGCATGGCGCATACCCTTATGAACCAAATTATCAGCAAAGAACTAGAGAAGGGTAAATCCGAATCAGGAGCCAGTGGTGAGAAGCGTAAGTGGGACTACAATAACAAGGGGAGAACCTATGATCAAACGCCCGCTAAGAGGCCTAACGATGGAAGGAACCCCAACCCGAACACTAGCTCCAACCCCAACTACAAGGGTACTCTACCGCAGTGCAAGAGGTGCTACAAGCACCATACCGGGTACTGTAATGCGGTCTATGAAAAATGCAACAAAATCGGGCACGTTGGCAAGAACTGCAAGATTCCCATTCCAGCTGTGAGGACAAACCAAAATGGGCCAAGGAAATGCTATGAGTGTGGACAGCAGGGCCACTTTAGGAATGATTGCCCCAATAAAAAGAAGGACGGCGTACCACCGCGTGGTAGAGCTTTCAACGTTAATGCAAGGGATGCACGTGAGAACCCCGAATTGGTTACAGGTATATTCACTATCAACAATCTATTAGCCTCTGTCCTATTTGATACTGGTGCCGATAGAAGCTATGTCTGTAGAAACTTTTGCTCTAAGATAGATTGGTCATTAGTGCCTTTAGAAGAAAATATGCTAGTAGAAGTAGCCAATGAGAAACTTGAGAAAGTTGACCAAATTGGACGAGGAGCTATTATTAACATAGCTGGTGTGGATTTCACAATTGACTTAATACCTATCAAATTGAGAAGCTTTGACGTGATTGTTGGTATGGACTGGTTGACCAAAGTAAGGGCCGACATTATCTGTGGAGATAAAGTACTTCGTATACCATAAGGAGACGGTGAGCCACTGACTATTTACGGAGAGAGATGTAACTCAAAGCTAAACCTCATTAGTTGTATGAAAGTGCAGAAGATCATGAAGAAGGGACGACTTGCTATTTTAGCACACGTGAAGGCTTTAGAAACGGAGGAGAAGAGTGTGAATGATGTATGGATCGTGAATGAATTCCCTGACGTCTTTCCGGAAGACTTGCCTGGATTACCGCCACCCAGAGCAGTGGAGTTCCAAATCGATCTAGTGCCGGGAGCTGCACCTGTAGCTTGCGCACCTTATCGACTAGCACCTTCCGAACTGCAAGAGTTGCAGAGTCAACTGCAGGAATTACTCGACTGAGGGTTTATCCAACCGAGCTCATCACCTTGGGGCGCTCCCATTTTATTCATGAAGAAGAAGGACGGATCCTTCCGCATGTGTATCAACTACCGCGAACTCAACAAATTGACGATCAAGAATCGATATCCTCTTCCCCGAATTGACGATCTTTTTGATCAGCTACAAGGATCGAGCGTGTACTCTAAGATCGATTTGCGATCCGGTTACCACCAGTTGAGGGTGAAAGAGAGTGATGTGATGAAGACTGCGTTTAGAACCCGCTATGGTCATTACGAGTTTCTCGTGATGCCGTTCGAATTAACCAATGCACCAGCCATGTTCATGGACCTCATGAATCATGTCTGCAAGCCTTATCTGGATAAATTCGTTATCGTCTTCATAGATGATATCCTCATCTACTCCAAGAGCGAAGAAGAACATGAGCAACATCTTCAGTTAGTGTTTGAACTCTTGAGACGAGAGCAGCTTTATGCCAAATTCTCCAAGTGTGAATTTTGGCTGAAGGAAGTCCAATTTCTGGGTCATATTGTAAGTGATCAAGGTATCAAAGTTGACCCCGCCAAGATTGAAGCTATCAGCAAGTGGGAGACACCCACTACTCCGACTCACATCCGCCAATTTCTAGGTCTTGTCGGTTACTACAGAATGTTTATTGAAGGTTTTTCGTTGATTTCGCGTCCTTTGACCGCACTGACTCACAAAGGAAAGAAGTTCGTTTGGGAAACCGAATAAGAAGCAGCATTTTAAACCCTGAAGCAGAAGTTAATCACCGCACCCATCTTATCTCTTCCCGAAGGTAGTGACAACTTCGTTGTGTACTGCGATGCTTCGAAGAATGATTTTGGTTGTGTATTGATGCAAAGAACGAAGGTCATTGCTTATGCATCTCGTCAGCTGAAGATTCATGAGCGAAACTACACTACTCATGATCTCAAACTTGGAGCCGTTGTCTTCGCATTGAAGCTGTGGAGACACTATCTCTATGGAACAAAGAGTACCATATTCACCGATCACAAAAGCCTCCAGCACATCTTTGATCAGAAGCAGCTGAACATGAGACAACGACGATGAATTGAGACACTGAACGACTATAATTGTGAACTTCGTTACCATCCTGGTAAGGCCAATGTTGTAGCCGACGCTCTAAGTCGAAAGGAGAGAATGGTACCTCTTCGTGTTCGGGCTCTGAACATCACCATCCATTCAAACCTCCACAGTCAGATCTGGGTAGCCCAAGAAGAGGCTCTCAAGGAGGAGAACATATCTCGCGAATACCTAAACATCCTCATCTCTAAATTTGAGGTTAAGGAGTCTGGACTCCAATGTTATGCCGGAAGAATTTGGGTACCTCGTTATGGAGATTTATGAAGCCTTTTACTTGATGAAGCCCACAAGTCGAGATATTCGATTCATCCAGGAGCCAGAAAAATGTACCACGATATCAAGGAACAGTATTGGTGGCCAAATCTTAAGAAGGATGTTGCAACTTATGTTGGGAGGTGTTTGACTTGTTCGAAGGTTAAGGCTGAACATCAGAGACCATCTGGATTAATTCAACAACCAGAAATTCCACAATGGAAATGGGAAGCAATTACGATGGATTTCATCATGAAGCTACCAAAAACGGTGGGCGGATACGATACAATCTGGGTTATCGTTGACCGTCTTACCAAATCTGCTCATTTTCTAGCAATGAAAGAAACAGATACAATGGAGATACTTGCTCAAATATACATCAAAGAAAGTGTATCCCGTCATGGTGTGCCCTTATCAATTATCTCTGATTGCGATCCCCGTTTTGCTTCCAGATTCTGGCGTTCTTTGCAAGAAGCCTTGGGAACTCGTCTCAATATGAGCACCGCGTATCACCCCCAGACCGACGGTCAAAGCGAACGAACGATTCAGACTTTAGAGGACATGCTACATGCCTGTGTTATTGACTTTGGAAAGTCTTGGGAAAGACATCTGCCGCTAGCCGAATTCTCTTACAACAACAGTTATCATTCGAGTATTAAAGCCGCGCCTTTTGAAGCGTTGTATGGTTGCAAGTGCCGTTCTCCTATTTGTTGGGCCGAGTTAGGCGAAGTGCAAATCACCGGACCCGAGATAGTCCATGAAATGACGGAGAAGATTTCTCAGATTCAAGCGAGACTTAAGACGGCCCGTGATTGCCAAAAGAGTTATGCTGATCTTAAACGTAAAGACTTCGAATTTAACATAGGTAACCATGTGATGTTGAAGGTCGCACCTTGGAAGGGTGTAATTCGCTTTGAAAAGCGCGGAAAGTTAAACCCGCGATACATTGGTCCTTTCGAAATTTTAGAACGTGTTGGACCCGTCGCTTACCGTTTGGATCTTCCGACTCAGTTGAGTGCCGTTCATCCTACCTTTCATGTATCAAATATGAAGAAGTGCCTTGCTCCACCGGAACTCGTCATACCATTGGAAGAACTTACCATTGATGACCAACTCCACTTCATGGAAGAACCTGTCGAAATTATGGACCGTGAGGTCAAAGTTTTGAAACACAATAGGATTCCGATCGTTCGAGTCCGATGGAATGCCAAACGAGGACCTGAGTTTACCTGGGAGCGAGAGGATCAAATGAAGTAGAAGTATCCTCACCTTTTCCCAGCTCCTCCATCACCTTCAGCTTAAATTTTGGGACGAAATTTCCGATAACAGGTGGGTAATGTAACGACCCGACTTTTTCGACTTGCTTTTGTGCCTTGTATTTTAGCGAAACTGCGTATCTGTACGTACTGTGTTACTTTATACTCTGGAAACTTGATATACGTGGTTTACTTCCAATTATATATTAAAACGTGCCTTAGAGTACGTAGGATACTTAACTTGTTCACCGGATGCTTTTATAACCGTTAGTGTTATTTAACGTTTCGAATAAACCGCGAACTGCGCGCACGTTTAACTTTTGTCATAACCGGAATATTAGGACTGAGAAATATTAATTATTATTTTATAATAATAATTACTTGGGCCTTTGGATGCTTAATTTTATTTATTTAATTGCTAGAGCACAATAATTAGTCTTGTTGGACTTTCTACGTTGATGGGCTCAAGCCCACCCTACTCTAGCTAGTGACCCAATTAATTAGCCAAAGTATTATTACTAGTGACCCATAATAATAAATAAATAAATAAAGAAAGAAATTAATTAATGAGTCATACTAGTCATTTGGATAAGGATTATCCATATTGTCACTTAGGATTCTAGCATAAGTACATGCTTTAGACAACCACTAACCAAAAAGTAAAATGGTGTCTCCCCTCCCCCTCCATGAAAACCTACGGCCCTAGGGGCCTCCATGTCATCAATCCATGTCAATTTTTGCTTATAAATACTAGCCAATTTCCCTCATTCAAACACTAGCTCTCATTTGGTTTTCACACACAATTGTTCTTTCTTTCTTTCCTTTCTAGTATTACTTGTAAGTTTTCTCTTTTTCTTCTTCTTTTCCCTTCCAATTTCGCGTATCATCATCATTCTTTCATGGAGATCAAGTTCCTTTAACTTGATCTTGATTATATCTTGTTGATTCAAGCATGAATCCTTCAAGAACATGGAAGATTCAAGCTTTCTAGCTTTGAATCTTCACCAACTTTGTAGATTCATCTTTCTTTTACTTTAATCTTGTTATTTTGTGATAAAGATTCAAACTTTTGTTTGTAATCTTCATGTATCTTCAAGATCCAAGCTTTATGCTTCAAGATCTTCAAGAACAATTAAGATGCAAGCTTTCTAGCTTGAATCTTCATATCTTTTTGTTAGATCTAACTTCTTTTTGCTTTGATCATGTTGTTTTGTGAAAAAGATTCAAACTTTTGTTTGTAATCTTCATGTATCTTCAAGATCCAAGCTTTATGCTTCAAGATCTTCAAGAACACTCAAAGGTTCAAGCTTTCTAGCTTTGTAACCTTGTAACTTGTGTGAAATGGATCCAAGCTCTCTAGCTTAGGGTTCCATCACTTCATTTGACTTAGATCATGTTCATACTTGTTTGATTGATGTAAAGTTTGTAACTTTGTTGTAAATAGGACTTGTAATTGTGTTAAGACTAAGGATATGATGTAACCTTGGTTCATCATCCATCTAAGACTCTTAAATGAGTTGTGTTACCACTTGGTCTTAACATATTGTGTATTGATGGTAGAATCTTGGTCAAAAGTGATGCTAAACCATCAACGAGTTGTACACTTGAAGCTACAAGCATCAAGGATGAGAACCGTGATGAGCATCAAGCACCAAGAACCACACCAGAGCACTTGTCCACTAATTTTCATATCCGATCACGCTACCTGGGCTACTGGAAAGTTGATTTTCAGTTAGTTCGGTTCGATTAGATGATTTTCCGTTTAGGCCTCGTCTTAATCCGAGTTACGGTTTAGGATTTATGGCCCTCCGAGAGTCACTACACCCTATTAACGTTGTGCTGAAATTTCTGACCTACTCGCACTTAAACCATCGCCACGGTCAAACGAAGACGAGTTAGGTTCTTAAAATTGGTCAGCTGTTAGGGGACTCATATACGGAGCCATATCCACTGACTATGCATCTTTTCGTTTTACGTAGAGGTCGTAGCATATGATCGAAGTCAGCCTATTGTTTCGATCTCTATTCTTGTCGAACTTACTTAGCTTTTATGATGATGATGATGATGACACTTAAACTTATTTTATGCACTATTAGAATTTATAAAGACAACCTACTGACCTAGTAACATTTGATTTAGGTTGACGACCTTTCGGACCGACTTACTACTTGCGTACTTTCATTACCGACTTTACCACTTTTATCATTGTGAGTTATAGCATCCCTTTTTACTTTAACTATTTTGGGACTGCGAATACTTTTTACATTTTACATACTAGGCACGAGTACTTAAACTTTATATGTGTGTGGGTTATACAACGGCATAAACATTCCCCTTAGCACGGTAACGTTTAGTCATTGGTTTTTGAACCGGTGAACGCGAATCTTAGATATGGATCCATAGGGTTTGACATCCCCACTCGGGCTAGTCGCGCTAGCATTTAACGGGTGTTTAATACTTCGTGAACATACGCACTCGCCAAGTGTACTTTCAGGGGTTATAAACGTTAAGTCTAGTTACCGGGTGCCCACGGTTATACATATACTTTTCATACTATTTTGTTACACTGAAATCTCGTGGCCTACCTTACGTTACTGTTACAACTTAAACTATAGCTCACCAACATTCGTGTTGACTTTTAAGCGTGTATTTCTCCGGTGCCTAGAGGTTTATTGCTTCCGCTGTTAGACTTGATGTCATGCTGTTAGATTTGCTGTCTTGCTGTTAAGGACCTGCTGTTTTAGTTATCCGCTGCATTACTAAGAGATGTCTCATTCATGGAACTTTTCTGTTGCATTCATAGTTTATGTTAATTTCAAACAATGGCTTTGTAACGACCTTAGGGTCAAATAATTATGTTTATGCTCCTATTCGTAGGATCCGCGCTATCTTTTATAAAACGTTATCTTTTTATGAATGCAAACTGGTTTTCAAACAGCATGTAGTATTCAATCGTGTAAAGTTCCCGTTGTTGACGAATCGTACACGATGGTTTTGTACGGGGCGTCACAAATATACTTGTATGTAATTACTCTTTTGTTTACAAAATACCAGTTATAATAACACTAGAATAATTATACTGATAATAATAATAATTTCATAGTACTAATAATATTAATGATAGTATTATTAACAGTTTTTATAAAAATGTAGATTTAAAATAATGATACTTTTAGTAATTATATAAATTTTTAATAATAATAGTACTTGTTAATGATATTCATGTTAACGAAAGTGTCTATATTAATATTAATACTTACGTCAATATTAATAATTAATAATACTAATAATAACATTAATAATGCTTAATGATGTTACTTATTAACAAATTAATAATAACATTAGTCATAGTATTTATGTCTACATAATATTAATGATAATACATATATTTGTCGTTGATAAATATAATATTAATAATAATCACACTTATATTAATGAACTTAATAATAATAATAATAATAATAATAATAATAATAATAATAATAATAATAATAATAATAATAATAATTCTAGTAATACTCAGTGATATCACATAATAATAATTAAAATGATAATAATAACAATTATCTTATTAATCAAATTAATACAAATTATAATAATATTTGTATTCATAATAATAATAATACTAATAACAATGACATTAATAGTTATATAATGATATTAACTCTATTTAAAATAATAATTTGTATTTATAATAGTAATTATAACAATTAACATAACAATAATAATAACAAATGATAATAATAACAATAATTAGAAAGGAAAAAAAAAATATACCCTTTAACAGAATCATTATAAAAAGAAATGCCCACGATCGGGCTCGAACCCGAGACCTTTCGAACCCCCCTAACACTCTAAACCATCGGGCTGTTGCCCAGTTCCTGACTAAACTTGATTTCATTAGATTATAACCCGTATAAATAACTTCATCTTCTTCATTATCAATTTTAAATCGATCAACCCAAAGTTTAACCATCCAGTAGGTAATTTGTTCAGTATTAAAACATTTAAACGAAATGATAAAAATCAAATATCAGTTTATGAATTAATTGAAAAAAAAAATAAACAAAGGCTGCTGAGCAGCGACGATGAACCAAAAAAAAAAAATAATGATTTTGACATTGAAACGTTTTTAGACTTCGAAACCTTCATAAACTATCTTCCAAATCGTCAATGGAAAACACGAGAATCATCAGTTGCATCAGAATCGCAACCTATTACTCGAATTTGTTCATAGAAAATCATTTGACTTTTGAATTCGAAAACTTTGACCAGTAAATTCATCCTCGTTTTATCGAATTGAAATTTGAAATTGTGTGTACACATTCACAATATGAATAATAAAAGATCTGCATTCTTACATTTTCTCAATTTGATCCGAATCAGATCAAGATTAAATGGGTTTTGTATTTTACGACCGAGAAAAGAAAAGAAAAAAATAAATAAATATGATGAATCTTTTTCTTTCTTTTATCAGTTATCAGAAGTGGAAAAAAAATGTGATGAGGTTTGAATGATTGTAGCAAAATCACGAAGATGTCGACTGATCTTGTAGGGTTACAATGTTTAGTCACAGGCGAAATAGGAAGACAGATATATCACGAGCTGTGATGACCCGGAAAATTTCAACTTATTTAAACCAATTCTCTATACGATTTATTATTTTGACACGTTAAACAAAGTCTGTTAGATTGAGTCTCAAAAATTTTAGAACTGTTTCATATATACAATTACCTTTGACTACTCTCGACGATTCATGAACAATTATATGTATGTATATATATATGTACAAGTAAAAACGACTTTCCTACAGTAAAACACTATTTGCTACAGTAAAACACTATTTGCTACAGTGAAAACGTATTTTGCTACAGTGAAAACGTGTACCTATCTCCATCATATCTGATCGCGACACCCGATTCACATCACGTTTTTGGCAGTCATTACAAAAAGCATTGGGAACTCGATTAGATATGAGCACCGCTTATCACCCACAGACAGATGGTCAAAGTGAAAGAACAATACAAACATTGGAAGACATGTTACGGGCATGCGTAATTGACTTTGGAACCAGTTGGGATCGACACTTGCCGTTGGCAGAATTTTCATACAATAACAGCTATCATACGAGCATCAACGCAGCGCCATTTGAAGCACTTTACGGTAGAAAGTGCAGATCTCCTATATGTTGGAGTGAAGTAGGAGAAAGACAACTTACTGGACCAGAAATTATTCACGAAACCACCGAAAAGATCATTCAAATACAACAGCGATTGAAAACGGCCATGAGTCGCCAAAAGAGTTATGCTGATGTAAGAAGAAAACCGCTAGAATTTCAAGTGGGCGACAAAGTCATGTTGAAAGTGTCACCCTGGAAAGGTGTTGTGCGATTCGGTAAACGAGGAAAGCTAAGTCCTAGGTACGTAGGACCCTTTGAAATCACCGAAAGAATTGGAGCAGTTGCTTATCGATTAAATCTACCGCAAGAACTTAGTAGTGTTCATGACACATTTCACGTGTCAAATTTGAAGAAATGTTTAGCTGAAGAGGATGTCGTAATTCCTCTTGACGAAATACGAATCAATGATAAACTCCATTTTGTCGAAGAACCTGTTGAAATCATGGACCGTGAGGTCAAACAATTAAAACAAAGCAAAATACCGATAGTTAGAGTTCGTTGGAACGCTAGACGAGGACCCGAGTTTACTTGGGAACGTGAGGATCAAATGAAGCAAAAGTATCCACATTTGTTCACTGATATCGCTCATAAAACAGGTACTACTCAAAATTTCGAGACGAAATTTTCTTTAACGGGGAGGTTATGTGATGACTCGGAAAATTTCAACTTATTTAAACCAATTCTCTATACGATTTATTATTTTGACACGTTAAACAAAGTCTGTTAGATTGAGTCTCAAAAATTTTAGAACTGTTTCATATATACAATTACCTTTGACTACTCTCGACGATTCATGAACAATTATATGTATGTATATATATATGTACAAGTAAAAACGACTTTCCTACAGTAAACACTATTTGCTACAGTAAACACTATTTGCTACAGTGAACACTATTTGCTACAGTAAACACTATTTGCTACAGTGAATACTATTTGATGTCGACGAACTAGCAAACAAAACGGGAAAGGCGGCCATGCGATCGCATGGCAAAAACACTGAAAACTCATGCGATCGCATGAGCTACAGTAAATCGAAAAATACTATAAAAAGGCCAGTTTGTTCGACGATATACTTACAACATATTTTCTTATGTAAATTGAATTTTAATTTATAATTATAATTATAATTTTAATTTAAGTTAATAATAATAAAGTATATTCGAGGGTGTTTTAATTCGGGTTTCAAACCGCTTTAAGCTAAGGAAATATTGGGTATTGTTTGGGGTATTGTTCTTGAATCCAAGGCCAACCATACAGTCGTCTACCGTCATTACGTCTACGCAATTTGCCTACAATATTGAGTCTCAATATTGAACTGTGAGTTATAGTCTCCATTTTTAAATGCTATAAATATTTTTTGGCTGAGAATACATGCAATTTATTTTAAACGCAATAAGACACAAGTACATACAAAATTATACACTGAGTTAAACCGAAAATCCCTTAGCTTTGGTAACTAGTAGCTGCCAGTACATAGGATATGGACTGGTGGGCGCGAATAATTGTATATGGATCCATAGGGCTTGACATCCCCGTCCGAGCTAGAGCGCTAGCCTTTTAACGGACGTATGTTATTTGAGTTTAAGACACGTTGGTTTGCGTGTATTAAAATGAATGGGGTAATTATCACTATAGCGTTAAGTTTAGTTACCAGGGTGCTCTGTTACTTAGAATCTATTGATAAACTTTTGATGAAATCTTGTGGTCTATCTTTATACATGTTTATGACTCGAGCAATTAAACCTATAACTCACCAACATTCGTGTTGACTTTTTAGCATGTTTTATTCTCAGGTCCTTAGAATGCTTCTGCTGTGATGTGCTTGTTGCCTGCATGGAGTCTCTCATGCTTTGTACAAAGTTTATTGCATTCAAAATAAAACTGCGTTGTGTAATAAATAACTGGACTGTGATGTCAACCTGTAAATTAAAGACTTATGTATTTCGGGGTTTTGCTTATACCTAAGCACTCACTCACATGTTTATAACTTTCTATGTTTAGAAAGTCACTTATTTTAATGAATGCAATATTTTATCAAAACGTATCATATAGAGGTCAAAACCTCACTGTGGAATCAATGATTAACGTACCGCGTCAATAGCGATTTTGACGGGTCGTTACACGAGCTGTATATAATATCCTAATTATATCAATGAACCAGATAATAAAGTGTTCTATCTGTATTTGTATTTAATAAAAAAAAAATACAGATTAACTTATACTAGTAAATATAGTACCATTAATATTATCAATATTTATAATACAATACAAATATTACAATAATAACAATAATAACATTAATGGTAATTATAATAATAATAATAATAACACTAATATTAATAATAATAATGATATAATTAAAATACTGATAATAATAACTATAAAATTTTATATTAATAATATTGTTATTAATAATAATAATGCTAGTTATAATACTACTATGTCAATTTATATATACCCATTTTCATATCTATATATTATCTATTAATAAAAATAATCTATCTAATACTGATTTCAATAATGATAATAAAAATGTTTAATATTATTAATGGTACTAATAATATTATTAGCTATAATGTTAATTGTTATTGATAATAATATTATTAACAATAATAATACAACAACTTATGCTTATCAAATTTCATATGTATGTATATACTTATAATAATATTAATGATACAAATATTAATTTTTCAATATTATTGTTGATAATAATATTAATGAAAGTAATGATCATAATTTTAATATAACATTATACTTAACTTATAAATACATATAATACACTAACCTTATATTTCATATTTATTTAAATAGTGATCTATTTGAACATTTTATACATGTTACAATGTACATATAATATTACTTATACATAGTAATCATATATATTTATATATACATAATTGTTTTAGATTACACCTAATTATTTTGTATCTTAATTTATGTATTTAGTTCTATTGTTTATTTTATAATTTTAAATTATTATATATACAAACATTCATATATACACATCTTTATTTACAACAATTGTTCGTGAATCGTCGGGGATGATCAAAAGGTAATTGAATATATGAACATAGTTTCCAAAATTTTTGAGACTCAATATATAGACTTTGCTTATCGTGTCGGAATTATATAAAGATTAAGTTTAAATTTGGTTGAAAATTCCCAGGTCGTCACACCCGCCGATTGTACATAGGTGTTCCACCATGTGAGGGCGACACCGGCGAAAGTGTGAGTGGAGTATTTGACCTTATCTTGGTCTCGACAACCATTTATGCTAAAGATGGCCTCCGTTTGTTTTAACCATCGAGTGAGAGTAACCGGTCCCCCGGTCCCATCAAAAGTATGAGGTTTGCACCCCATGAAGGCTTTGTAGGAGCACCCTTCGCTTGAGTTACCGGCCCCTTGATTGTTGTTGTTGTGGTTGTTGTTATTGTTATTGTTGGAGGAGTAACCGGCCATGGCCGCATCCACAGTGGTGGCTATCATCCGTTAAAGGGCTTGTTCGGGAGTCTCATGGCGTGGTACACGGCTAGGAGGCATTGTTCCTTCAAAACACAAGAATACCGTTGATTAGTATTTTCAATAATACTAATCATGATATGGAATAAGGATAAAGAGAAAAATTTTCCTTGACTCGCCTTAAATTCTTTGTGTCATAATGTCGGAACGTTCATATGAGTCACCGTAATATAATCCCGGAAATTATATTACCCTAATTCATATGGGCATTCGACATTATTTCACTAAGTCAAGGTGGAGCGTCAATCAAATTAAACATCGTGAGATTAAGATGAAATAAGAGTTGATATGAGTAGAAACATTCGAGTATAAATGCACAAGTAGTCAAGTAATTCCTACTTCAAGTCTACATGCCGGTTGTAGTCTAGACTCACTAATGTACCCTATGACTCGGGGTTGACACCAATGAACTCTAAATCCCTACAACCAATGCTCTGATACCATCTGTAGCGACCCGACAAAATCGTCATTGACGGCGCCGTCTACTTAGGTCCCGTTACGTGGTCATAGGTCTTTAAAACAACGTTTGACCAAAAGTATGTCGCATTCATTTCAAAAGTAAAGATGTTTCAAGGTTTACAAAGTAGTTCGACAACTAGTTACATTACAAAGTTTAAAGTACAATTGAAATATATGCGACACAATTTAAAAGTAGCCAAAAGACGCTCCACGTATGCATGTATATTCGACATCCAAGCAAGTATCAAAAGTAATGAGCGGAAGCATGTATCACAAAACGTTCAAGGACCTGAGAAAAACATAGAAATCTATCAACGAAAACGTTGGTGAAATCATAGGTTTAAGTAAGTAAGTACAAGTGAACCACAAGATTTGTAACATCGAAATAATAGTTAACCATTCCAAAATTTGTTTCACGAGCACCCAATTATCAATGCTTAACATTCCTTCCATAGAACCCCATCACAATAGTGTTCGAACATACACTGTTTCTCGAAAATATATTTCATTCGTAGACGGTAGCAAACCGTCTGAATGAGGGTTTGTCAAACCCATATGGCCATATAACATAAGTTCTCGCTTACACCCGGCAAGTGTAACTAATGATAATCGAATTGAGGATTTTTGTTCAAACTCGTATGTTGAATGTTTGTTTTCCTGTACTTGTGTTCACTTAGTAAAAAGAAATGTTTATGTTTTCTCATCCCAAATATAAGTTTAAAAGAGTAAACGTGGGACTATGATCTAACCTTGAGTGCACGAGTAATATAGTACTTCAACAAGTAAACGTGTGCAAAGAACAATGCTAGTCTTGACCTAAACAAATAGGTTGTATCAATAACGGTAACACGATAGGTCAAAGATGTTCAATTAGTCTTATGGCTCGTTACGACTCGATTATGTAGCATATGAAATCAAATTGTCAAGTTTCATGCAAGATACTAGTATAGAAGCATGTTAGAACGATCGCACGAACACTTGGTTAAGTTTGACAAAAAGTCAAACTTTGGTCGGGTCAAAGTCAATGAAAAAGTCAACATGTTCGGGTCGGGTCCCGAACTATTTTTCTGAGGTTAGAAGTCATATACAAGCATGTTAGGACAAGTTACAAGTGAATCGGAGGTCCCTAGCATAGCAAACATTTTACGTGAAACGAACACATGAGCAGTCTGCCCCAGATGCGCCGCATCTGCAAGGGATGCGCCGCATCTGCAGCAGATGCGCCGCATCCAAGGCAGATGCGCCACATCTGTGTCTGTTTCAGTGAATCTGCCTCAAAACTCAACAAGTCTTGAGCCAAACTTTAATTTAACGCAATTTATGATCCGTAAACATCTAAAACATGTATCTTATATCGTTGGAAAGGTAATTTGACAAGGAACACAACTAAACACATTTCAACAAACAATTCAATACTTGCAACAACCCAAATCACATTCAATGCTCATCATTTAATGCATTCAAGTTCATAAATGTAATTCAATGATTCGGGCAACCAATTTACACAAATGATATGCCGTTTCGAAGATAATTAAACATACAATACAATTAAACACTTACTAATAACATCTCATGTCATTCAAAGCATCAAAGGTTCATTTCAAGTTCATCAAACCCTAACCCAAATCCACCAAAATCAATAATCAAGTTTATGAAGTTTTCTAAAGCAACCTACACATCAAATTGAAGCTAGTGATACTAGGAACACATTTAATACTTGTACTTTATCATAACAACAACATTAAATCATCCAAAACTCAAAATCAAACACCCACTTTTCATGTTCATGCTAGTTACACTAAAACAACGAGATCGAACATATAAATCATATATTCATGTTAGACTTGAGTCATAGACACTAATTAACAACTTTATAAGTTAAAAACATCAAGAACACAAAATCTAGTGATTTTAGAAAGTTACCCAAATGTAATTAAATCGATATGGAATCGAAGAGGAAGTTGCAAAGATTCCAAAAATGCAATTTGTTTTGATGGACACTTGCTAGAACGAAAATAGATGATGAATCTTTGTATTTGGGTGTTGAGAGAAAATGGAGGAAGTAACAAAGAAGGAGAAGATGAAGTGAATGGATGAGAGGAGTTTGACTCCTTTGACCTAGTCACCATTTTGGCATTTTGGCAAGTTTAGTCCCTCAAGTTTGAATCGGGTGCGTGAATTACCTAAACGAGATATTTTAAATCGCGTATTAACGGAAGATGTTATAAACATATAACGGACTTTAAAATAGTTAAACGGAAAGTAAACGGAAAAAGGAGGGATGTTACATGTACCACGGTCAAACCACGTTCGAACCGAATATGCTTTTGCAATATATATATGCGGTCAAACCACGGTCAAACCGAATATGCTTTTGTAATATATGTACCACGGTCAAACCACGGTCGAACCGAATATGCTTTTTCTCCCTTTTTAAATGCTTTTGCAATATATATATTTTTGGGACTGAGAATACATGTGCTACTTTTATAAATGTTTGACGAAATAGACACAAGTAATCGAAACTACATTATATGGTTGAATGATCGAAACCGAATATGCCCCTTTTAGTCTGGTAATCTAAGAATTATGGAACAGACACCCTAATTGACGCGAATCCTAAAGATAGATCTATGGGCACTAACAAGCCCCAGTCAGAGAATTTGAACTGCTTTAGTACTTCGATTTAATCATGTCTGAAGGGAGTCCCGGAATGATGGGGATATTCTATATGCATCTTGTTAATGTCGATTACCAGGTGTTCAATCCATATGAATGATTTTTGTCTCTATGTATGGGACGTATATTTATGAGAAATGGAAAAGAAAATCTCGTGGTCTATTAAATTAATGGAAATGATTATTTATGATAAACTAATGAATTCACCAACCTTTTGGTTCACACTTGAAAGCATGTTTATTCTCAGGTATTAAAGAAATCTTCGGCTGTGCATTTGCTCATTTTAGAGATATTACTTGGAGTCATTCATGACATATTTCAAAAGACGTTGCATTCAAGTCGTTGAGTTCATCAAGATTATTATTAAGTCAATTATAGTTGAATATATTATGAAATGGTATGCATGCCGTCAACTTTCGATGTAATGAAAGTTAGTCTTTTAAAAACGAATGTAATGTTTGTAAAATGTATCATATAGAGGTCAAGTACCTCGCGATGTAATCAAATGTAATGTATTCATCCAGATGGATTAGGACGGGTCCTTTCACTATCCCCGCCGCAACGCGCGGGGTGGGCCGGACCGGACCTTGTTATATATACTTTCAGAGTTATAGTACAAACTAAATTAATTCATGGCAATTGCTAGTGATTCATCATTTCGTTCGTTTCTTTGTTTCAAGGCATGCATGTTGCGACTGTTTTTAGTGATTCAATCGTAATCTCAACTTTTGGTGTTCAGTTAAAGTACTATGTAACACTTAACCTTTATAGTTTGCTCGCACATTATTTAAATTTTTTGACTAATATATTTCGGCAATATTGCGTGCCAGCATCGAACCATAATTTTGGATTCGCCCCTACTTTTGCACCAACACCAAAACCGGTTTGCTTTGTGTTGCCAGGTTAGTAAATCATGTATTTAGATACTTTTTTTGCAAAATCTTAAAGTCAACATTTATGTGTAACTCAAGAATTATGGATGTTATCGATTATTATCCTTGTGGAGTTGTGTACATTTAAGGTTTAGATTTTAGAATTTATGGATTGGGGTTTAGGGTATAGTGTTTAAGGTTTAAGGTTTAGTGCGTAAGGTTAAGGGTTGGTGGTTAAGGGTTTAGGGTTGATTTAGGGTTTAGGGTTTAGATATAGGGTTTAGAGTTCAATGTATAACGCTCATGGTTTAGTGTTTAGCGTTTATGGTTTAGATTTTGAGGTTTATGGTTTAGTGTTTAGGGTTTATGCTTTAGACTTTAAGGTTTAGGGTTTAGGGTATATGGTTTAGAGTTTAGTGTTTAGGGTATAAGGTTTAGGGTTTAGAGTTTAGTGTATAGGGTTTAAGGTTTAGTGTTTAGGGTTTATGGTTTAGACTTTAAGGTTTAAGGTTTAGACTTTAAGGGTTTATGGTACTAGTGCGTTTCAAACCATGCGGGTAGTGGGTATGGTAAGAAAACAAACTATCCACATTTTGATTGATTCGGGTAGCACGCACAATTTTCTTGATGTTAATACGGCTAAGAAACTTGGGTGCGAATGTGTCAATGTGGAACCAATGATGGTAGTGGTTCCGGGTGGTAACAAAATACTTACAACTAGTGAATGTGCTAATTTTCGTTGGGCAATATGTGGTCAAAATTTTGTTAGCAACATGGTTGTAATCCCACTTGGCGGAAGTGAGATGGTACTAGGCATTCAATGGTTAAAAACCCTTGGGGATATATCTTGGAATTTTGATGCGCTTAAGATGTCATTTTGGTACAATGGAAATAAAGTTGAACTTTGTGGAAAGAAAAATATAGAAGCCCAATTAACACATGGTCGAGGATTTGAGAAAACGCTAGGCCCAACAAAAGCCCACTTAAATTCCATGAGCTTGTGCGTATTTCCAGCCCAATTGTGGGCCACTGAATTAGCCCAACAACATCAAGCCATCAGACTTCACAAGTTTCCTGTTATACACCAAGTTGTCGATGAATTTTCAAGTGTATTTGAAATACCTACTTCATTGCCTCCTCAGAGGGCATTTGACCATCAGATTCCACTTAAGCATGGTACGCAACCGATTAGCATCCGACCTTATCAACACCCTCCTTGCCAAAAAGATTCAATCGAGAAGATGGTTAAAGAGTTGCTAGAGTCGGGAGTTATAAGATCGAGCCAAAGTCCTTTCTCGGCACCGATTGTAATGGTTAAGAAAAAAGACGGTACGTGGCGCATGTGCGTTGATTACCGGGAGCTCAACAAACAAACCATTAAAGACAAGTTTCCTATTCCCATTATCGAAGAACTTATTGATGAATTATGCGGTTCCAAATATTTTTCGAAGCTAGACTTACGATCGGGCTACCATCAAATACGAATGGATCTTAATGATATCGAAAAAACCGCATTCAAAACGCACGAAGGCCATTACGAGTTTTTAGTTATGCCCTTTGGTTTAACAAATGCGCCATCAACGTTTCAAGCCTTGATGAATGACGTATTCAAACCATTTTTATGGAAATTCACTTTGGTGTTCTTCGATGATATATTGGTATATAGTCCCACTTTAGAAACTCATGTTGAGCATCTACGTGCAGTTCTACAAGTAATGCAACAAAATCAATTGTATGCTAAAATGTCTAAGTGTGTTTTTGCGACATCCGAAGTTGAATATTTGGGACATATAATCTCGGATAAGGGAGTATATACCGATCCAAATAAGGTGGAGGCCATGGCAAATTGGCCACAACCAAAAAATTTGAAGCAGTTACGTGGGTTTCTTAGCCTAACGGGATATTATAGAAGATTTATCAAAGGATACTCACAAGTGAGCTATCCCCTGACTAAGTTGCTCAAAAAAGATTCTTTCATATGGACTCAAGAAGCAACATGCGCATTCGAAACACTTAAGTTAGCGATGCAACAAGCTCCGGTACTCCAATTACCAAATTTTAATGAAATGTTTATTCTAGAAACGGATGCATCCGGTTATGGTATTGGCGCGGTGTTGCAACAGAATGGGCACCCCATAGCATTTGTGAGCAAGTCGTTGTCATTGAGGCATCAAAAGTTGTCCACCTATGAGAACGAATTTATGGCCGTGATTTACGCCTTAGAGAAATGGAGAGGCTATTTGCTAGATCGTCATTTCATCATTCGCACGGATCATATTAGTCTTATATATTTGTTGGATCAACGCATTTATACACCTACGCAAATGAAATGGCTTCCCAAATTAATGGGTTTTGATTACGAAATAGTGTATAAACGGGGAAGTGAAAACGTAGCCGCTGATGCTTTATCGCGAGTTGAAGGCATGGGTCAATTAGCAAAAATTCATGTCTCAACCATTGATACCAACTTGCAAACAAGAATTAATCAAAGTGTTGCTGGAGATCTTGACTTACAACAGCTTTTGGAGAAATTAGCTACAGGGGATCCCACGACTAAGAACTACACTCTTGTGGATGGCATATTGTACCGTAAACAGAAACTAGTCGTTGGTGCAAATACAGAGCTACGAGCATTTCTGTTACATCACTTTCATGATGGCGCAGTTGGCGGACACTCGGGAATTAATGGTACGATTAAGCGGCTCAAAACATGTTTTTATTGGAAGGGTTTGCGCAAAGATGTGAAAATTATGTGCGTTCTTGTATCACTTGTCAACGATGCAAACCCGAGTTGGTTTTATACCCCGGTCTCTTACAGCCGTTACCAATTCCAACTCGCATTTGGTCCGACATATCAATGGATTTTATCGAAGGGTTGCCTAAATCGGGAGGAAAAGATGTTATCTTTGTGGTTGTCGATCGGTTGAGTAAATATGGGCATTTCATTCCTCTAAGCCATCCTTTTACGGCTTCCCAAGTAGCAAACTGCATTTGTGGAAAATGTGTACAAACTTCATGGCTTACCAAGAGTTATCGTAAGCGATAGGGATAAAATTTTCACAAGTAATTTTTGGAGGGAATTCTTCAAAATGCTCAACGTTAACCTTCACTTGTCTACCGCATATCACCCCCAAACCGACAGTCAAACGGAGGTGGTCAATCGGTGTGTCTAGAGTTACTTAAGATGTATGGTGGGCGACAAACCAAATGAGTGGATAAAATGGTTATCGTTTTCCGAGTATTGGTACAATACCAATTTTCACACGTCTATACAAACACCACCTTA
Source organism: Rutidosis leptorrhynchoides (assembly GCF_046630445.1). Classification (NCBI taxonomy): domain Eukaryota; kingdom Viridiplantae; phylum Streptophyta; class Magnoliopsida; order Asterales; family Asteraceae; genus Rutidosis; species Rutidosis leptorrhynchoides. Next base: position 232,114,484 of record NC_092343.1, on the reverse strand, counting down.
TGAAGTCGTATATGGACAATCTCCGTTCTCCATTACTACCTATGTCCCGGGCAGTTCCAATGTGGAGGCTGTTGACCGCTCGCTTCGGGCAAGGGAAGATGTAATTACCATGCTTCAATTTCACCTTAAACGTGACAAGACCGAATGAAATATTATGCAGATCAGCGACGTACTGAGCGCCAATTTGGTGTTGGGTGTTGGGTTTATGTCAAGTTACAACCTTTTCGTCAAATTTCATTACGAGGTTCGACTCAACACAAGTTTTCCCCAAAGTATTACGGGCCATTCCAAATTCAAGAGCGCATTGGGGAAGTGGCTTATCGATTGTTGTTACCATCAACGTCTCAGATACACCCCGTTTTTCACGTATCTCAACTTAAGCAACGTAAAGGCGATGCTCCTGACTCTGCTGGCACAATACCTCCAATCGATACCAATAGTGTATTGGCAGCTAAACCTATCAAAATTTTGGCCCGACGAATGGTTAAGCGAAACAATAGACCAGATATCTTGTTTTTGATCCACTGGCAAGGAGCAAATGAGGAAGATGCTACCTGGGAGAGAGCTGCTGATATCATGCTTCGTTATCCGGAGTTCGATGTCATGGAACAACATCCTTGAGGTCAAGAATGTCTTCAAGGAAGGGGGATTGTTACGAACAGGACACGTGAGCTGCACGTGGGCTCAGTTAGAGGTTAAAACTGTTAAGACAAGTTCGTTACAAGTCTGGAGCTGTTAGAGTTGTTTCAGTTATTCGTGTAGCATAAATAGAAGTACAAGCACTTAGTGATTCATTCAGTTCATGTATTGCAAAATCACTTTCTCTCTGTAACAAACTTTTCAATATCAATAAAACTCCATTGTTGCATAGCTCGAGCTTGTTTCTTTTCCATAGCTTCAGTTTACAACACGTGATTCCTCGAATCAAGTTATCAATTCAGGAAGCACACATCATATAAACCGGCGGTGCTTGACAAGTTAACAGAAAACGAGATACCTTGCTCTTGTCGAATTAATAATGCATGAAACCTATTAATTTCAATGTAAAACAAAATCTTTATACTTCACAATTACATTACATCATAGTTTAAATTTTAAGTTTTCAAACTAAACTATTCAATTCCTCTCAAACGAATTAAAAAAGAATAAAAATAAAAAAAATCATAAGCATATTAAATATTTTTATTTAATAAAAATATTAGGGTTTTCCATTGGTCTCTTCTCATTTTTACACAAATCTGGTTAAAACCAGATTTTGACAATTCTGATTTGGTACAAAGAAAACTTCAGTTTGGAATCCGACAAACAATATGTTGGTACCACATAAAGAACTTCAGATAACTTTAGACAATGAACCAAGAGTTGAAGCCCGACTTCAAGTTGTGTATCTCGGTATTTTTGTTTTACCAAACGCTTGTTTTATATTAACCGCCCAGTAAGATTTGAAGATGACAAAATAGACCGACGATGAACACATCATCAAAGCCACTACCATCTGCGTAGTTGCTGCTGAACAAAACCAACCTGCAACAAACATAATGAACTTTATGGAGAAATTTTTTTAGATATAGAGTGAAGACATCAAAAGAAGAAAAAACGGAAAGATGCATTAAACAGGTAACCAACTTATTAAACGTCCCTCAACTTCTTGTATGCTAATTAAGTCATCAACTTCTAATCTAATACAACAATACCCAAACTTGATTGCTATAGAGAGCTCAGGGATGTAATTTGAAAACCATATGTAAAACTGCATACAAAAATAAGTGCAGAACCTACTACAAAACTTCATTCATTGTGAAACTGCATACAGATTGAGCAACCCAAGGTAGGAAAACTATGGGAACTTAACTGACCAATCACAATAGAGACATCAACCAGAGTGAAATATATCATCATACTACGACATACGGACATCAACAAAGCAACTGATATATGTACCAGTCACAGTCAGGTCCTTTTTGCCAAGTACTAAATCCACAAAATGTAACCCAGGAGCAGTAAAAAGAACACTGATATATGTACCGCTAAAACCAGTGTAATCAATCAATTGATACATAATGCATTGTTTCGGCTTTAAGACTACTTCCTAAGATGTCAGTTTTTATGTAAATTTGAGTTTGTTACTGACATTGATTGCCAATCATGTAGTATTCCCTTCTTTAGATTGAGCTTTCAACTTCTCCAATTGTTTCCTTAAATACGCCTGTTTTAACTTCTCACGTCGTACAGCCATCTGCTCTTGTCTGCGAACTTTCAATTCAGATACTTTTTCCCGAGCTTGATTTACTTCTTCATGAACTTCCCTGAAAAATAGCACATATAAAAAAAGATTTAGTTTATCAACAACAAAATAAAACATCAGGTAACACTGCTTATATATACTGTATATGGATATGGATTTATGACCTTGGTTATCATTCAAACAAGAATACCGTAACATTATCATTAAAGTATTCAAAAGGTTACACTAGGTCCACCAAAATATAGCAACGGCAATACAATGCGCCTATTTATCAATTATGTTTCCTTACTACCATTTCCGGACAAAAAGTTGTCTACTGACTAAAGCCACTAAAAAAATTATTACGATTTAAATACCTTAAAGAGTTGTCTAAACGTTGTAAATAAAGAATTTGATTGTAAAGTAAAAAAAATAGGGCTATTTCAATTCGGGGACAGTTGTTATTTTACAATCTTCCGACAAGTTTTGGTCAGCATGAACACACTATCCGTCTCAACTTTGAATAATAAAGTTTCCAATACAAAGCAACAGCCTATATTTACATGAATTAAATTAAATGAAAAGTACCGAGTACCTTACAAAACGCTTATGCTCATCATTGTCTACTGTACCAGCTGCCCTGCCGAGACCCGTAGCTATTGTTTCAGACAAAACGGGCTCATCATCCTTATCAGGCTCATGATCTGCCACTTCGGTGGAAAACATATAATGTCCCTTAGGTTGCAGTGATTCTTCTTTTACGATGCTCTTACTGAAAAAGTCAACACAGTATTTTTCTTTATCTTCCTCATCGGACAGTTCTCCTTTTGCCAGCTTTTCATACAGTGCAGCTTTCTTCTCTAATGCTGCGTAACTTGCTGACCCGTCTTTGACAGCTTTCATCTCGAGCTTATCCCTGTCATTTAGTCGAACAAGTCAAAAGAAAAATATTAATTATCATTCTTTCTAATTACATGCAGACGCAAAAGAGTAGCCATATACTCATCTTATATGTTCAAGGTATCAGAATTTTATTTAGTGAATCCTATTAATTAATATACAATGGATGGAAAGGCAAATGTAGGTCCATTTTTTACACAAGCAAATATCTAAAAAGAAAAAGTAAGGGTGCATGAACAATGGCAAGATTTTGAAGCCGACAGTTTATGGCCAGTTTCTAGTATGGGAGTATGAACAACCTCATGAAGTTACATTTACTAGTAAGGTTATCCTAAAAAATAAACTTAACCACCTCAGCCCATTGCAAGTTACTTCAGACCAAAAATGCAACTGATTATTAAGACAAGCCAAGACAATGGAAAGATGTTCTAATTAACTTCTGTTATTAAGTGTAACATCATTACACGTGCTGAATGCTGATGCCTTGTATAAGTTTGAAGAAATTTTAAAGCTTTAGGGATAATAATAGGAGGATGCAAGACATGACGAGGCGAGCTGATACTAGATCTATTTGCAAAAAGGGGCCACATAAAAGTTCTTTGCATCAAGGGAAATTTTTTGGAAGCTACAGCGTTTTCAGAATTGTCTTAACGATTTTGCAAAAGGGATTATCTATAAAACTGGCTTTTCCTGACATTATAGAATTAGTAAACTCGTTCGTAATATACCAAAATTATGTTGCATATATATAAATTTGATCTTGAATGAAACTTTCTTTAACTATCGAAGCCATGAATGAAGAAATTAACGATACTTCTTTATCTTTTGAGTTTCAAAAAGTAGAAAACATAGAAAGAGGTATAACGCGCCTTTTAACATAAAGAGGCATAGCACAGAATATTATCAATATAAAATAACCAGTTTCGCCAAATAGGGACTTAATATATGAAAATGCTCAATTATCGACTAAATGTCATGAAAATATAGAGCAATCTCATAAAACAATTATAAGGATACGCGACTTCCAACAGCGTATGAACAAGTTAATATGAACTACATATATTATTACTCTTCTAAAGCAACTAAACAAACAATCATCAGTATATCATATCAGTATAATTGAACAAATCCAAAAGGTAATTATTTGATAAACAGATGGCAGTCTACTTTCAAACTTCTCATTAAAATTAGGCAAACCTAGGGCATGGTTGTAAAAGTCAGGATTAATCGGGATTTAGGGCTACTCCAACTCGACTAGTCTAATCCCACTTAAAAGTCGGTCATGGGTCAGAGATTATTTTATCAAATTAGGATTAATTGGTCAAAGAGGTCATAGTAAAACTTGGTCAAGCTTGAAGTATTTGAACAATTGAGCGGTTATGCATAGAATTCTAGACAACTATGTTAACGTTTATGTTTCTAGACAGTAATGTATATTTTATGTTTATAGTGACATTATATGATAAAGATGTATCTGATTAGTGCCCGATTTGGCCAATTAGTCCCTACAAGGTTTCGGTCGATTAGTCCCACCTATCAATTCTTTACAACCTCCGACTAAGGGTCGTAGCCAAGCTAAGTGCCTAACCATGAAAATTAGAAACCACACAAGAAATAAACTCCATAAACCAAAAAATAATACTATATATAATTAATAATTGGACAGCTCTTAAGTAAATCAGTATCGATCAAACAAGTCACTATTAGGTTTTCATTAACCCTATAGTCCTAAGAACAAACCAGTATCAGTCAAACAATTCATAAATAAAAAAAAAAAAAAAAAAAAAAAAAAAACGATAAAATTAAATTAGGGGTAATTTAGGGTTCCATACTTGTGAGAACGATCTTGAACGCCGGAATTTTTGGCAGAAAACGTATCCTTGGGAGTGATTTTCTTCTTAGCGCGATGGACATCGAGTTGATCAGGATTTGTATTCAAATGATTAGATTTGGCTTCTTCTTGAGATTTGTATAATTGAGCTTTAAGTTCGAGAATTGATGAAGGACCTACACCGGCGATTGCACGGTGTTTTTTAGGCATGATTGATGATTCCGTTAGCCATCCTAGTGATTCAACAACCACTCTTTTTTTCTTCCCCATTTCGTCTGTTGAGCTCATTCTCCAAACCCTAATTTGTGGCTTTGTAAAATTGAAATTGATTAATTTGATTGATGATGCTTCCAATTGATCGATGGGTGATATTTTAGGGTTTTTAATCAATACAAGTTTCGTTCATTTGTAAAGTCGCTGAATTGAACAAACATATAAGGGGTTTAATCTCTTTTCTCGAAAACTTTTATGATTCTATTTTTTATTCAAAAAAAAACTACTTGTCAAAATCCAAGCCTTTAGATTAGAATGCTGACTTTTAATCTCAACCATTGAAATTGCTTATGACATCATTTAAGTTTCTAAGCAGCCGTTACTGTACATTTTTACATTCATGCCCTTCTTTTAAATTTAAATTTGTACTCTAACCGGCGTCATTTTAGTTTTGAAGCGGTAGTTGAGTTAATTTATTAAGTCTTTTACTAAAAAACCGCCAGCTTAATTAGGGCAAACAAACTTTACCCTAAATCTCAAACGATTAGTCATTGGATTATTTCGATTAGATGATGAACATTGAATTGAAGCCGTCGTTAGATTATTTCGATTGGATTGATGAACATTGAATTGAAGCCGATTATTAGGGTGTTTTATATAAGAGAGGAATCTATGGAGTAAAAAAGCACCTGGTATATTATATCTTCTCACATAATCGTATGTTAGGCGATTTATCTGAAAGTCGACCAATGAAGCTAGCGACTATCTGAATGGAATACGCAAGGATTGTCTCACATATCTTTTCTATCCATCTTCAATCTGATTTTCCTAACGTAATATGAACTTTCCTATATAAACATCTACAGTTTAATGATTATGAATTAATACATGATGATGAAGCTAACGATGATATGAATGGAATACGCAAGGCTTGTTTCACATATTTTTTGCATTTATTTCCAATCTGATTATCTAAAAGTAATATGAATTTTCCATTATAAACATCTGTAGTTCGATGATTATGAATTAATATAGGATCTTTAATGTTCAGATAGTTCAAATTTCGTTGTTTCTCATAATGCTACATGTGGTGGAGTAAGGTGTATGGGTTATAATTGTTTATGAAAATTAACACACTAATTTCTTTTGAGATACGGAGTAACATATTAAGAACACAATCTGGCCACTTACAATTCCAAACCTTTTGCAGTAACGATCTGGATTTTTAAATGGAGCTGCGATTAATAGCTGGTGATCTGGATTAATAAATATGAAAGGTAATTTCTAAAATTTGTTCACTTCACTACATCGTAAAGCACCTACGATGTGAATATGGTTATTTATTTCCTTTTCCCTTGTAGTTATAAGCAATCTGGACCACAATTCTCGGCATGGAAATGGCCTACTGCAGAGATCAAGGCTGCTTTGCTGATTGGCTAACGGACTCAACACATTACAAAGGCGACTTCAGGGGTTATATGATTTGGAAACAAACCTCAAAAGGTTTTTGGTAAGAACGTTTGGTCTATCCCGACATTGTTTAGGCCTTTTCAAGTCGCAAGTTTTGAGTCGTTACCCAAAAGATAAAAGAACAATAGAATGGTTTGCAGCCAATGGCTTATTATAAATAACCGTACTTTTGGAGATCCAACCATTAAGGGAATGGCAGTAGGTAGGGTCATGAGAGTTAACCCACTGTTTGTGATTTTGGGTTGAAATAACCCCTGAATGGGTTTGCGAAGTAACACTCAATTTACATGGGCATGAATTATGGATTTTATGGGTTACCTGTGCAAATGCTGATCTCACATTAGTGCTATTCCTCTAATTAACTAAGGAGTAATGGCAGTGGGATTTGGCATAAGGAGTTGTCTCTTACTCCCGTATTTGGGAAAAGAATATTGTTAATTATCTTTGTCAGCTGATCTATTTGGTGTATTGTTGCGTTAACAAGTTAAAATTTAATGGATCACTAATTTGTGACATTTTTATTTATTATATGATGTCTGATCGTTAGAAGTCAAACTATCATTAACTTTTGGTTAGTTTGACTATTTTATGTAATTTTCTATAAGTGTTAATGCTCTGAGTGTATGAATTATTATTAAAATTGTGTTTTGATTGTTTTGTAGGATGACAGGGTGGTAGTTGCAAGAGTTGATAGTCCAATTATGACTAACCGAGAGAGCTAAAAGTCAAGGATGAAGGAGGAAATGAAGAGTGTGATAATTGTCTAGATGACTACGTTGTATATGTGACGCCCCGTACCAAATCATCATGTACGGACCATCAACAACAGGATCATTACAAGGTTAAGTACTATATACATTTTCAAAAAGAGTTTGCATTCATAATTAAAAGTGATGTCAAACCAACATCGAAAGTTTTACAATCCAAAAGTATGCTTCACTAAGTAGAAGCAATAAATAAGTGTATGTGACCACCAAGGGTCGTTACAAGTCATAATTCAAAAGTACAAATGTTTGAATGCAAAGTAAAGTAGTTCATGCGTTGACAACTCTAAGCAGCGGGTGTCTACAGCACAAACTAGTACACGGCGGAAGCAACCTCAAGCACCTGAGAAATACATGCTTAAAAATGTCAACATAAAGGTTGGTGAGCTATAGTTTAAGTATAACAGTAATTAAGGTAGGCCACGAGATTTCAGTGCTACAACGAGCGTTTCAAAACAGTATGATAAAGTATATGTTAACCGTGGGCACTTGGTAACTAACTTAACGTTTATACCCCCTGAAAGTACACTTGGCAAGTGCGTATGTCTACGAAGTATTAAACACTCGTTAAATGCTAGCGCGACTAGCCCGAGTGGGAATGTCAAACCCTATGGATCCATATCTAAGATTCGCGTTCACGGTTCAAAAACCAATGATTAAACGTTACCGAGCTAAAGGGAATGTTTATGCCGTTGTATAACCCACACATATATAATTTTAAGTACTCGTGCCTAGTATGTAAAACATAAAATCCGCATGTATTCTCAGTTCCCAAAATAAGTTAAAGTAAAAAGGGAATGCTATAACTCACAATGATATGTAGCGGTAAAGTAGTAGTCGGGAAAGGTGTGTAAGTAAACGGTCCGAAGTCCTCAACCTAAGTCAAATAGTACTAAGTCAGTAAATCGTCTTAATAGGTTTAAAAGTATGTAATTAAGGTCTTAAGGGTCATCATCATTCATCATTAAACAAAAGGCGTAAAGTAGGTTTCGTTTATGAAAGTAGTTTAAAACAAAGTCTGACTTCAGTCAGTCACCACGGCCTCTACCCTTACTGAATTAAGGTGAGACCAGTGGCCATGGTTCCGTCTATGAGTCCCTTAAGTGTGGTAAAAATTCCAGAAGCAAACTCATCTTCGTTTGACCGTGGCGACGGTCTAAGTGCGAGTAGGTCAGAAATTTCTGCACAACGTTAAAGGACATAGTGACGATCGGAGGGCCATAAATCCTAAACCGTAACTCGGATTAAGATGAGTCCTATATGAAAAGTTATCTACTCGAAAAGTTCTATCTAAAAATCAAGGTTAGAACAGCCCAAGTATAGTGGTATGTTACAGAAATATCAGATCAGTAGCTTTTGGACAGAAACAGTAAGTTTAAAAGGGTTCCGGTGGTCTTGGTGCTTGATGTTCATCATGGTTCTCATCCTTGATGCATATAGCTTCAAGTGTACAACTCATTGATGTATCTACATCATCTTAACCAAGTCTTGACCATCATAACCCTAGTGCAAGTCTAAGACATGAAGCACAACTCACTTAAGAGTTGCATGTAGTTTGATGAACCAAAGTTACATCAAAGTCTTAGGTTTGACACTTACATGAACTATAATAGAAATATTGAACTCTAAACTTGAAAGTTAACTAACTAATCAAGATATTGAGATGTAGAACATAGTTCTTAGTTAGATCTTGAAGATCCAAGACTCAAAAGTCTAGATCAAGCATAAGTATACAAAGTTATATTTAAAGAAAACTTATTTACATGTTCTTGAACTTTTAAGTTAACTTTTAGTTCCAAGAGATATGAGATCAAGACTAACTTGTAGTACTTGACCATATAATCTAACTACACGAAATTAAAGTGCATAAAATGAAGAAGTAACTAAGTAAACATGTAATTTGTTCATGGTTGTTCATACTTTAAAGATTCAAACCAAAGTTTGATCTTTAGAAAGTAAACTTTAAAGTTTACTTCATGAACTTCAAGTATGTCTTTCAACCATGAACTTTATAATCTTTTGAAACAAGTAAGGTAGAACATAACTAGATAGATTATGTTCTTGTTGTTCTTGTTATAACAAGATAAAAATGAAGAATCAAACTAGTGAGTTAGATTCTTGAAAGCTAGTAAGTAAATAACAATCAACAAAGTAAGTAAGTAATAATAACAACAAGTATTCAAGTAACAAAAGATGATGATGATGATACATGTAGCCAAAGGCCACGGTTTGGGCAAGGAAAAAAGAAGAGAAGAAAGCTCTAGTTTACTTACAAGAACTAGAGAGAATTGAGAGAAAAATGAAGCAAGTTTGTGTGTGTGTTTTTGAAAGAGAACTAAGCAAGTGAAGTAATGAGAAAATGAAAACCAAACTCTCCCCATATGCATTGAGAGCCCACGGTTCAGCAGCTCCAAGAAGAGGGGATGGGTTTGTTTAGTGGCCACTTGCAAGTAAAGCTCATAAAATGTGGTTAATGGATGGTCATGCATGGGGATAACAAGCTAACTAGATTCTTTCAAGTATTAACTAACAAGTTCCATTCAAATTAATACTTACAAGTGTAACATGGGCTAGTTTATCCATTAACATAAGTAGGGTGGGCTTGGAAGCCCAAGTTCAAGAGTCCATAACACTAATAAAGCCCAAGTACAATTAATAACAAGTTAAGCCAATTAAAGCCCAAGTAACTAACTAATAGTCTTAGTTAATTAAAATGATTAATAAATTTAATCATGAATGTAAATAATACTTGAAAATATTATTCGTGAAAGTTCCGGGTGTCACAAAGACGTTTCGGGCACTTAAAAGTCAAGTACGGGCAATCATGGTAACATGTAAATGTAATAACATACATTCGTTTAATCACACGTATTAATAATAATAATTATTAATAAATAAATGTTGGAAATTCCAGGGTCGTTAAATTACCCACCTGTTAAAGAAAATTTCGTCCCGAAATTTAAGCTGAGGTAGATGGAGGAGTTGGGAAAAGGTGAGGATACTTCCGCATCATTTGATCCTCTCGCTCCCAAGTAAACTCAGGTCCTCGTTTGGCATTCCATCGCACTCGCATGATCGGAATCTTATTGCATTTCAATGTTTTGATCTCACGATCCATAATCTCAACAGGCTCTTCCACGAAGTGGAGTTTGTCGTCAATCGTAAGTTCCTCAAGTGGTATGATAAGTTCAGTTGCAGCAAGACACTTCTTTAAGTTTGACACATGAAAGGTAGGATGAACTGAGCTCAATTGTGCTGGTAGATCCAAACGGTATGCAACGGGTCCAACACGTTCCAAGATTTCAAAAGGACCAATGTATCGTGGGTTTAACTTTCCACGTTTTCCAAAATGAATCACACCTTTCCAAGGTGCAACCTTTAACATTACGCGATCACCAACGTTGAATTCAAAGTCTTTACGTTTAAGATCGGCATAACTCTTCTGACGATCGCGGGCAGTCTTAAGTCTAGCTTGAATCTGAGCAATCTTCTCCGTGGTTTCGTGGACTACCTCGGGTCCGGTGATTTGCTTTTCGAATACTTCGGCCCAACAAATAGGAGATCGGCACTTGCAGCCATACAACGCTTCGAAAGGTACAGCATTAATGCTAGAGTGATAACTGTTGTTGTACGAGAATTCGGCGAGTGGCAAATGCCTTTCCCAGGCCTTTCCGAAATCAATGACACATGCACGCAGCATATCTTCCAAGGTCTGAATCGTTCGCTCACTTTTCCCGTTAGTCTATGGATGATACGCAGTACTCATGTCGAGACGAGTTCCCATGGCTTCTTGTAAAGAACGCCAAAATCTAGAGGCAAAACGGGGATCGCGATCGGAGATGATCGATAAAGGTACACCATGACGAGATACAACCTCCTTAATGTATAATTGAGCAAGTCTTTCCATTGTATCAAGTTTCCTTCATCGCTAGAAAGTGTGCAGATTTGGTGAGGCGGTCAACAATAACCCAGATGGTATTGTATCCGCCCACCGTCTTTGGTAGCTTGGTGATGAAGTCCATTGTTATCCTTTCCCACTTCCATTGTGGGATTTTCGGTTGTTGAAGTAAACCAGAAGGTCTCTGATGCTCGGCTTTAACCTTCGAGCAAGTCAAACACTTACCAACATAAGTCGCAACATCCTTCTTAAGATTCGGCCACCAATACTGTTCTTTAAGGTCGTGGTACATTTTGCCCACTCCAGGATGAATCGAATATCTTGATTTGTGTGCTTCATCAAGTATCAGGTTCCGTAGATCTCCATAGAGAGGTACCCAAATTCTTCCGGCATAACATCGGAGTCCAGACTCCCTAACCTTGAATCGAGAGACAAGTATGTTCAAATGTTCGTGAGATATGTTCTCCTCTTTGAGAGCCTCATCTTGGGCTACTCTGATCTGGCTGTTGAGGTTCGAATGGATGGTGATGTTCAGAGCCCTAACACGAAGAGGTGTCGTCCTCTCCTTTCGGCTTAAAGCGTCAGCTACAACATTGGCCTTGCCAGGGTGATAACGGAGTTCACAATCGTAGTCGTTGAGTGTCTCGATCCATCGACGCTGTCTCATATTCAATTGCTTCTGATCGAAGATGTGCTGGAGACTCTTGTGATCGGTGAAGATAGTGCTCTTAGTTCCATACAGATAATGTCTCCATAATTTGAGCGCAAAGACAACGGCTCCGAGTTCAAGATCATGCGTAGTGTAGTTCCGCTCATGAATCTTCAATTGGCGGGAGGCATATGCAATAACCTTTGATCGTTGAATCAGTACACAACCAAAACCACTCTTCGATGCATCACAATAAACAACAAAGTCGTCACTGCCCTCAGGAAGTGATAGGATATGTGCGGTGGTCAACTTCTTCTTCAAGGTTTGGAATGCTGACTCGTGTGCGGGTTCCCAAATGAACTTCTTACCCTTGTGAGTCAGCGCGGTCAAAGGACGCGCAATCAGAGAAAATCCTTCGATGAATCTTCGGTAGTAACCGGCAAGACCTAGGAATTGGCAAATATGAGTAGGAGTAGTGGGGGTCTCCCACTTGCTGATGGCTTCAATCTTGGTGGGATCAACTTTGATACCCTGGTCACTCACAACATGACCCAGAAATTGAACTTCCTTCAACCAAAATTCACACTTGGAGAATTTGACGTAAAGTTGCTCTTGTCTTAAGAGTTCAAGCACTAATCGGAGGTGTTGCTCATGCTCTTCTTCGCTCTTAGAGTAGATGAGGATATCATCTATGAAGACGATAACAAACTTATCCAAGTACGACTTGCAGACACGATTCATGAGGTCCATGAACACGGCAGGTGCATTGGTCAAATCGAATGGCATCACAAGAAACTCATAATGACCAAAACGAGTTCTAAATGCAGTCTTCATCACGTCACTTTCCTTCACCCTCAGCTGGTGATATCCGGATCGCAAATCGATCTTTGAGTAAAAGCTCGATCCTTGTAGTTGATCAAAAAGATCGTCAATTCATGGAAGAGGATACCGATTCTTGATAGTCAATTTGTTGAGTTCACGGTAGTCGATACACATACGGAAGGATCCATCCTTCTTCTTCACAAACAACACAGGTGCGCCCCAAGGCGAGAAACTTGGTTGGATAAATCCTCGGTCTAACAGCTCTTGTAGTTGACTCTGTAATTCTTGCATCTCGGAAGGTGCGAGTCTATAAGGTGCGCGAGCTACAGGTGCTGCTCCTGGAACTAAATCAATCTGAAACTCTACGGCTCTCTGCGGCGGCAATCCAGGCAATTCCTCTGGGAAGACATCGGAAAATTTGTTTACAATTCGAACGTCGTTCACGCTCTTCACCTCAGTTTCTACCGCTTTCACATGTGCTAGGACAGCAAAACGTCCCTTCTTCATAATCTTTTGCGCTTTCACGCAACTAATGAGGTTCATCTTCGAGGTACATCTCTCTCCATAGATAACCAGTGATTCACCATCTTCTTGTGGTATGCGAAGTGCTTTATCTCCACAGATAATATCGGCCTTTATCTTGCTCAACCAATCCATACCGACGATCACGTCAAAACTTCCCAGTTTGATAGGTATCAAATCAATTTTGAAATCTGCACCAGCTATGTTGATAATAGCTCCTCGACTAATGTGGTCAACTTTTTCAAGTTTACCGTTGGCGACCTCGACAAGCATACTTTCTTTTAACGGGACTAATGACCAATTAATCTTATCGCAAAAATGTCTACATACATAAATTCTATCCGCACCAGTATCAAACAAGACAGAAGCTAAAAGATTGTTGATTTTGAATATACCTGTCACCAAGTCGGGGTTATCGCGTGCATCCCTTGCATTAACATTAAAAGCTCTACCACGGGGTGGCCCGCCATCTTTTCACTTGTTGGGGCATACGTTTCTGAAATGGCCCATCTGTCCACATTCGTAGCACTTCTTAGGTCCATTGGTGTTCGGCTTCCCATTCAAAGTGGTGACCTTGCAGTCTTTCCCGATATGCCCAGCCCGTTGGCACCTCTCGCAGACAACATTGCAATACCCAGTGTGGTGTTTGTAACACCTCTTGCATTGAGGTAGGGTTCCCTTGTAGTTCGGGTTGGAGTTGGTGTTGTTGTTGGGATTAGGGTTTCCACCGTTGTTGTGCCTCTTGGCGGGGGTTTGATCGTAGTTTCTCCCCCTGTTGTTGTTGTTGTTGTTGTTGTTGTTGTTGTTGTTGTTGTGGTTGTTGTGGTTGTTATGGTTGTTGTCCCATTTTCTCTTTTCGCTACTACCAGCCTCATACTTAGCCTTCTCCGGCTCATCAATAAGAATCTGATTCATGAGAGTATGCGCCATGCGCATTGCTTCGGGAACATTCGATGGTTTGGATGAGGTGACATTTCCTTTGATGGACTTAGGGAGTCCCGAGAAGTATTTCTCCATGCGCTTGAATTCGGGGGTGACCATGGTCGGACACATCAGTGCTAACTCTAAAAACCTACGATTGTAACTGTTAAGGTCATTCCCTATGGCCTTCAACTGCATGAATTCAATTTCCATCTTTTGAATTTCGGTTCTCGGACAATACTCATCAATCATAGCCGCCTTGAATTCCTCCCATGGCGTAGCATACGCCTCATCGATACCTTTCGCTTGAGCTAACGTGTTCCACCACGTTAGCGCGCCGTAAGATAGCGTGCAAGATGCAAACTTGGTCTTATTGTCCTCCGAACAGTTGCTAACTCGGAATACTGATTCAAGTTTCTCGAACCATCTGGTGAGACCAACTGGTCCCTCGGTGCCGCTGAAGTTATGCGGTTTACAGCTCTGGAATTCCTTGTATGTACACCCATTTCGAACGGGAGGAATAACCGGTGGTGGTGGCAGTGGAGCTTCGAGATTTCTTTCTGCTAGGGCTGAAGCGACCCGTTCGTTGATCATGTCCTCAATCTGGGCGGCGGTAGGTGTGGATCTTCCGTTAGCCATGGTATTCTAAACAAAATTTTTGCCTCAAGTCAAAATCCAGTATGCAAGTAGTAATAATACAGTATATAGTGACCAACATGGAATCAAAACATCACATGTTATTAAATAATGCATCTAGGTACAAATACCACAGAATCATCGTACAGCAATGTAAATAGAACATCGTGCAAGAATTAAATAACGCAAAGTTCCATTCATTAATAATAATAAGTTTCATACATCTGAATAAATTCGTACAATACATATGAAATACATGAAACTATATCTAGATTACATCATGAAATCTAAATACAAGGTCCTACGGTGAAGGCGGGTGAACTGTTCCTCGAGCCAACTGCTCCTCGAGCTCAGTGACTCGAGCTCGGAGAGTCTCAATCTCCCTCATCAGTTCCTCGTTAGAGGGAGCTGGTGGGGCAGGCGGTGCAGGCGGTGCAGGTGGCGCGGGTGGTGCCGGTGGTGCCGGTGGTGCTGATGTAGATGGTCCGGCTCCGGATGTAGACGGTACGTCCCTAGATGTAAGTGGTCCGTATCTAAATCTAGGTGGTACGGTTCCAGGAATAGTCAATACGTAACGGCGAACCTTACGTATCTGTGGGTCGGCAGGGTATGGCACAACTCGTTTACGAGCAGTAACCCTACGACGATGGCCAAATGCGTCAGTAAAAGCACGACCTCCATTCACCCCTGGAATGACGGTGCCGTCGAAACAGTACCACTTCTTCGGCGGGGTGGAGGGTGCCTGAATAGGTCTATCAGCAGGATCCTCATCATCGCTGGAGTCGTCTGATGATGAAGAATCAGTGGATGATGAGTCATCCGAATCGTGTGGTGGTGACACTGGTGGCTGAGCTGGTAATTCGAAGTGTCCGAAGGCGGCCAACATCTATCTGTGTCTGCCTGGCGGAATCACAACTAAACGTCCATCGGGAGTGCGTCGGCAAGGCGTGCGCATGTGGTTACGAAACGGCCCTTCCCCGAACTCCGCGGGGATCTCAATACCACCAATGCGGGGCTGTGACCTCGAGGGTCCGGGAGCAGACACTGGGGCAGGTGCACTAGTACCAGCTCCGGAAGTAGAAGCACTGGGATCACTAGTGGGTGTCGGGGCCGGTGTATCGGCAGTAGCAGCAGCAGGTGTAGCAGTAGGTAGGGCGACGGGGTCTGAGTGTGTACTGCCCGAAATGCCAGTAGGTGGAACATCCGACATCTGAACAAGGAAAAATAAATTTTCCATATCAGTATGTCATAAAGCAAGCAATTAATAGGCCAACAGTTTAAATCATGTATAACAGTAACTAGCATGGCAATAACAGCAATTCGTATGAAAGTAGCATGCAATCAAAAGCAAGTAGCATCATGCAGTAGTGATATCATGTAGTAGCATACGACATATAGCAGAAAAAGTAAGCATTTACCATGTAGTAAGCTCAGCGGAAACAAGTAAACTAGCAAGTTGTAGATTAGTCCTATTAGTGAATCCTACTCGGGTCGGTCTTAGACTCACTAATGCAACCTAATTCCCTACAACCAATGCTCTGATACCAAATGTGATGCCCCGTACCAAATCATCATGTACGGACCATCAACAACAGGATCATTACAAGGTTAAGTACTATATGCATTTTCAAAAAGAGCTTGCATTCATAATTAAAAGTGATGTCAAACCAACATCGAAAGTTTTACAATCCAAAAGTATGCTTCACTAAGTAGAAGTAATAAATAAGTGTATGTGACCACCAAGGGTCGTTACAAGTCATAATTCAAAAGTACAAATATTTGAATGCAAAGTAAAGTAGTTCATGCGTTGACAACTCTAAGCAGCGGGTGTCTACAGCACAAACTAGTACACGGCGGAAGCAACCTCAAGCACCTGAGAAATACATGCTTAAAAATGTCAACACAAAGGTTAGTGAGCTATAGTTTAAGTATAACAGTAAGTAAGGTAGGCCACGAGATTTCAGTGCTACAACGAGCGTTTCAAAACAGTATGATAAAGTATATGTTAACCGTGGGCACTTGGTAACTAACTTAACGTTTATACCCCCTGAAAGTACACTTGGCAAGTGCGTATGTCTACGAAGTATTAAACACTCGTTAAATTCTAGCGCGACTAGCCCGAGTGGGGATGTCAAACCCTATGGATCCATATCTAAGATTCGCATTCACGGTTCAAAAACCAATGATTAAACGTTACCGAGCTAAAGGGAATGTTTATGCCGTTGTATAACCCACACATATATAATTTTAAGTACTCGTACCTAGTATGTAAAACATAAAATCCGCATGTATTCTCAGTTCCCAAAATAAGTTAAAGTAAAAAGGGAATGCTATAACTCACAATGATATGTAGCGGTAAAGTAGTAGTCGGGAAAGGTGTGTAAGTAAACGGTCCGAAGTCCTCAACCTAAGTCAAATAGTACTAAGTCAGTAAATCGTCTTAATAGGTTTAAAAGTATGTAATTAAGGTCTTAAGGGTCATTATCGTTCATCATTAAACAAAAGGCGTAAAGTAGGTTTCGTTTATGAAAGTAGTTTAAAACAAAGTCTGACTTCAGTCAGTCACCACGGCCTCTACCCTTACTGAATTAAGGTGAGACCAGTGGCCATGGCTCCGTCTATGAGTACCTTAAGTGTGGTAAAAATTACAGAAGCAAACTCGTCATCGTTTGACCGTGGCGACGGTCTAAGTGCGAGTAGGTCAGAAATTTCTGCACAACGTTAAAGGACATAGTGACGATCGGAGGGCCATAAATCCTAAACCGTAACTCGGATTAAGACGAGTCCTATATGAAAAGTTATCTACTCGAAAATTTCTATCTAAAAATCAAGGTTAGAACAGCCCAGGTCTACTAGTATGTTACAAAAACATCAGATCAGTAGCTTTTGGACAGAAACAGTAAGTTTAAAAGGGTTCCGGTGGTCTTGGTGCTTGATGTTCATCATGGTTCTCATCCTTGATGCATATAGCTTCAAGTGTACAACTAATTGATGTATCTACATCATCTTAACCAAGTCTTGACCATCATAACCCTAGTGCAAGTCTAAGACATGAAGCACAACTCACTTAAGAGTTGCATGTAGTTTGATGAACCAAAGTTACATCAAAGTCTTAGGTTTGACACTTACATGAACTATAATAGAAATATTGAACTCTAAACTTGAAAGTTAAATAACTAATCAAGATCTTGAGATGTAGAACATAGTTCTTAGTTAGATCTTGAAGATCCAAGACTCAAAAGTCTAGATCAAGCATAAGTATACAAAGTTATATTTAAAGAAAACTTATTTACATGTTCTTGAACTTTTAAGTTAACTTTTAGTTCCAAGAGATATGAGATCAAGACTAACTTGTAGTACTTGACCATATAATCTAACTACATGAAATTAAAGTGCATAAAATGAAGAAGTAACTAAGTAAACATGTAATTTGTTCATGGTTGTTCATACTTTAAAGATTCAAACCAAAGTTTGATCTTTAGAAAGTAAACTTTAAAGTTTACTTCATGAACTTCAAGTATGTCTTTCAACCATGAACTTTATAATCTTTTGAAACAAGTAAGGTAGAACATAACTAGATAGATTATGTTCTTGTTGTTCTTGTTATAACAAGATAAAAATGAAGAATCAAACTAGTGAGTTAGATTCTTGAAAGCTAATAAGTAAATAACAATCAACAAAGTAAGTAAGTAATAATAACAACAAGTATTCAAGTAACAAAAGATGATGATGATACATGTAGCCAAAGGCCACGGTTTGGGCAAGGAAAAAAGAAGAGAAGAAAGCTCAAGTTTACTTGCAAGAACTAGAGAGAATTGAGAGAAAAATGAAGCAAGTTTGTGTGTGTGTTTTTGAGAGAGAACAAAGCAAGTGAAGTAATGAGAAAATGAAAAACAAACTCTCCCCATATGCATTGAGAGCCCACGGTTCAGCAGCTCCAAGAGGAGGGGATGGGTTTATTTAGTGGCCACTTGCAAGTAAAGCTCATAAAAGGTGGTTAATGGATGGTCATGCATGGGGATAACAAGCTAACTAGATTCTTTCAAGTATTAACTAACAAGTTCCATTCAAATTAATACTTACAAGTGTAACATGGGCTAGTTTATCCATTAACATAAGTAGGGTGGGCTTGGAAGCCCAAGTTCAAGAGTCCATAACACTAATAAAGCCCAAGTACAATTAATAACAAGTTAAGCCAATTAAAGCCCAAGTAACTAACTAATAGTCTTAGTTAATTAAAATGATTAATAAATTTAATCATGAATGTAAATAATACTTGAAAATATTATTCGTGAAAGTTCCGAGTGTCACAAAGACGTTTCGGGCACTTAAAAGTCAAGTACGGGCAATCATGGTAACATGTAAATGTAATAACATACATTCGTTTAATCACACGTATTAATAATAATAATTATTAATAAATAAACGTTGGAAATTCCAGGGTCGTTACAGTATATGCTGGAAGACTAAAGAAAGCTATATTCGTTGCAATTGAAGAATTGGTTGCAATAGAAAGCTCAGGTTAAATCAGATGACCATATGCAAATTGTCTTAGAGAAAGCTATATTTGCAATAGAAGAATTTTTTCTTTATATAAACTTGTCCTTTAGAGGTTGCAAAATGGTTGAAAGGATGTCTTTTGCAAAGGGATATGGTCCAATTGTCAGTATAATAATAATAATATGTTTCTAATCAGTTTTACAAGATTTGACATAATTCTTTGCTATGATTTAGACTTTTACCAAAATTTATTGAATAATCTCGCGAATTCGCGGGTTATAAACTAGTTTGTCATTTAAACATGGAAAAGTGGGTGTAAAGTGTGTGTATATATATATATATATATATATATATATATATATATATATATATATATATATATATATATATAAACACTTTCTCCATCCCGTATTCCATATTAATAATAGTCTGTATTCTATTTTGAAATGTTCTAAATTAATAGTTCACTTCCATAAATAGAAAAAGAATAATAAACTTAAGTTCTATTATGCCCTTAATGTATGTGGATATGATTAAAGGAGAAATTTAATGTATGTGGATAGGATTAAAGGAGAAAGAAAATGTAGGGGTAAAACTGGAAAGTAAACAGAAAATACAGTACTTTTATGACATTTCCTTAAACTGTATGTTTTTTGTCTGTGAACTATTAATATGGGACGGAGGGAGTATATAAATATAAAAATTAATCTATGTATATCATCATTAATCATCTATCTATGCATCTATCTATATTATTTTTTTGGCAAAATAATGATAACATAAACCAAACCTTTTCATAAATCGATGAAAAGACGAACAAACAATCGAAACAAAAGAAAGGCTCGGAAGCAAAAAATGTTCCCTAATACTAACCAAAGAGTATAAGCTAAATGTTAGTTGAATGTGGGTTAATGCACTAAACGATAAACTTACGTATGATTAACCAAAGTGTGATTAACCAAAGAATATGTTTTGATGATGACACATACATATGCATAGGTGATGACTGACATCTTAACATAAAACATGCAAGGTCACTAATCCATACTTTATCTTGCAAACGACCAAGTCAAACATAGGTTAAAGAATGAAATTAAAACTTAAGCTAAACACACGGTCGAGGTACGGTAGAGGTACGGTCGACCGCATAGTCAACCGTGAAAACTCAAACTGAATTCCAACGCAATTTTGTGAAAACAAGTTGCACGGTCGTCACCACGGTCAACCGCAGTGCTACCGCAGTTCTCTCTGTTATCATTTTCGACCAAATAAAGTTTGACTAGTTCCCGACATCTATAATTCATGAAACCTTTCTCAACATGCTTAGAATAGATGCCTTCTTCATACTCAACCGAGTTTTGGTCATAAAAACACTAATTGTGATTAATTACACCTAATGACATCTTAATGACAAATTAACCAACATAAGTGTTAATCAACAACTTGTGATCTTAATTCTTATCTAGATATCCTTAGTCTGATCATCAAGTACCAACACACTTAAGCCAATGTCACTAGAACAATGTCTAACGACCCGTCCTAATCCATCTGGACGAATACATTACATTTGGTTACATCGCGAGGTACTTGACCTCTATATGATACATTTTACAAACATTGCATTCGTTTTTAAAAGACAAACTTTCTTCACATCGAAAATTAACGGCATACATACCATTTCTTAATATATCCCACTATAATTGACTTAATAATAATCTTGATGAACTCGACGACTCGAATGCAACGTCTTTTCAAATATGTCATGAATGACTCCAAGTAATATCTCTAATATGTGCAAATGCACAGCGGAAGATTTCTTTCATACCTGAGAATAAACATGCTTTAAAGTGTCAACTAAAATGTTGGTGAGTTCATTAGTTTAACATAAATAATCATTTTTATCATTTTAATAGACCACAAGATTTTCATTTTCATTTTTATTTCTCATAAATATACGTCCCATGCATAGAGACAAAAATAATCATTCATATGGATTGAACACCTGGTAACCGACATTAACAAGATGCATATAAGAATATCCCCTATCATTCCGAGAAATCCTTCGGACATGATAAAACAACATCGAAGTACTAAAGCATCCGGTACTTTGGATGGGGTTAGTTAGGCCTAATAGATCTATCTTTAGGATTCGCGTCAATTAGTAGATCGGTTTACTAATTCTTAGGTTACCAAGCAAAAGGGGCATATTCGGCTTCGATCATTCAACCATATAATGTAGTTTCAATTACTTGTGTCTATTTCATAAAACATTTATAAAAATTGCGCATGCATTCTCAGGCCTAAAATATAAAGGGTAAAAAGGCAAATGAAACTCACCATACTGTATTTTGTTGTAAAAAATACATATAACGGCATTAAACAAGTATGAGGTTGGCCTCGGATTCACGAACCTATATTATTCATATATATATTAGAACACATACACGTAGTCGAACAATTTCATATATTATATATTATATATTTAATTTGTATATATATATTTGAAAATGATTATTATTTGTATAGTTTTATATCTATATATTTTTAAAATACTTAATTGATTATATATATATATATATATATATATATATATATATATATATATATATATATATATATATATATGAATATTTATTTAAAGATTGTTAATATAATTAATTCATATGTAATGTTACGTATAAATATATTTTTACATCAATAGAAATAAAAGTTGTGTTTGATTATAATGATAATATCAATAATAATAATACTGATGATAATAATACTTATAGTAGTAATAATAAATATAGTGATAAAAATAGCAATAATGTCTCTAAAAATGATACTAATAATAATAATAATAATCCTAATATTAATTGAAATTATAATTTAAAAAAAAAGTTATTTGTAATAATAATATTAATGATACTTATTTATACTAACGATAACAATAATTATAATACTTATAACTATAATTATGATAATAATAATACTAATGATAACCATAATAATCATAATAATAATAATAATAATAATAATACTAATAATAATAATAATAATAATAATAATAATAATAATAATAATAATAATAATAATAATAATAATAATAACAACAACAACAACAACAACAACAATAATAATAATAATAATAATAATAATAATAATAATAATAATAATAATAATAATAATAATAATAATAATAATAAAAATCAAATACTACCTTAAAGGGTTTTCCAAAAAAAATGCTTCCAACCGAGCTCGAACTCGAGACCTCTCGGTTAACATAAACACGCCCAACCATTGCACTGTTTCTTAATATCTAATTAAATTTTCAGATTAATTCTATTAAACCCATTTCTGACTGTCTTCTTCTTCATCATCTAATGAATCATCATCACCATAATTACCATTCTTATGTATTACGAATCATCACCAAGCCTATCTATATTCTCGGCCCAACACATAAACAAACATGGCCCAAGTATTCATAAATTTTCACGGCCCAAGATTATATCAGGACTATACCAGCCCAAAACATAACAGTCCAAGTCCAAAGCCCATCATAGTTCAACAGCAGGTTATTTAAAAAAGAAAAACATTGCAGCAGCCTAGGATCGAACCGGGGACCTATCGCTAAACATCACACCAACGAAACCACTCAACCAAGCTTGTTTTTCTGAAATGTAACCCAATTAAATTTTATTAAACCTATTTCTGTTTCATCCTCTTCTTCAAAAATCAAAACCCAGGACTATTCATCATCATCTATATCTTCATCCTTCTTTCGTGTTCATCATTCCTCATCATCATAAACTCGTAATCATCATCAACCATCAACATCGTCATCATAATTATTGTCATCTTGCATAAACAATTCGTGGATTTTGTGATTTGTTCTAATCGAAACAGAAAGGCGAGTAGTTGGAACATCACGAAGGAAAAATAATAATAAAAGTATGCAGCAGTCGTAGCATCTTCACCATCATCATCTCATTTCATTTCATATCTCCATCATATATTATCTTATCATAAACACGTCCACCATCGTCTTCATTTTTCATCACGACAAAACGTCATCATCTTCCTACTTTGCATTTACTGTTTCAGAAACAAAACAGAAACTAACGCAACAACAGTAGCACGATACAGTCTAATAAACTTTATAAAAATGGCGATTTGATTCATGATAGTAGAGAGAGAGAGAGATAAGAGAGAGGTAGTGGTGGTCATGAAGTAGTAACAGTGGAGTTTAATAAGGTGGTGTGTTTGTTTCTAGCTGTAATAGAAAAAGTAGTGAACTATGGTGAGGTGGAGAGTGTGGAGTTTGACGAGAAGAGAGAAAAATGCAGGAAAAGGAGGACGCAAGTTATAGGGATGATTGTGGTTTCACGTTGGTGGTTTAGTCGTAGGTTCAAGAGGGAGATGGTGGTGGCTTGATGGTATCAAGTGGTCGACGGTTGCTATGGTCGACGGTTGTTATGGAGATCAAGGGTGGGGATGAAGAAAGATGGTGCTCCATGTATTGTGTATGTGTGTGATATATCTATGCTAACTATATGTAATGTATGTAATGTATATATTATATATAGAGAGAGTTGTGATGGGTTGATTGGTAAACAAGAACGGATAAAAATGAAGTGAACAAGTGGACATTGATAACTGTGTTTTTATATCAATATACCAACTATATACATGTATATGATAATTTTATATAACATCAATTGGCAAGTTGTTCAATCAAGGGAGAATAATAAAACGAGCACAGTAAAAATCAAATTCCAATTAGGCACAGTAATATTAATAGATTAGCAGCCATCAAATTGTCTTATTGTACCGACAGTTTATCACGGACTACTATATCATACTCCGTTGTTAATTTAGTGGCGAATAAAAGTCTTTAGAAAAATCTCAAAATTTTAAATTAACCATATTTATTTATTTTGTTCATTATGGTATAAAATTCAATCATAAATTATTACATAAAAATTACATTAATTATTCACTCCCATCCCCAAGTAAAATATAAAAAGTTTTAAAATTTGACAAACAGCTTCTAAATATATTATTAATAAGCCTAAAATTTATAAAACTCATTTTCGGATCATCGTTTATTTTAAAATCATATAAGTTTAATTTAACTTGCTTAATAACAATCGAAACATCAAAAGAGTATTAAAATCATTTAATATTTATTTTTAATATACTTTATTTATATATAGAGATATATTTTAAATAATAATTATTATAATATCCTATTTTTATTTTATTAATTTTTAATAACAATAACATATAATACATCAAATTATATTTCGAATTATTAATTATATATATACACACATATCTATTTACAATTAATTGTTCGTGAATCGTCGAGAGCAGTCGAAGGTCATTTGAATATATGAAACAGTTCAAACTTTTTGAGACTCAACCTTACAGACTTTGCTTATCATGTCGAAATTATATAAAGATCAAGTTTAAATTTAGTCGGAAATTTCTGGGTCGTCACATTACCTACCCGTTAAAGAAATTTCGTCCCGAAATTTGAGTGAGGTGGTCATGGCTAACAATAAAAATGTTTTCATGATGAATATGAGTTGATAAATAGAGTTTTATCATCATTGAGTAATATGGATAAAATAATTCGATTATTCGAAGAGCACAAATGAAGCTGTCACAAAAGATTGAAATAGGAAAAGTAAAGATTCATCTTAACTTTTGACAGAGTCAGGGTTGAATTTAGAAAAATAAAGTGCGTCTTAACTTTTGACTTCCTCTCGGTTGAATTCCGGAATTCAAGGGATATAAAGAAAATCTTCGAAATCTAAAAGATTTGATTCTTCGGCGAGTAAAGAAATTAATATCTCTATAATTAAATACGGTGATCTTCCTCGATTGCTCTGTCTGATATTCCCATTATAAATAAAATTTTTTTCGTTCCATTAGTTTCACCATTCCTATACTTTCTTTCTTAGTTCATATATCCCAAAAGATTGTGAAAATGCTTAATCCAGTTCTGATCCTTGTCCTTATCCTTACTTTTGCAACAATCATTCTCCTTTTCCAACTTCCACCAGAGGAATCTGCTTTCTTCTACTTTGCACTTGGGGTTATAGTGTTTTTAATTCTCCCGTGTCTTTATGTTGCGATAAACATTGATATACACAGTTTGTAATTTCTACGTTGTTGTTGGGTTTTATATCTTCCCTTATATTTCGATGTCCTTGCTTCTGTCTCCTATAATCATTGTCATCCATAGTTAATGCTCTCTCCTATTTGCTGCGATTTATACTCCCTTTCTACTTCGGAGCTTCATGCTTTTGTTTTCTTTTCGCAAGTAATGGTCCAGACTTCATAGGTATGGTGTTTCGAATTATCATAATATACAAGGTAGAAAAGAAAGGTAGTAGCACGATTTGATTTGTCAAATTACCAGAATTAGTGAGGATAGAACTATCAAGAATATATTTTCTTGATATGTTTAGAAGTTAAGTAGAATGAAAGGGTTATGTAACATGGCACGCGATGACGTTATGATTCTGTGAATCATCACGTCTCATTAGAAACTCAGCATGACTTACTGTAATATAATTACGTTGATCAAGTGTCATTATATTATACAAACTCATGCATCAGTTCCCAACATTACTTCAATAACATTCATATTTTAAGCTCGAAAGTTTACAGAATATAGAAACTAACAGTTTCTATATGATGTAACACTGATAGCACGAAGAGATTAATGATTTCAGATAAGAATAGTTATGAAAATATCTTCAAAAATATAGAGGATATTTATAATGAAAGATACGATGATATCTTGGAATTTCTAATATCGAAGGATGGTGAAGAAAATTTATCCGCAAGAGTTTGGAGTCATAAGCAAGGTATTCACAAAAGATTTCATCAGAAACAGAATCATCAGGATTCTTAATGTACAAGTTTAGTCATTGTGATTTGTTCAGAGACTCCTTCGTAGTTTGCTCAATCAGTTTTTCAGTTTCTAACTTTTTCTGAGCTTTGCCAATATACAAATTTTTTTATCAACTTTTGGCTGTTGAGGTCATTTACAGTTTTTGTTGCCTCATTCAACTTTTCAAAATTCAGAGTATTAATTCGCAGACTGGGTGCTTTTCGGAATTTCAGAATGGAAGATCATAGTTTTAAGAGATAAATGTTATATGGATACATATAACTGTTGATGTGGAAACGTTGCGAGACTCACAATACAGATTTGCTGATTCTCGATAATTGGTATGGCAATTCTTGTTACAATATGCAGACGAATATATGATAAGGTTTTTATGAATGAATATAATAGTTCTTCGGAGTGACTTAAGTTAATGAGTGATGAAGTTGCTGGTAAGTTTACTGCTAATTTAGTGGGACATAAATGGTTCTTCGGTACCGATGATGAAGGGCAAACTTATATATCAAAGTTATAATAAGACTTATTCGAATGAAAGTCGAAGTTGATTTGCTGAAGCTATGACAAAATTGTCTAATTTGGAAACGAATTGCAATGTTATTTTCGGTAATAACAACGTCAAAGGAGCTAGCACACGTACGTGTTAAACGTTCACTCAGGTTCCGAGTATTTTCAGGTGCATAGCTATATGTATCAATCTTTTCTTCCGTAGATGATTTGTGGTTGGTTCATCCTCTAGATTGAGGTGTTTTCAAGAATTTATGAAGAATTTAAACACAGATTGTAATCATTGAGATACAAATGAGGTTCAAGATGAAATTAAGTGGCAAACTTGAAGAATTGTTTAGTTTCATATGTTATAATCAATATTTTAATTCATTTTAATTGTCTAATGTTGGTAGTCCACGGTCGATAGTCCACAGTTAACAGTCCAATAACTCATATATAGTTTAATTTATAATATTCGAATTAATTAATACGTATCGTGACCCGTGTACATGTCTCAAACTCGATCACAACTCAAATTATATATAGTATTATAGAATCAACCTCAACCCTGTATAGCGAACTCCAGCATTACTGCATATAGAGTGTCTATGGTTATTCCAAATAATATATATAGATGCGTCGATATGATATGTCAAAACCTTGTATACGTGTCCCGATATTTAAAGTGCGTAAAATAAATAACAGAAATTAAATGACAATAAATAAAATTGCGAGAATTAAATTGTGATAAAATAAATTGCAATAATGAAAATGTAATAAGGAATTAACAGTTAGCTAGGATTTTGTTAGCGTGGATTCTTAACAAAAATTTTCTCGTAGTTAATTTGTTTGTTTCTAACAAATTTTATTTTTTCCAGTGTTTTCTTCATTATGCCACTTGTTGGATTCTGATAAGTCAAAATCCAAATATGAATTTGAATGAAAATAGTTATTCTGCGGTGAACGGATACGTATATTTGTGGATGTAAGTAGGATAGTAAATGACTGTTGAATCAGATTCGAAGAATTGTACAATGTAACTTATTAATGTGAAATCTAAATATTCCTCGGGTATTACCTACCCGTTAAAGTATTTTCACCATTAACAGTTTGTACAAAAGAATTTTTAATTATAATCTTTATGAAAACATATATACATATATATTTTCTTCAGATGTAATTATGGTTTTAATGAGTTAACATGATATTAAACTCATTTAGTTTTCGGTTGGAACTAAAATAAATAATCTCTAAAATTTTAGAGATTACATATTCGCCATGTCGAACGAAGATAAATGAGGTAGAACAATACGTAGAACGATGATCATACTCGAAGTACAGATGGTGATATTGAGGCATGGATTGTTGATAGTACTGGTGCTGTTATTGATGGTATTGTCGGTGCCGGTGATGTTGCTGAAGCTGGTAAATTTTGCACCATATTCTCCAAATTGATTACTCGGGCGCGAAGTTCGTTGACTTCTATTATTCTGGGATGATTGTCGGTCAGAACGAGCGAATGAATAAGGTTTAGAATCTTTGGATATCATATAATCATTGCATGATACTCTGGAAATGAGGGTGAATATGGTGTTTCGGACAGGTTCACCGGTAAGTGCTTTAGGTTCTTCACCAAGAGGTGAATTCGGTTAGTGGAAAGGATGACTATGAACCCATCAAATGAATTGGGCATGGCTGATTGGTTGGTTCATTCTGGTGACGCTGCTTCAGGAGCTTAGGTGAATAACCATGTCGGAATAGCTGTCGGAATAACTATCGAAATAGCTATCGGAATCTGAGGGACTCGAACTGGTAGAGGGATTCATCTCGTACGATCAGATGAAGGATTTTCGATAAGAAATAGATTATAGGATGTAGATTAGTACCCTGTAATACATAATTTACATATGCATATA
This sequence comes from Rutidosis leptorrhynchoides, assembly GCF_046630445.1. Taxonomy (NCBI): domain Eukaryota; kingdom Viridiplantae; phylum Streptophyta; class Magnoliopsida; order Asterales; family Asteraceae; genus Rutidosis; species Rutidosis leptorrhynchoides. The sequence continues at coordinate 232,085,825 of NC_092343.1, read as the reverse complement.
TAATACTAAAATCCCATACGTTACGGAGGAATCTACGGAAGCTATCAGGCAAAGGTAACAATAACAGATACGCTAAGATATGAATTTATCCATACACTGTCTATGCAATAGAGGCAGTAAGATGTGTCTAGACTTTAAGATAATAAGCAAGTGATTCCCTAAGAATGATAAGCAGGTAATTTTCGACACGAAATGATAAGCAAAACTTTTGACATGCAGACACGGTCGAAGTCCAAACTCACTAATGCATCTAAACAACTATCGGTTAGTGTGATGACCCGGAAATTTCTGACCAAATTTAAACTTAATCTTTAACGTTTCCGACACGATAAGCAAAGTCTGTAAAACTGAATCTCAAAATTTTTGAACTACTTTCATATATTCAAATACCTTTCGGTTGTTCTTGACGATTCGTGAACAATTATATGTATATAGATACATATATATATATATATACTATAATTTGAAAACGTAACAATGTATTAATTGTTTGATACCTTATATTAAACTTATTGGTTTAAATATTTATTTGAATATATATGATAAGTTGGAATATTAATTGTATGAATAACTTGCGACGAATATTTAAAACGTGTTTCTGAATGTTGAAAATATATATTAACTTGGTCATAAAATGATTTGTTATATATCAACAAATAGCGAGACAATGATTTATAGAAGTAAATGACCAAAACACTCGAAAGTTTAAGATACACTTTGAATGATATAGTTTATTGATAATTTAAGACTATATTTTGACAAAGGTACGAGTCACAAAATGTAAATTGCGAGTTTTCTAAGCGTACGAAAATGCGTTCGAGAAACCGGAACCGGGACATAAGTCGAGTGACAACGTACCAGTCATCGGAACTAAAATTACAAGTCAACTATGCACATGAATTTATATAATATATAATTAATTATTTAAATTAAATATATTATATATATTATATTTAATTATGTCGACAAACAAGAAAACAAAAAATATGTGAGCTGGATCTGACGGCCATGCGATCGCATGGGAAATAGGCATAAAACCCATGCGAGTGCATGAGCTCATGCAAGTGCATGAGATTTGTGAAGACCCGTCCTAATCCATCCGGACGAAGTCCATATCGATTACATCGCGAGGTACTTGACCTCTATATAATACATTTTACAAACATTGCATTCGTTTTTGAAAAGACAATCTTTCATTACAACGAAAATTGACGGCATGCATACCATTTTATAATATATCAAACTATAATTGATTTAATAATAATCTTGATGATCTCAACAACTCAAATGCAACGTCTTTTGAAATATGTCATGAATGACTCCAAGTAATATCTTTAAATTGAGCAATTACACAGCGGAAGATTTCTTTTGTACCTGAGAATAAACATACTTTAAAGTGTCAACCAAAAGGTTGGTGAGTTCATTAGTTTAATATAAATAATCATTTCATAATTTTAATAGACCACAAGATTTCATATTTCCATTTCTCATAAACATACGTCCCATGCATAGAGACAAAAATATCATTCATATGGATTGAACACCTGGTAACCGACATTCACATATACATATAAGAATATCCCCATCATTCCGGGATCCTCCTTCGGACATGATATAAATTTCGAAGTACTAAAGCATCCGGTACTTTGGATGGGGCTTGTTGGGCCTTATAGATCTATCTTTAGGATTCGCGTCAATTAGGGTGTCTGTTCCCTAATTCTTAGGCTACCAAGCTAAAAGGGGCATATTCAATTTCGATCATTCAACCATAGAACGTAGTTTCGATTACTTGTGTCTATTTCGTAAAACAGTTATAAAAGTTGCGCATGTATTCTCAGCCCAAAAATATAAAGGGTAAAAAGGCAAATGAAACTCACCTAATGTATTTTGTAGTAAAAATACATAAGACGATATTGAATAATGCAAGGTTGGCCTCGGATTCACGAACCTATATCATTTGTATTTTTGTTAGTATACATAGTTGTAATCGAACCAATATTTATATTATTATTAGTGATAATTTTTATATTATTAACCTATAAAGTATTTATATATTTAAGTTATGGTTATTGTATTTATTTTTATATATATAATCTTTTGTTTACAAAATACTACTTTTGGTAAAAAATAATCATAGTAGTAATAATAATTAATAATAATAATAATATCCGTAATTTTTAATATAATGAATACATTATTAATAATAATAATGGTACTAAAGATGTTACTTTTAATAATAATACTTTTCCTAACAATAATAATAAGAATGATATTAATAATAATAATAATAATAATAATAATAATAATAATAATAATAATAATAATAATAATAATAATAATAATAATAATAATAATGAATATATGTTTATCATAATCATAACTATAATATATATATATAAATCACAATTTCCATTACCAAAAATGAAAAGATTGAATTATAGTTTATACCCTTCAAGAGAACGAGAAATTGAATGATCGAGTGTGATCGTGGTGCAATCGAACAGAAAACAAACAGAGTTATCATCATGATCAAAACCATATTCATTATTTTACCCTTATCCTAAATATCATCATCATAATTATCATCGTCACATCATCGAGACTATCATCATACCATCCCCGTTTTAATTATCCTAATCGTCCATCATGAATCATTATTTCACGTCATCGTTATCATTAAGAACATACACCTTCATGTATCACCATCATCCTCCGGTTATCATCATCGATGATCAACATCATCATCATTATTATAACGTTAATCATTTAACCATTATCATAACCTAATCATCTAATCATAATCATAATCATAATATCGTATCATCATTATCACCATTTGTAAACGTTTTTAACAGCATCAACCTCGTATCCATATCACTTATCTCGGCCCACAATACAATTTAAAAGCCCAACTAAGTAATGTAATCCAATTAAATCGAGTGGTATGTTTTGAACTCCATAGGTTGCACAACCGAAAATAAATGATACCGCAGGCCATCACCTTATTAAACAAGTCCACGTTAAAGTTTAGGGAGAAAAGAAAACAAAGGCGTCGGTAGTATTATCGAGCAGTAAAGAAATAAAATAAAAAAACGCATGCCACCTCACACCTTTTCTTGGATACTACCACTTGCCAAGTGCATAATACCCTTTTCCTTCCTACAAGCAAATCGACCAGCTTTTTCTTTTAATATGCATCGGCCCAAAAAAGATAATATCGGCCCCAGTTACAAGTAAGTCGACCAGCTGTATCCCAATCAACTAATTTGGATTCCTTTGACATTTTAATATTTACTAGTGGGATGAAGGTGGGGTTTATGGGGGTAAAGACTATCGGCCAAAGAAACAAAGCAAGGAAAAAAAATATTCGCATGTTGACATCCTCCATTACTTTAGATTTTAAGATTAAAAAGGGAAACTAGTGTGGGTCGGCCAGGAGAAAACAAAAAGCACCGAAAGTTGTTCACCTAATATATTATGGTTCAACTCCCTCAATAATTGTTTGGAGTAAACCGAGAGAGAAAGAAAAAATATATACACTCGTATATTAGTAGTAGCAACTACGGTGATGATGGTGTTGAAGGCTTCAACGTTTGATTTTTGAAGGTGACGGAAAGAAAATAATAAATAGGTTCACGATGGTTGTTTTTAGGGTGATTGAAATAGAAACGAAATCAAGCTGGTGCAGCAGTTTGTTTCATGGTGTAGTTCCGGTGATATAAGGGTTTGATAGAAAGGAACTAGGACAGAAGTGCAGTTGGTGTTTTAATGGTGGTTGATGATTATGATTCGAGTAGGTTTACGAAGAGATAAGAGGGAGATATAGAAAGAGATTGAGGTTATTGTATAAAGGTGATGGTTTCGGTTGGTGCCTTTTGTGATGACCCGGGAATTTCCGACCAAATTTAAACTTAATCTTATATGATTTCGACACGATAAGCAAAGTCTATTAAACTGAGTCTCATAATGTTTGAACTATTTCCATGAATGCATTTGACTTTGACTATTCCCGACGATTCACGAACAATCATTTGTAATAAATATGTAATAACATATGTAGATATAAAGAAAATAAATATAAGTATATATATAATATTTTGAATTAATAAGTATACTTTAATTAATTAGAATTTATATTGTTAAAATAAATATGTATACATATATAAATATTATTATGAATCTATATAAAATTTCTATCAACTATACATAAAATATATAAATATTAACCCTTCAATAAATGACGCCGAATAATAATATTACACAAGTGATAAATGGTATTATATTTAATTGCAAGTTTGAAATATATTTGTTATGTTAATATTATTATTATTACTCTCAGTATGATTACTAATATTAGTATTATTAATATTAGTATCGGTATATTATTATTTTAATATAATATATAGATGTAAAATTAGTGTATTTAATTTATTATATCATTATTATCATAATTATAATTAGTAGTAAAAATTTTGGTTTGGGTTATTATGTTTATTATTAATATTATTAATAATATCACTTTTTATAATTATTATTATCTTTACTATTATCTATTATCTATTATCATTAATATTAATATCATCATCATTATATTTCTAATATTATTAGAATTTTTATTAAAGTAGAATTATGTTAATAACTAATATTACGAAAATTTAATAAAATATATATATATATATATATATATATATATATATATATATATAGATATATATATAATACAGCTATATAATTAAAAAATCTAAACTGATATAAAATAAAAATTCAGTTATTTATATATAATAGATAAATAATACTGATATAAAACAGATATATACCGATGGCTTTGGATTCTGTTCTTTTTATATTTTTTGTTTTTGTTTTCTGTTTGTCTCGTGAACCAGAGTCGACATCACAAATCAATTAAGGTCGGATTCAGCTGTTAAAGTAAGTACCTAACCATTCCATATAGATTACCAACTCTAAATATCTGTATATGAAAAATTAAACAGAAAGAAAACCAAGAAAAATAATGTCGGTTCCCTGTTTATCAAACTTTTCACTCAAAAATCGATTTCGAATGAAACTTAAAAACCTATTAATGCAGGATTGTTTGGAATTGTCTATTCAAACTGTCTGTCTAGTATGAAAACCCAATTTTTCCTATTGAATTAGAATTTGGAGGTCAAAGTTTATTTATTTAAAAGTCAAAATGGTTGTTCATCGCAAAATTTGATCTCAGTTTGAGGTTTCAGATTTAATTGAAGGTCCAGATAGTTTTTAGGAACCGTTTACAACATCTTTTGTGTTATAACATCTATATAAAAAGTCCTTGAATTCAAACTTGATTTTTTTTTTCTGCAACTCAGCGACGAGCAGGTTAGTGGAATTTTTTTTTTCTTTTTTTTTTCGTTTTACATTAATACTCTTACTTAATACCAATTGTCTTGAATATAATGAAGTATCTAAAATTTATGATGTTGTGACTTGTGGATGTATCGAATGAATGTTGAAGAAGAAGATGATTTAATAGAAAACGAGTTATATTTGTTAGCGTAGTAATAATAATCAGAAAACAGGCAGTAGCCTGAATGGTTAAGGATTGATGCGGGTATGCGAGAGGTCGGGGGTTCGAGCCCGAGCATGGGCTGTTTGCATTTTTTTTGGGACTTCATCCTTTGGGAGAGGTAGTCTTCATTTGTTTATTTATTTTACCAATATTATTATTACTTATTAATGTTAACTATTATTATTATTATTAATATGAGTATTATTGTTATTATTATTATGAATAATCATCTTTATTACTATCATTGGTGTTATTATTATTATTATTATCACTACCAAAATTAATATTAATATCATTATTACTATTATTATAATTATTATTATTATCATCATAATTATACACATCATAACTGTTATTAGAATTATATTTGATATTAGAAGTATTATTAATTATTGTTATTGTTATATTAATACTAGTATTTTGATTGTTATCATTATCATTTTAGTTATTATTAGGTAATATCACTTAGTATTAAAAGTACTATCATTATTATTATCATGGATATAATTATTAGTTACCACTTATTAGTATTATTATGACAACCCTAGTTACAACTAAGACTATTACTGTTACTACCAATATTAGTATCAAACTAAGAACTATTGTTAAGTAATATGATTATCAACAGTACCTTTATTAATAAAATTTCTATCATTATTATTATTATAAGTATCAGTATTAACAATATCTTTAGTAGTATTTTTATTAATAAAGTTATTATTAGTATTATTAGTAAAACCTTATTATTATCAAAACTCTCATTTTAAAACAAATAAATATTTTGTACATAAAATATACTTGTTATATATATTGTAATTTTATTAAAAATTTCACATAATTATATCCATCAAACTTATTATTATTTAAATTCATATAAATAATAAACTATCGATTTTAGATATAACATTAGACAAGTAGGTATATAAATATAGATATTAATAAACTATATAAATATTATCTATTATAAACATATACATAAATTAAACATACATAATATATAAACTAAAGGTATCATAAGTAAATTTGTTCAATTATGATTATATGTTTTAATATAAATCCATACAAATGATATAGGTTCGTGAATCCGAGGCCAACCCTGCATTGTTCAAATGTCGTCATATGTATTTTTACTACAAAATACAGTACAGTGAGTTTCATTTGCTCCCTTTTTAAATACTTTTGCAATATATATTTTTGGGACTGAGAATGCATGCGCTTTTATAAATGTTTTACAAAATAGACACAAGTAATAGAAACTACATTCTATGGTTGAATTATCGAAATCGAATATGCCCCTATATAGTCTGGTAATCTAAGAATTAGGGAACAGAAACCCTAATTGACGCGAACTCTAGAGATAGATCTATCGGGCCCAACAAGCCCCATCCAAAGTACCGGATGCTTTAGTAACTTCGAAATTTATATCATGTCCGAAGGAGGATCCCGGAATGATGGGGATATTCTTATATACATATTGTGAATGTCGGTTACCAGGTGTTCAATCCATATGAATGATATTTCGTCTCTATGCATGGGACGTATGTTTACGAGAAATGGAAATATGAAATCTTGTGGTCTATTAATATTATGAAATGATTATTTATGTTAAACTAATGAACTCACCAACCTTTTGGTTGACACTTTAAAGCATGTTTATTCTCAGGTATGAAAGAAACATTCCGCTGTGCATTTGCTCATTTTAAAGACATGATTTAGAGTCGATCATCGTAATGGAACCAGATGTTGGTGACTTTGTCCAGATGGATTAGGACGGGTCCTTTCACCTTTGGTTTAACCTCAAAGACGAGCAGTAGCAACCGGCTTCGTTGGTGTTTTGATTGAACAAAAAAAAAAAAAAAAAAAAAACAGAAACGTGAAGGAGAGAAGGATATCGCAGGTGCAAGTTACTTGCAGTCATGTGTTGGGTGGTGGGTTTTTTTGGGTTTCTTTCTTATCTTCTGATATTAAATTGATTTGCAGTTCACAATATATATATAATACTTTAAGGGAATGCTGTAGTAACGTATTGGATTCCATTTGATTTCTTGAAATAGACTTGCAACCAGTTGCAGACAATAAAGACGGATTTCAATCAGGAACAATGAGAAAAAGATAAAACAGATAAAGATAACTAATATATTCGTACAATCATATGTCAATGATTTCAACTACCCTTTGTTTTGTTTTCTGTGAATGAATTGACCAGACAAGTAAATAATTCCCATCAAGCTTGATTGTGAAAGAAACAGAATACTATGTATACGTATATTTGCATAAGTAAACTGTATAAGAACACCGTATATGTATAACAGTATAAGTATTTATTTATGATAATGATCTTTATTTTGATAACCCTAAAATTATTAGAATTTGTTAATTACAAATATAACAATAAGAATAATAATATAATTAATACTAACATTGACCTAATAACAATAATAATAATATTATGATACTATATTTCTTTTAAAACTTGTAATTACATTTACTATCTTTAATATCATAATTTTTATTAATCATGTGTCATATTATAATATAACATTTATTGAATATTTATTATTTATATTTGTACATTACATCAATTATGAATTTAGATCATACATATAGATTCATAACAACTTTTTATCATCTATATGTATTAACTCTGATAATCAAATTGTATTTCATTATTTAAAGTTAATATATAAACTTATATATCTACATATATATTTACACATATTTATTTATAACTATTGTTCGTGAATCGTCAGAAAATAGTCAAAAGGGTAATTGAATATATGAAACATAGTTTCAAAATTTTCGAGACTCAACATTACAGACTTTGCTTATCGTGTCGGAAACATGTAAAGATTAAAGTTTAAATTTGGTCGGAAATTTCCGGGTCATCACAGTACCTACCCGTTAAAGAAATTTTGTCCCGAAATTTGAGTGAGGTGGTCATGGCTAACAATAAAAATGTTTTCATGACGAATATGAGTTGATAAATAGAGTTTTACCATTAGTGAGTAATATGAATAAAACCATTCGATTATTCGAAGAGTACGAATGAAGCTATCAAAAGAGAGTGAAATGAATAAATGTAGATTCGTCTTGTCTGGTGACGTAGTCACGGTTGATTTTCGAAAATCAAGGAATTTAGAGAAAATCTTCAAAATCTAAAAGATTTGATCTTTCGCCGAGTAAGGAAATTAAGATCTCTATAATTAAAGGTGATCTGCCTCAATTACTCTGTCTGATATTTCTATTATAAGTTAAACTCTTTTGTTCCATTGTTCTCACCATTCCTATACCTTCTTTCTTAGTTCACTCATCCAAAAGATTGTGAAAATGCTTAATCTAGTTCTAATCCTTATCCTTATCCTTACTTGTCGCAACAATCATTCTCCTTTTTCAACTTCCACCGGAGGAATCTATATTCTTCTACTTCGCCCTTGAGGTTATAGTGTTTTTAATTCTCTCGTGCCTTTATGTTGCGATAAACATTGATATACACAGTTTGTAATTTCCGTGTTGTTATTGGGCTTTATATTTTCTCTTATATTTCGAGGCTCTATGCTTTTGTTTTCTCTTCCCGATTTCAATTCAAGCGAATAATGGTCCAGAATTCGTAAGTATGGAGTTTCGGATAAACCTCACGTTATAAATGTGAAAGAATGTATTAGCACTATTTGATTGGTCAAATTACCAGAATCACTGAGAATAGAACTATCAAGAATATATTTTCTTGATATGTTCAGAAGTTACTCAGAATGAAAAAGTTATGTAACATGACACATGATGACGTTATAATCTGTGAATCATCATGTTCCATTTAGAAACTCAGTATGACTTACTGTAATATAATCACGTTGATCAAGTGTCATTATATTATACTAACTCATGCATCAGTTCCCATCATTACTTCAATAACATTCATATTTTTAAGCTCGAAAGTTTACAGAATATAGAAACTAACAGTTTCTATATGATGTAACACTGATAGCACGAAGAGATTTAAGATAAGATTAGTTATGAAAATATATTCAGAAATATCGAAGATATTTATAATGAAAGATACGATAATATCTTTGAATATCTAAGATCAGAGGATGATGGAGACTATTGTCCGCAAGGGTTTAGAGTAAGGAGCAAGATATTCGCTAAAGACTTTAGCAGGCATTGAATCCTTTGGATTCTTTGAAGTCAAACTTATTCTTTGTGATTTGTCCACGGTTTCCTTCATAGTTTCGCATAATCCGCTTTTTGGTACTAAATTTGCTATTGAGTGTTTCCAATACTCCATTCTTTATCATCAAACTTTCGACGATTAAGTTCATTTACGGTTGTCTACAGTTTCTGCTGCTTCATTCAGCTTTTTCAAAGTTCAATGTATTGATTCGTTGGCTGGGTGTTTTTCAAAAGTTCAGAATGGAAGGTCATAATTCTAAGAGATAAATGTTATATGTTTACATATAACTGTTGATGTAGACATGATGCGAGATTTCAAAATACTGATTGCCGATTCCTCTACATTTACTGCTACCATATCTGAATCATTAGTTATCAATCCGAGGTGATTTCAAGAGAATTGTGTTTTTAGATGATTAAACGCTGACGGTAATATGGTGGAATATAAAAGGGTTCCCTGGTAACAATAAAAGAGCATACATATAAATCAAGGTGATAATAAGGTTGTTTCGAACGAAAAGTTGAAGTTGATTTGCTGGAGCTGTGACAAAATTGGCTAATTTGGAAAGGGATTGCAAAGTTATTTTGGGTAATAATAACACTAAAGGAATTAACACAGCTATGTGTTAAACGTTTACTCAGTTTTCGAGAGTTTTCAGGTGCATAACTAAATGCATAAATCTTTCCCTCCGTAGATGAAGTGCGGTTGGTTCATTCTCTTGATTGAGGTGTTTTCAGAATTATGAAAGCTTTGAACGCAGATTGTAATCGTCAAAATACCGATGAGGTTTAAGATGAAATCAAGTGGCAAACTTGAAGAATGTTTAGTTTCATATGTTATAATCAATATTTTAATTCATTTTAATTGTCCACTGTTATTAGTCCACAGTCGATAGTCCACAGTAACAGTTCAATAATTCATATATAGTTTAATATATAATATACGAATTAATTAATACGTGTCGTGACCCGTATACGTCTCAGACTCGATCACAACTCAAACTATATATGTTATTGTAGAATTAACCTCAACCCTGTATAGAGAACTCGATCATTACTGCATATAGAGTGTCTATGGTTATTCCAAATAATATATATAGATGCGTCGATATGATATGTCAAAACCTTGTATACGTGTCCCGATATTTAAAGTGCGAAAAAAAATAAATAACAGAAATTAAATGACGATAAATGAAGTTACGAGAATGTAAATTGCGATAATTAAATTGCGATAAATAATATGTAATCAGTTAGCTAGGAACAATTAGCTAGGAACAGTTAGCGTGGATTCTTAACAAAATTTCTCATAGTTAATTTGTTTGTTTCTAACAAATTTTATTTTGTCAAATGTTTTCTTCATTATGCCACTTGTTGGATTTTTGATAAATCAAAATCCCAATATGAAATTGGATGAATATAGTTATTCTGTGGTGAATGGATACGTATATCGGTGGATGTAAGTAGAATAGTAAATGACTGTTGAATCCGATTCAAAGAATGTATAATGTAACTTATTAATATGAAATTTAAATATTCATCGGGTATTACCTACCCGTTAAAATATTTTCACCATTAACAGTTTGTACAAAGGAATTTTTCAATTACAATCTTTATGAAAATATATATATATACATATACATTTTCTTCAAGTGTAATCTTGGATTTAATGAGTCAATGTGATATTAAACTCATTAGACTTACGGCTAGAACTAAAGTACATAATCTCTAAAACATTAGAGATTACATAATCACCATGAAGGACGAAGATAGTTTATGTAGAACGATTCGTAGAACGATGATTATGCTTGAGGTATAGATTGCGAGGTTGAGACGTGTGGTGATGTTGTTGTGGTTGGTACTGGTTATGCTGCTGGTGCTGCTGATGGTGGTACTGTTGCTGTCGGTGCTACAAGTGTTGTTGGTGCTGAGGTTGGTGATGATGTTGGTGTAGTAAGTATAGCTTGTAGATCACGCACCATTCTTGTCAGGTTTTCTATCCTACCCTCTATCATTTCTATCCATCCACTCATCTGATTCGATAGATCTTGATTGTCAATTCGAAGTTCCCTAATTTCTTCTAATATTCTCCTTCGATTGGTATTCGGGAGTAGAGGTTGAATATTTTCTGAGATTGCAGTAATGCGACCTTCGAGGTGGAAAACTTTAGCAAGAAGGGTGAATACAGTGTTGCGCATAGGTTCACCAGTGAGTACGTCGTTTTCTCCGATGTTAGGAGGTAAGTTTGGTTGCCGGTAGGGCTCGCCTTCTTCATTTCTCCATCGAGTGAGTAAGTCTCGGACCCACCCCCATCTCCTCCAGAAAGAAAAATAACTAAATGGTTGAGGCACTTCTGGTTCATTGACTTCGGAGTCTGCTTCAATATACATCTAGAAATCACTTCCGGAACTAATGGAATCCAAGCTAGGTGTAGGATCCATCTCTCATGGTCAGTTAAAGGGTTTTGATATGAAATGATTTTTGAATATCGAATGATATTCTAATTATATATAGAATATCTATACATACTTCCAAAGATCCCGTGAATTACGAAGAAAATTAAGGAAACGTGTCAGATAAAGTCTACAGTGACAGATACGCTAAGATATGGATTAGTAGATATGCTAAGATATGAATTTTGTCTATACACTATTCATGCAATCATTGCAGTAAGATGTGTCTAGACTAAGAATGATAAGCAGGTAATTTCTTAAGGATGATAAACTGATGATTTCTGACAAAAATGATAAGCAAATTTTTTTTTTTTTTGACATGCAGACACGGTCAAAGTCCAGACTCACTAATGCATCCTAACGACTTATCAGTTATACACACTAATGCAGACCTGGTTCGCTAAGACCACCGCTCTGATACCAACTGTGAAGACCCGTCCTAATCCATCCGGACGAAGTCCATATCGATTATAAATGATTCACAACAGTTTATTACATCGCGAGGTACTTGACCTCTATATGATACATTTTACAAACATTGCATTCATTTTTGAAAAGACAATCTTTCATTACAATGAAAATTGACGGCATGCATACCATTTTATAATATATCTAACTATAATTGATTTAATAATAATCTTGATGATCTCAACGACTCGAATGCAACGTCTTTTGAAATATGTCATGAATGACTCCAAGTAATATCTTTAAAATGAGCAATTACACAGCGGAAGATTTCTTTCGTACCTGAGAATAAACATGCTTTAAAGTGTCAACCAAAAGGTTGGTGAGTTCATTAGTTTAATATAAATAATCATTTCATAATTTTAATAGACCACAAGATTTCATATTTCCATTTCTCATAAACATACGTCCCATGCATAGAGACAAAAATATCATTCGTATGGATTGAACACCTGGTAACTGACATTCACATATACATATAAGAATATCCCAATCATTCCGGGATCCTCCTTCGAACATGATATAAATTTCGAAGTACTAAAGCATCCGGTACTTTGAATGGGGCTTGTTGGACCCGATAGATCTATCTTTAGGATTCGCGTCAATTAGGGTGTTCCCTAATTCTTTTGCTACCAAGCTAAAAGGGGCATATTCAATTTCGATCATTCAACCATAGAACGTAGTTTCGATTACTTGTGTCTATTTCATAAAACAGTTATAAAAGTTGCGCATGTATTCTCAGCCCAAAAATATAAAGGGTAAAAAGGCAAATGAAACTCACCTAATGTATTTTGTAGTAAAAATACATAAGACGATATTGAATAATGCAAGGTTGGCCTCGGATTCACGAACCTATATCATTTGTATTTTTGTTAATATACATAGTTGTAATCGAACCAATATTTATATTATTATTAGTGATAATTTTTATATTATTAACCTATAAAGTATTTATATATTTAAGTTATGGTTATTGTATTTATTTTTATATATATAATCTTTTGTTTACAAAATAATAGTTTTGGTAAAAAATAATCATAGTAGTAATAATAATTAATAATAATAATAATAATATCAGTAATTTTTAATATAATGAATACATTATTAATAATAATAATGGTACTAAAGATGTTACTTTTAATAATAATACTTTTCCTAACAATGATAATAAGAATGATAATAATAATAATAATAATAATAATAATAATAATAATAATAATAATAACAACAACAACAATAATAATAATAATAATAATAATAATAATAATAATAATAATAATAATAATAATAATAATAATAATAATAATGAATATATGTTTATCATAATCATAACTATAATATATATATAAATCACAATTTCCATTACCAAAATTGAAAAGATTGAATTATAGTTTATACCCTTCAAGAGAACGAGAAATCGAATGATCGAGTGTGATCGTGGTGCAATCGAACAGAAAACAAACAGAGTTATCATCATGATCAAAACCATATTCATTATTTTACCCGTATCCTAAATATCATCATCATAATTATCATTGTCACATCATCGAGACTATCATCATACCATCCCCGTTTTAATTATCCTAATCGTCCATCATGAATCATTATTTCACGTCATCATTATCATTAAGAACATACACCTTCATGTATCACCATCATTCTCCGGTTATCATCATCGATGATCAACATCATCATCATCATTATAACGTTAATCATCTAACCATTATCATAACCTAATCATCTAATCATAATCATAATCATAATATCGTATCATCATTATCACCATTTGTAAACATTTTTAACAGCATCAACCTCGTATCCATATCACTTATCTCAGCCCACAATACAATTTAAAAGCCCAACTAAGTAATGTAATCCAATTAAATCGAGTGGTCTGTTTTGAACTCCATAGGTTTCTCAACCGAAAATAAATGATACCGCAGCCCATCACCTTATTAAATAAGTCCACGCTAAAGTTTAGGGAGAAAAGAAAACAAAGGCGTCGGTAGTATTATCGAGCAGTAAAGAAAGAAAATAAAATAACGCATGCTATCTCACACCTTTTCTTGGATACTACCACTTGCCAAGTGCATAATACCCTTTTCCTTCCTACAAGCAAATCGACCAGCTTTTTCTTTTAATATGCATCGGCCCCAACAAAGATAATATCGGCCCCAGTTACAAGTAAGTCAACCAGCTGTATCCCAATCAAATAATTTGGATTCCTTTGACATTTTAATAGTTACTAGTGGGATGAAGGTGGGCTTTATGGGGGTAAAGACTATCGGCCACAGAAACAAAGCAAGGAATAAAAATATTCGCATGTTGACATCCTCCATTACTTTAGATTTTAAGATTAAAAAGGGAAACTAGTGTGGGTCGGCAAGGAGAAAACAAAAAGCACCGAAAGTTGTTCACCTAATATATTATGGTTCAACTCCCTCAATAATTGTTTGGAGTAAACCGAGAGAGAAAGAAAAAATATATACACGCGTATATTAGTAGTAGCAACTACGGTGATGATGGTGTTGAAGGCTTCAACGTTTGATTTTTGAAGGTGACAGAAAGAAAATAATAAATAGGTTCACGATGGTTGTTTTTAGGGTGACAGAAACAGAAACGAAATCAAGCTGGTGCAGCAGTTTGTTTCATGGTGTAGTTCCAGTGATATAAGGGTTTGATAGAAAGGAACTAGGACAGAAGTGCAGTTGGTGTTTTAATGGTGGTTGATGATTATGATTCGAGTAGGTTTACGAAGAGACAAGAGGGAGATATAGAAAGAGATTGAGGTTATTGTATAAAGGTGATGGTTTCGGTTGGTGCCTTTGGTTTAACCTCAAAGACAAGCAGTAGCAACCGGCTTCGTTGGTGTTTTGATTGAACAAAAAAAAAAAAAAAAAAAAAAACAGAAACGTGAAGGAGAGAAGGATATCGCAGGTGCAAGTTACTTGCAGTCATGTGTTGGCTGGTGGTTTTTTTGGGTTTCTTTCTTATCTTCTGATTTTAAATTGATTTTCAGTTCACAATATATATATATAATACTTTAAGGGAATGCTGTAGTAACGTATTGGATTCCATTTGATTTCTTGAAATAGACTTGCAACCAGTTGCAGACAATAAAGATGGATTTCAATCAGGAACAATGAGAAAAAGATAAAACAGATAAAGATAACTAATATATTCGTACAATCATATTTCATTGATTTCAACTACCCTTTGTTTTGTTTCTGTGAATGAATTGACCAGACAAGTAAATAATTCCCATAAAGCTTGATTGTGAAAGAAACAGAATACTATGTATACATATATTTGCATAAGTAAACTGTATAAGAACACCGTATATTTATAACAGTATAAGTATTTATTTATGATAATGATCTTTATTTTGATAACCCTAAAATTATTAGAATTTGTTAATTACAAATATAACAATAATAATAATAATATAATTAATACTAATATTGACATAATAACAATAATAATAATATTATGATACTATATTTTTTTAAAACTTGTAACTACATTTACTATCTTTAATATCATAATTTTTATTAATCATGTGTCATATTATAATATAACATTTATTGAATATTTATTATTTATATTTGTACATTACGTCAATTATGAATTTAGATCATACATATAGATTCATAACAACTTTTTATCGTCTATATGTATTAACTCTGATAATCAAATTGTATTTCATTATTTAAAGTTAATATATAAACTTATATATCTACATATATATTTACACATATTTATTTATAACTATTGTTCTTGAATCGTCAGAAAATAGTCAAAAGGGTAATTGAATATATGAAACATAGTTTCAAAATTTTCGAGACTCAACATTACAGACTTTGCTTATCGTGTCGGAAACATGTAAAGATTAAAGTTTAAATTTGGTCAGAAATTTCCGGGTAGTCACAAGATTTGCACTAAAATCCCATGCACTCGCATGGGCATCAGAATAAGGAATTATGCCTATAAATACCAGGTTTCTGCTCGAGTTTATTTACACATATATTACTCCATAAGTTATTTATTTATTTAAATTATTATTATTATTATTATTATTATTATTATTATTATTATTATTATTATTATTATTATTATTAAGATTTTAATTATTTATTTTATTATTATTATTAATAGTATTATTATTATTATTATTATTATTATTAATTATGTCACTTAAAATACTACGACGAGGTCATGAGCGTCTCACTTTCAAAATGGGTTTTCAAGCGGGATAGAGCTAAGGAAACTATGGGTTACTACTAAGGAGGTTATGGGTATTGTTCGAGGGTATTGCTCGTAAGTCAAACTAGTGTTTATCATCTTCGTTGCGTCTACGTACTTTTCTGAAATATTGAATCACAATATTGATACGTAAGCATTTATATTTTATCTTTTATAAATTAATAGTGTATCCATGTCTAGTGCTCGAGTATATATGTTTATGCATGCTTGTATACTAAATTTCGTCGTTAAACAGTTTATAATGAATCACTAATTAAATACATATACTACTGGTAAAAGGTATATGATATACATGTTTTTGGAAAGCTGGCAAAAATCAATAACTTTTCATTTAGATATCGAATAGTTTCGATGAACGGATTAAAAGATATGATCAACTAAATTATGATTGACGTTAATTGAAATTGCTTTTGAATCTGCAATTAAGATTTAAACAACTTGTTTACGAGATTGATAAAGTGAACTTTTAACTATTACCAACCGAGTAAATGAATCCTTATATAAGGTACGTCTCGTTTGTTGAACTAATGTCAAAATTGACTTTTTGAAACGACTTTGGATAACTTTTGTATGTCGATCTCGAGCATTAGGATTGTGATACACTATGAGCTGACCTAGCTTGATAGACATTTATTGACCAACATATGTTCTCTAGGTTGAGATCTACGATTATTTGATATTCCGAGTTTCGGTCACTTTACGATGAACAACTTTATGTGCTGCTAAGGTAAGTTTCATTGCTCCCCTTTTAATTGCTTTTGCAATATATATTTTTGGGCTGAGAATACATATAATTTATTTTAAATGCAATGGATACAAGTACATACTTAATTCTACACCGAGTTTGAACCGAAAATCACTTAGCTTTGGTAACAAGTCACTGCCAGTACATAGGATATGGACTGGTGGGTGCGAATAACAGTATATGGATCCATAAGGCTTCACATCCCCGTTCGTGCTAGAGCGCTAGCCTTTTAACGGATGTGTGTTATTTGAGTTTAGGACACGTTGGTTTGCGTGTATTAAAACGAATGGGGTATTTATCATTATAACGTTAAAGTTTAGTTACCAGGGTGATCTGTTATGTAGAATCTATTGATAAATGTTTCTAGATGAAACAACTGAAATCTTGTGATCCACTTTTATATAATCTATTGATAAACGTTTCTGAATGAAACAACTGAAATCTTGTGATCCACTTTTATATAATCTATTGATAAACATTTCTGAATGAAACAACTGAAATCTTGTGATCCACTTTTATATACAGATTATACGAAACAATAAAACTATGAACTCACCAACCTTTGTGTTGACACTTGTTAGCATGTTTATTCTCAGGTTTCCTAGAAGTCTTCCGCTGTTTGCTTATATGTTAGACAAACTATGTGCATGGAGTCTTACATGACATACTTTTTAAGGAAACGTTGCATTCACCAAATCATCACCATGTATCTTATTTTGACTGCATTTTCAACGGAAGTATCATTGTAAACTATTATATTACGATGATTGTCTATATGTAGAAATCATCAGATGTCGAAAACCTTTGATTTAAATATTCATTTATGGTGTGCCTTTTCAAAAGAATGCAATGTTTACAAAACGTATCATATAGAGGTCAAATACCTCGCAATGAAATCGATGAATGACGTATTGTCCATATGGATTTGGAGCGATCGTCACAGTTGGCATCAGAGCTGGTATAACGCCGTCCATGTGTGGTGGGTTAGTCGTAAAGGAGGTTCTCACAGTGTTACCTGTGACGAAGCATTAGCTCTTGCTCCTTGCGATCCTTTGCGAGGGTTGGCAGTAGCCGAGAGGCAGGCCCTAAAATCAGTATCTGAGGTACACTCAGTGGTCACCAGGCGGTTAGCTGGGAAGGCGCTGGGTGGGACGGTGGTTGTCCCCAACTGTATTTCAGTTGGTATCAGAGCGTTGGTCCTAGTGAACCAGGTCTTGCATGAGTGTGTCTAACTGATAGTTGTTAGGATGCATTAGTAAGTCTGGACTTCGACTGTGTCTGCATGTCAAAAGTTTTGCTTATCATTTCTTGTCAAAAATTACCTGCTTATCATTCCTAGTCTAGACACGTCTTACTGCATTGATTGCATGAATAGTGTATAGACAAAATTCGTATCATAGCGTATCTACTAATTCATATCTTAGCGTATATGTTACTATAAACTTTATCTGACAGCTTTCGAAAGTTCCTCCGTAATTTACGGATCCCTTGTATTATATATAGGTATTCTATGTAATTAGAATATCATCCGATATCCAAAAATCATTTCATATCAAAAATCCTTTATCCAAATCGTGTAAGATGAATTCCACATCTAGTTCGAATTCCTCAGATCCCGACATCTATTCCGATATGGATTTCCACTCGAGCTCCGAAAGCAGCGTAACCAGAATGGATATACAATTAGCCATCATCTATTCTGGATGAATTGGGGATGGGTTCGTAATCTACTTAATCAGTGGAGACAGGAAGAAGGCGATCCCTTCCATCCACCACATTCACCTCTTAGCGAAGAACCTGAAGCACTTACCGGCGAACCCGTTCGTAACACCGTTTTCACCCTCATTTCCAGAACAGCTCGCAACGACTACGTAATATCCAATATTGTAAATCTTATTCATCTGCTTGTCCAAACCGCCAATCATCCAGGGGTAGTAGAAGAAGTCAACGAGCTTCGTGCTTGGGTAGTGGCTTTGGAGAATATGGTGCAAGGATTACAAACACCAGCATCAGCACCAGCAGCATAACCAGTATCACCATCATCAACACCAATAGTACCATTACCACCACCAACAACAACATCCCCATCACACGCCTGAACATCACAATCTGTACCTCGGATATCAACATCATACGCACCATAGGTACCAAGGAGTACCAACAACAAAACGAAGAAGTATTGATTCATAACTTCATCGGAGAAACATTCTACGACGATTATGTAATTTCTAAAGTTTAGAGATTATCTATTCTAGCCTTAACCATAAATCAGATAGAGTAGAAACCCTGATCGGAATGGTGTATCATTTACAAGCTAGACTTGTTATATCACAACATCAATAACACCGTCAGTACCGTCAGCATCGCCAGCACCAGCAGCATCTACTACATCATAAGCTACGCCAGTTCAAGAAAGCACTGTGGACATCATTACGAGTCAACAACGAGTATATTGTATCAATGAGTTATAAAGTATTAACTCAATTCCTCTAAAGAATTTATATGTATATCTTATATATATAAATCTTAAAAACCACCATAAATCTTTTCGTACTAAGCTACTATGTATGAATTGAAAAAGGGTAAAATTACTCGGTTAAATTCATATTATTAATATGCTATGATGTACATCCTTCGTTAACGACTTAACCATCGTTAACTACAATCTCTGCTTCAACTCAATGAATTCCATTTCATAATAAACCAAGTGTATTATTCAATTACATAATTGATTTTACATTTTTATTTTCGATGTACTCGAAACTATCCAGAAAACATCATCTGTACCTTGTAAGGTTCACAAAAATTCCCCGAGCATCAACATCCTTCACCAAGGAATAAGAATAAATAATGAAGTATTGATTTCATTAGCGAAATACTCCGCAAAGATTATGTAATCTTTAATATTTTAGAGATTATTCATTTCTAATTCAAGCCGAAAATCAAATGAGTTTAATATGATATTAACTCATTAAATCTGTATTACATCTGAAGAAAATATACATACATATATTTTCATAAAGACGGTAATAAAAATTCTTTTGTACAAAATATTACTTGTGAAATCTTTAATGGGTAGGTAATACCCAGGGAAATATATAAGTTCACAATTAATATGTTAAACTGTACATTCTTCAACTTTGATTCAAAAGTTATTAACAATACTCACAACGATATACAATCGTTTTCATAAAAAAATTCAATTACATATTTTGATATTGACGGATCAGAATCCAAGTCATAACTCTGAACCGGTGACATCATTCTTAGATCTCTACATCTTTCAAAGCTATACTTTGACTTCAAGACTATGCAAGATCCTTTAGCATTGTTATTACCGAAAATAATTTTGCAATTCCTTTTCAAAGTATCTAGTATTATCAACCATCCAACCAGTCAACTTTGACTTTTCAGATTAGCCCTATTATAACCTTGATATATACGTTTTTGTTACTGGGGAACCTTTCATGTTCCACCACATTAGCAGTAAATTTATCAACAACTTCATTTATCCTTGACCTTCTGAAAAATCATTATACTCATTGAAACCCTATCATGTACTCATCCACATCTTGTACCGGTAATTGCCATACCAACTACCGGGAATTAGCAATCAGTATTTTGAATCTTGCAGCATTTTCTATGACAACAGTTATATAAAGATATCATCTATCTTCTAGACTTACATACTTTGAATGTGAAGTTTCTGAAAAACACCCCAAACTGTGAAACTAGTCCTCCGAATTTCAGAAAAATGCTGATGAAGCAGCAAAAACTGTAAACGACGTTAACAGTCAAAAGTTTGATGATAAAGAATGGTATGGTGGTAAAGCTGAGAAAAAGAGAAGGTTTGGAACTAGAAAACGGATTTAACGGACCGTGAAGGAGACAAAGGACAAATACAAGGACCAAACTCTATATTCAAAGAATCCAAATGATTCAGTGTCTGCCGAAGTCATTAACGAATACCTTGCTCCTGACTCTAAACCTTCACAGATAAATCTTCTTCACCATCCGTTAATATTAGAAATTCTAAGATATTATTGTATCCTTCATTATAAATACCCTTGATATTTCTGAAGATATTTTCATAACTATTCTTATATGAAATCATTCATCTCTTCGCGCTATCTGTGTTACATCATAAAAGAAACTATTTTAGTTTCAAAAATCTGAAAAATTCGAAAATATGAATGTTTTTGAAGTAGTGTTGGGAACTGAAGCATGAATTAATATAATATAATGACACTTGATCAACGTGATTATATTACAGTAAGTCATGATGAGTTTCTAATGGAATGTGATAAAGGTTCACAGATCCCACCCTCATCATGAACCATATTACATAACTCTTTCATTCTATATAATCTCTAAATATATCAAGAAAATATATTTCTTGATGATTCGGTCTTTTCTGGATATTCTGGTAATTTGACAAATCAAGATCGTGCTATTGCCATTTCTTTCTTAGAACATTAGTTATGTTCATCTGAAACTTCATACCTACGAATTCTGGACCATTATTCGTTTGACTTGAAGGCGGGAAGATAGAACGAAAGCATGAAGCTTCGAAATATAACGGAGAATATAAAGCCCGATAAAAACACATAAATTACAAACCATGTATATCAATAAGTACTGCAACGTAAAGATACGGGAGAACTAAAAACACTATAAAGCCAAGAGTATAGTAAAAGTGAATAGATTCCTCCGGCGGCAGATGAAAAAGAAGAATGATAGATATGAAAGTTAGGAGTATATCAAGAATCAGAACTGGATGAAGCATTTTCACAATCTATTAAGAAGTATTAAATAAGGAAGAAGATTATAGGAGTGGTGAAAATAAATGAAACGGAAGAGGTCAATTTATAGCGAAATATCAGACATAGCAATCGAGGCAGATTACGCATTTAATCAAAGAAAATCCTAATTTTCGCAAATTCCGAAGAATCAAATTTTATTTAGATAATGAAAATTTTCTATTCCTTAAATTCCGAAAATCAATCGTTACTACGTCAAGAGATAAGACGCATCTCTATTCTCCATTTCACTCTATTACGATAACTTCCCTCATACACTTCGAGTAATTGGATTGTTTTATCCATATTATTCAACAGTGATAAAAATTCTATTTATCAACACATATTCGTCATGAAAATATTTTTATTGTTAGCCATGATGACCTCACTCAAATTTCAGGACGAAATTTCTTTAACTGGGAGGTACTGTGACGACCCGAAAATTTCTGACCAAATTTAAACTTAATCTTTAACGTTTCCAACACGATAAGCAAAGTCTGTAAAACTGAATCTCAAAATTTTTGAACTACTTTCATATATTCAAATACCTTTCGGTTGTTCTTGACGATTCGCGAACAATTAAATGTATATAGATACATATATATATACTATAATTTGAAAACGTAACAATGTATTAATTGTTTGATACCTTACATTAAACTTATTGTTTTAAATATTTATTTGAATATATATGATAAGTTGGAATATTAATTGTATGAATAACTTGCGACGAATATTTAAAACTTGTTTCTGAATGTTGAAAATATATATTAACTTGGTCATAAAACGATTTGTTATATATCAACAAATAGCGAGACAATGATTTATAGAAGTAAATGACCAAAACACTCGAAAGTTTAAGATACACTTTGAATGATATAGTTTATTGATAATTTAAGACTATATTTTGACAAAGGTACGAGTCACAAAACGTAAATTGCGAGTTTTCTAAGCGTACGAAAATGCGTTCGAGAAATCGGAACCGGGACATAAGTCGAGTGACAACGTATGAGTCATCGGAACTAAAATTACAAGTCAACTATGCACATGAATTTAATATAATATATAATTAATTATTTAAATTAAATATATTATATATATTATATTTAATTATGTCGACAAACAAGAAAACAAAAAATATGTGAGCTGGATCTGACGGCCATGCGATCGCATGGGAAATAGGCATAAAACCCATGCGAGTGCATGAGCTCATGCAAGTGCATGAGATTTGCACTAAAATCCCATGCACTTGCATGGGTATCAGAATCAGGAATTATGCCTATAAATACCAGGTTTCTGCTCGAGTTTATTTACACATATATTACTCCATAAGTTATTTATTTATTTAAATTATTATTATTATTATTATTATTATTATTAAGATTTTAATTATTTATTTTATTATTATTAATAGTATTATTATTATTATTGTTAATTATATCACTTAAAATACTACGACGAGGTCATGAGCGTGTCACTTTCAAAATGGGTTTTCAAGCGGGATAGAGCTAAGGAAACTATGGGTTACTACTAAGGAGGTTATGGGTATTGTTCGAGGGTATTGCTCATAAGTCAAACTAGTATTTATCATCTTCGTTGCGTCTACGTACTTTTCTGAAATATTGAATCACAATATTGATACGTAAGCATTTATATTTTATCTTTTATAAATTAATAGTGTATCCATGTCTAGTGCTCGAGTATATATGTTTATGCATGCTTGTATACTAAATTTTGTCCTTAAACAGTTTATAATGAATCACTAATTAAATACATATACTACTGGTAAAAGGTATATGATATACATTTTTTTGGAAAGCTGGCGAAAAATCAATAACTTTTCATTTAGATATCGAATAGTTTCGATGAACGGATTAAAAGATATGATCAACTGAATTATGATTGACGTTAATTGAAATTGCTTTTGAATCTTCAATTAAGATTTAAACAACTTGTTTACGAGATTGATAAAGTGAACTTTTAACTATTACCAACCGAGTAAATGAATCCTTATATAAGGTACGTCTCGTTTGTTGAACTATTGTCAAAATTGACTTTTTGAAACGACTTTGGATAACTTTTGTATGTCGATCTCGAGCATTAGGATTGTGATACAATATGACCTGACCTAGCTTGATAGACATTTATTGACCAACATATGTTCTCTAGGTTGAGATCTACGATTATTTGATATTCCGAGTTTCGGTCACATTACGATGAACAACTTTATGTGCTGCTAAGGTGAGTTTCATTGCTCCCTTTTTAATTGCTTTTGCAATATATATTTTTGAGCTGAGAATACATGCAATTTATTTTAAACGCAATGGATACAAGTACATACTTAATCCTACACTGAGTTTGAACCGAAAATCCCTTAGCTTTGGTAACTAGTAACTGCCAGTACATAGGATATGGACTGGTGGGCGCGAATAACAGTATATGGATCCATAAGGCTTGACATCCCCATTCGAGCTAGAGCACTAGCCTTTTAACGGATGTGTGTTATTTGAGTTTAGGACACGTTGGTTTGCGTGTATTAAAACGAATGAGGTATTTATCATTATAACGTTAAAGTTTAGTTACCAGGGTGCTCTGTTATGTAGAATCTATTGATAAACGTTTCTGGATGAAACAACTGAAATCTTGTGATCTACTTTTATATAATCTATTGATAAACGTTTCTGAATGAAACAACTGAAATCTTGTGATCCACTTTTATATAATCTATTGTTAAACATTTCTGAATGAAACAACTGAAATCTTGTGATCCACTTTTATATACAGATTATACGAAACAATAAAACTATGAACTCACCAACCTTTGTGTTGACACTTGTTAGCATGTTTATTCTCAAGTTTTCTAGAAGTCTTCCGCTGTTTGCTTATATGTTAGACAAACTATGTGCATGGAGTCGTACATGACATACTTTTCAAGGAAACGTTGCATTCACCAAATCATCACCATGTATCTTATTTTGACTGCATTGTCAACGGAAGTATCATTGTAAACTATTATATTACGATGATTGTCTATATGTAGAAATCATCAGATGTCGAAAACCTTTGATTTAAATATTCATTTATGGTGTGCCTTTTCAAAAGAATGCAATGTTTACAAAACGTATCATATAGAGGTCAAATACCTCTCAATGAAATCGATGAATGACGTATTGTCCATATGGATTTGGAGCGATCGTCACAGTTAGACACACTAATGCAAGACCTGGTTCGCTAAGACCACCGCTCTGATACCAACTCTAACAACCCGTCCTAATCCATCTGGACGAATACATTATATTTGGTTACATCGCGAGGTACTTGACCTCTATATGATACATTTTACAAACATTGCATTCGTTTTTAAAAGACAAACTTTCTTCACATCGAAAATTGACGGCATACATACCATTTCTTAATATATCACACTATAATTGACTTAATAATAATCTTGATGAACTCGACGACTCGAATGCAACGTCTTTTGAAATATGTCATGAATGACTCCAAGTAATATCTCTAATATGAGCAAATGCACAGCGGAAGATTTCTTTCATACCTGAGAATAAACATGCTTTAAAGTGTCAACCAAAAGGTTGGTGAGTTCATTAGTTTAACATAAATAATCATTTTTATCATTTTAATAGACCACAAGATTTTCATTTCCATTTCTCATAAATATACGTCCCATGCATAGAGATAAAAAATAATCATTCATATGGATTGGACACCTGGTAACCGACATTAACAAGATGCATATAAGAATATCCCCTATCATTCCGGGAAATCCTTCAGACATGATAAAACAACATCGAAGTACTAAAGCATCCGGTACTTTGGATAGGGTTCGTTAGGCTCAATAGATCTATCTTTAGGATTCGCGTCAGTTAGTAGATCGGTTTACTAATTCTTAGGTTACCAAGCAAAAGGGGCATATTCGGCTTCGATCATTCAACCATATAATGTAGTTTCAATTACTTGTGTCGATTTCGTAAAACATTTATAAAAATTGCGCATGTATTCTCAGCCCAAAAATATAAAGGGTAAAAAGGCAAATGAAACTCACCATACTGCATTTTGTAGTTAAAACTACATATAACGGCATTGAACAAGTATGAGGTTGGCCTCGGATTCACGAACCTATATTGTTCATATATATATTAGAACACATACATGTAGTCGAACAATTTCATATATTATATATCATATATTTAATTTGTATATATATATTTGAAAATGATTATTATTTGTATAGTTTTATATCTATATATTTTTAAAATACTTAATTGATTATATATATATATGAATATTTATTTAAAGATTGTTAATATAATTAATTCATATGTAATGTTACATATAAATATATTTTTACATCAATAGAAATAAAAGTTGTGTTTGATTATAATGATAATATCAATAATAATAATACTGATGATAATAATACTTATAGTAGTAATAATAAATATAGTGATAAAAATAGCAATAATGTCTCTAAAATGATACTAATAATAATAATCCTAATATTAATTGAAATTATAATTTTTAAAAAAAGTTATTTGTAATAATAATATTAATGATACTTATTTATACTAATGATAACAATAATTGTAATACTTATAACTATAATTATGATAATAATAATACTAATGATAACCATAATAATCATAATAATAATAATAATACTAATAATAATAATAATAATAATAATAATAATAATAATAATAATAATAATAATAATAATAATAACAACAACAACAACAACAACAACAATAATAATAATAATAATAATAATAATAATAATAATAATAATAATAATAATAATAAAAATCAAATACTACCTTAAAGGGTTTTCCAAAAAAAAAATGCTTCCAACCGAGCTCGAACTCGTGACCTCTCGGTTAACATAAACACGCCCAACCATTGCACTGTTTCTTAATATCTGATTAAAATTTCAGATTAATTCTATTAAACCTATTTCTGACTGTCTTCTTCTTCATCATCTAATGAATCATCATCACCATAATTACCATTCTTATGTATTACGAATCATCACCAAGCCTATCTATATTCTCGGCCCAATACATAAACAAACATGGCCCAAGTATTCATAAATTTTCACGGCCCAAGATTATATCAGGACTATACTAGCCCAAAACATAACAGTCCAAGTCCAAAGCCCATCATAGTTCAACAGGAGGTTATTTAAAAAAGAAAAACTTTGCAGCAGCCTAGGATCGAACCGGGGACCTATCGCTAAACATCACACCAACGAAACCACTCAACCAAGCTTGTTTTTCTGAAATGTAACCCAATTAAATTTTATTAAACCTATTTCTATTTCATCCTCTTCTTCAAAAATTAAAACCCAGGACTATTCATCATCATCTATATCTTCATCCTTCTTTCGTGTTCATCATCTACATCATTCCTCATCATCATAAACTCGTAATCATCATCAACATTGTCATCAATCATCAACATCGTCATCATAATTATCGTCATCTTGCATAAACAATTCGTGGATTTTGTGATTTGTTCTAATCGAAACAGAAAGGCGAGTAGTTGGAACATCACGAAGGAAAAAAAATAATAAAAGTATGCAGCAGTCGTAGCATCTTCACCATCATCATCTCATTTCATTTCATATCTCCATCATATATCATCTTATCATAAACACGTTGTAGTGACCCGAACTTTTCCATGTATATATATATTAATTGAGATTGATATTTACATGACTAAATGTTTCCAACATGTTAAGCAATCAAACTTGTTAAGACTTGATTAAATGAAATAAGTTTCATATAGATAATTGATCACCCAAGTTGACCGGCGATTCACGAACGTTATAAAATTGTAAAAACTACATGTTGTGGTATATATAGACATATATATATATGGTTGACATAAGATTATGATGAGTAAGTATCGCACTAAATATATTAACAATGTTTGATATACATAAGAAATGAGATTACTAAGTTAAGAAACTCGAAATGATATATATAACGATTATCGTTATGATAACGTCTACTAAATACATATGTATCATATTAAGATATTGATACACTATATTTAACATGATAAAATGATATTTAAATATATCATTAAGTGTGTTAACAATGAACTACATATGTAAAAATAAGACTACTAACTCAAGAATTACGAAACGAGACTTATATGTAACGATTATCGTTGTAACGATATTTTAATGTATATATCATATTAAAAGATATTCATACATCATAATATCATGATAATATAATTATTTAACATCTCATTTGATATAATAAACATTGGGTTAACAACATTAATTGAGATCGTTAACTTAAAGGTTTCAAAACAACACTTACATGTAACGACTAACAAAGACTTAACAACTCCATTAGAATGTATATACATGTTGTGTTTTGATATGTATTCTTACAATTTTGAAAGAATTCAAGACACATATCAAAGTACTTCTACTTAACAAAAATGCTTACAATTACATCCTCGTTTAGTTTCATCAACAATTCTACTCGTATGCACCCGTATTCGTACTCGTACAATACACAACTTTTTGATGTATGTACTATTGGTATATACACTCCAATGATCAGGTCTTAGCAACCCATGTGAGTTACCTAACACATGTGGGAACCATCATTTGGCAACTAGCATGAAATATCTCATAAAATTACAAAAATATTAGTAATCATTCATGACTTATTTACATGAAAACAAAATTACATATCCTTTATATCTAATCCATATACCAACGACCAAAAACACCTACAAACACTTTAATTCTTCAATTTTCTTCATCTAATTGATCTCTCTCTCAAGTTCCATCTTCAAGTTCTAAGTGTTCTTCATAAATTCCATAAGTATAGTTTCATAAAAATCAAGAATTCTACCAAGTTTGCAAGTTTACTTTCAAGATTTCTAATCCATTCCAAGTAATCATCTAAGATTAAGGAACCTTTGTTATTTACAGTGGGTTATCTTTATAATTCAAGGTAATATTCATATTTAAAATTTGATTCAATATCTACAACTATAATAATCTTATTTCGAGTGAAAATCTTACTTGAACTGTTTTCGTGTCATGATTCTGCTTCAAGAACTTTCAAGCAATCCAAGGATCCTTTGAAGCTAGATCCATTTTTCTCATTTCCAGTAGTTTTATCCAGAAAACTTGAGGTAGTAATGATGTTCATAACATCATTCGATTCATACATATAAAGTAATCTTATTCGAAGGTTTAAACTTGTAATCACTAGAACATAGTTTAGTTAATTCTAAACTTGTTCGCAAAAAAAAGTTAATCCTTCTAACTTGACTTTTAAAATCAACTAAACACATGTTCTATATCTATATGATATGCTAACTTAATGATTTAAAACCTGAAAACACGATGAACACCATAAAATCGGATATACGCCGTCGTAGTGAAACCGGGGCTGTTTTGGTTTGGATAATTAAAAACTATGATAAACTTTGATTTAAAAGTTGTTCTTCTGGGAAAATAATTTTTCATTTGAACATGAAACTATATCCAAAAATCTTGGTTAAACTCAAAGTGAAAGTATGTTTTTCAAAATGGTAATCAAGATGTCATTTTTTCGACGAAAATGACTACCTCTTTAGTAATTGACATGTAACTTAAATTTCCGACTATAAACCTATACTTTTTATGTTTGGATTCTTAAATTAGAGTTCAATATGAAACTATAGCAATTTGATTCACTCAAAACGGATTTAAAATGAAGAAGTTATGGGTAAAACAAGACTGGATATTTTTGATCTTTTTAGCTACGGGAAATGTTTAACAAATCTATACAAATCATATCCTAGCTAACTTATATTATATTATACATGTATTCTAATATATTATGTAATCTTGGGATACCATAGACACGTATACAAATGTTTTGACATATCATATCGACCCATGTATATATATTATTTGGAACAACCATAGACACTCTATATGCAGTAATGTTGGAGTTAGCTATACAGGGTTGAGGTTGATTCTAAAAATATATATACTTTGAGTTGTGATCTAGCCTGAGACGTGTACACACTGAGTCGTGGATTGATTCAAGATAATATATATCGATTTATTTCTATACATCTAACTGTGGATAACTAGTTGTAGGTTACTAACGAGGACAGCTGACTTAATACACTCAAATCTTTAAAACATAATAAAAATGGTTGTAATTATATTTTGATCATACTTTGATATATATGTACATATTTTTATAGGTTCGTGAATCGATCCGTGGCCAAGTCTTATTTTCGAGGAAGGAAATATCTGTGAAAGTGAGTTATAGTCCCACTTTTAAAATCTAATATTTTTGGGATGAGAATACATGTAGGTTTTATAAATGATTTACAAAATAGACACAAGTACGTGAAACTACATTCTATGTTTGAATTATCGAAATCGAATATGCCCCTTTTTATTAAGTCTGGTAATCTAAGAATTAGGGAACAGACACCCAAATTGAAGCGAATCCTAAAGATAGATCTATTGGGCCTAACAAACCCCATCCAAAGTACTGGATGCTTTAGTACTTCGAAATTTATATCATATCCAAAGGGTTTCCCGGAATGATGGGGATATTCTTATATATGCATCTTGTTAATGTCGGTTACCAGGTGTTCACCATATGAATGATTTTTATCTCTATGTATGGGATGTGTATTGAAATATGAAATCTTGTGGTCTATTGTTACGATTTGATATATATAGGTTAAACCTATAACTCACCAACATTTTTGTTGACGTTTAAAGCATGTTTATTCTTAGGTGAATACTAAGAGCTTCCGTTGTTACATACTAAAATAAGGACAAGATTTGGAGTCCATGTTTGTATGATATTGTGTAAAAACTGCATTCAAGAAACATATGTCGATGTAATATATTTCTATTGTAAACCATTATGTAATGGTCGTGTGTAAACAGTATATTTTAGATTATCATTATTTGATAATCTACGTAATGCTTTGAAACCTTTATTGATAAAATAAAGGTTATGGTTGTTTTAAAAATGAATGTAGTCTTTGAAAAACGTCTCATATAGAGGTCAAAACCTCGCAATGAAATCAATTAATATGGGACGTTTATAATCAATATGAACGGGACATTTCAGTTGGTATCCGAGCGTTGGTCTTAGAGAACCAAAAAAATCTGCATTAGTGTGTCTTATCGAGTTTGTTAGGATGCATTAGTGAGGCTGGACTTCGACCGTGTTTTCTTTAAAAATGATTGCTTAACATTTTTGTTGGAAACTATATATTATTAACATGTAAATATTATGTGATATATTAATCTCTTAACATGTTTGATATTGTGTGATAGATGTCTACCTCTAGCACAAATCCCATTGACTCACCTAATAATAACGAAGAGTCAAATATATATTGGCAAGATTCACAAGTTCCCGAAGAACCGAAAGAAGAGGAAACGGAACCGGAAGAAGAGGAACCGAAAGAAGAGGAACCAGAAGAAGAGGAACCGGAAGAAGAAGAGGTTCCGGAGGGGGGAATAGTAGGAACCACAGAAAACCGGTCAAATAAAAGAAAATCCTCAACCAATGGACCAAAGTTAATAATGGTCAATGGTGTTTCCGCTAAGGAAGCAAAATATTGGGAAAATTATCAATTTTCCGATGAATCGGATCCTGATGAGGATTCCGATGATGTTATAGAAATTACCCCGACCCAATTTAATGAGGCAAAAGAAAATAATAAGGGAAAAGGCATCAAAATAGAGAAATCTGATTCCGACCCCGATGAACTTTATATGTACCGTCAACACCCGTATTTTCAATATCGTGACAATAACCCGGGAACCTCTAAACCACCAGGTTTTTCTAAACCAATGTGGAAAACGACAACTCGTATGAGAGGAACATCATATATCCCTAGAAGATTAGGAAAAAGAACCAAGTCCGAAGAAGAAGAAACCAGTGATTCAGATTAGAGGGGTGTGAGCATGTTGTGTAATAAATGTATTGTAGTGTGCTTGTACTTTTATGTTCTATGTAAAAATTGCTTGTATTGTTTGTTATTACGAATCTAATCCTTGTCTATTTTACAGTATAAAAACAAAATGGACGTTAAGGGTAGACAACCGAATATTTTAGAAGACCTACCAGAGGATATGATTGAGGAAATCTTGTCTAGAGTCGGTCAGAATTCATCAGCACATTTAGTTATGGCGAAATTAACTTGTCAAACATTTGAAAGACTTTCCAGAAATGCCTTAGTTTATAAAAGGCTTTCCTTTGATAGGTGGGGTATATCACATTGGGGAGACTTTAAGTTACGCCGTGTTTTCTTTAAAGCGTTAAATGCGGGGAACCTAAATGCAATTTTACGCTACGGGTTAAGAACCTATTTTAACTCAACATATCCCAACATAGGATTTCGTGAATTAGAAAGAGCTTCTAATATGCAACATAAAGAAGCATGTTATGCTTAAGGGTTAGTGATGTTCGCTTCTTACCAAAGTGAGAAAAAGAACATCAGATTGCAGCTTTTAAATAAAACTTTCTCACAAGTGACGGATTCAGTAGTTGGGGTGAGAAACAAGGTTTTTAGATTATTACGGGGCTGTTGGACATTACAAAACTCTCGTCCTTTTGACGACATTACAACATGCTGCCTAGCTAATGATCATAACGGTTATTTTCCACATGACCAAGGATGGGAAGTCGTCTTAGTAAAACCAGAATGCATGACTTGTTCCTGGACTTATGAATTATGTGTCTTTATTTCCTTTGCTGAACAACTTGCGTATTAACTAGAATTATCTTCAAAACTGTCATGTATCATAGTGTACTATATTTCATGTTATATGTAATATAGCGAAGTTGTAAGTTTGAAGAATATTTGTATGTGATATATTATTATAATCAGTTTTTCATATGGAATTGTAGTAGTTGAATTGTATATTAGCTAATAAGTATGAACTTAAAGGGTAGGTAGTACCCGAATTTAAACTTATAAAATGCTAATATGAAGAAAAAGCTTTTATAAATGAGTTCATATTATGCTACGAGATACTATTGACTACTCTTAATATTCTGTATGATTAAATTGTTTCATTTGACTATTTTGAAGGAAATGACACCGACTACTCGACACACCTTGAATATGAGCGAAGAGGAATTTCGCGCCTTTCTTGCTTCAAACATAGCCGCAGTACAGGCCGAGCTGCATACCAACAATAACTCTGAATCTAGCAATACAGCTAATGGCTCAAGAAATCGTGTAGGATGCTCCTACAAGGAATTCACTGCCTGCAAACCTTCAGAATTTGATGGGACCGAAGGACCAATCGGATTGAAACGGTGGACCGAGAAAGTTGAATCGGTGTTTGCCATAAGTAAGTGTACTGAAGGAGATAAAGTGAAGTACGCTACGCATACCTTCATAGGTATTGCGTTAACATGGTGGAATACCTATCTAGAGCAAGTGGTGTAGTGACCCGAACTTTTCCATGTTTATATATATTAATTGAGATTGATATTTACATGATTAAATGTTTCCAACATGTTAAGCAATCAAACTTGTTAAGACTTGATTAATTGAAATATGTTTCATATAGACAATTGACCACCCAAGTTGACCGGTGATTCACGAACGTTAAAACTTGTAAAAACTATATGATGACATATATATGGATATATATATAGTTAACATGATACTATGATAAGTAAACATATCATTAAGTATATTAACAATGAACTACATATGTAAAAACAAGACTACTAACTTAATGATTTTTAAACGAGACATATATGTAACGATTATCGTTGTAAAGACATTTAATGTATATATATCATATTAAGAGATATTCATACATGATAATATCATGATAATATAATAATTTAAAATCTCATTTGATATTATAAACATTGGGTTAACAACATTTAACAAGATCGTTAACCTAAAGGTTTCAAAACAACACTTACACGTAACGACTAACGATGACTTAACGACTCAGTTAAAATGTATATACATGTAGTGTTTTAATATGTATTTATACACTTTTGAAAGACTTCAATACACTTATCAAAATACTTCTACTTAACAAAAATGCTTACAATTACATCCTCGTTCAGTTTCATCAACAATTCTACTCGTATGCACCCGTATTCGTACTCGTACAATACACAGCTTTTAGATGTATGTACTATTGGTATATACACTCCAATTATCAGCTCTTAGCAGCCCATGTGAGTCACCTAACACATGTGGGAACCATCATTTGGCAACTAGCATGAAATATCTCATAAAATTACAAAAATATGAGTAATCATTCATGACTTATTTACATGAAAACAAAATTACATATCCCTTATATCTAATCCATACACCAACGACCAAAAACACCTACAAACACTTTCATTCTTCAATTTTCTTCATCTAATTGATCTCTCTCAAGTTCTATCTTCAAGTTCTAAGTGTTCTTCATAAATTCCAAAAGTTCTAGTTTCATAAAATCAAGAATACTTTCAAGTTTGCTAGCTCACTTCCAATCTTGTAAGGTGATCATCCAACCTCAAGAAATCTTTGTTTCTTACAGTAGGTTATCATTCTAATACAAGGTAATAATCATATTCAAACTTTGGTTCAATTTCTATAACTATAACAATCTTATTTCAAGTGATGATCTTACTTGAACTTGTTTTCGTGTCATGATTCTGCTTCAAGAACTTCGAGCCATCCAAGGATCCATTGAAGCTAGATCCATTTTTCTCTTTTCCAGTAGGTTTATCCAAGGAACTTAATGTAGTAATGATGTTCATAACATCATTCGATTCATACATATAAAGCTATCTTATTCGAAGGTTTAAACTTGTAATCACTAGAACATAGTTTAGTTAATTCTAAACTTGTTCGCAAACAAAAGTTAATCCTTCTAACTTGACTTTTAAAATCAACTAAACACATGTTCTATATCTATATGATATGCTAACTTAATGATTTAAAACCTGGAAACACGAAAAACACCGTAAAACCGGATTTACGCCGTCGTAGTAACACCGCGGGCTGTTTTGGGTTAGTTAATTAAAAACTATGATAAACTTTGATTTTAAAGTTGTTATTCTGAGAAAATGATTTTTATTATGAACATGAAACTATATCCAAAAATTATGATTAAACTCAAAGTGGAAGTATGTTTTCTAAAATGGTCATCTAGACGTCGTTCTTTCGACTGAAATGACTACCTTTACAAAAACGAATTGTAACTTATTTTTCCGACTATAAACCTATACTTTTCTGTTTATATTCATAAAATAGAGTTCAATATGAAACCATAGCAATTTGATTCACTCAAAACGGATTTAAAATGAAGAAGTTATGGGTAAAACAAGATTGGATAATTTTTCTCATTTTAGCTACGTGAAAATTGGTAACAAATCTATTCCAACCATAACTTAATCAACTTGTATTGTATATTATGTAATCTTGAGATACCATAGACACGTATACAATGTTTCGACCTATCATGTCGACACATCTATATATATTTCGGAACAACCATAGACACTCTATATGTGAATGTTGGAGTTAGCTATACAGGGTTGAGGTTGATTCCAAAATATATATAGTTTGAGTTGTGATCAATACTGAGATACGTATACACTGGGTCGTGGATTGATTCAAGATAATATTTATCGATTTATTTCTGTACATCTAACTGTGGACAACTAGTTGTAGGTTACTAACGAGGACAGCTGACTTAATAAACTTAAAACATCAAAATATATTAAAAGTGTTGTAAATATATTTTGAACATACTTTGATATACATGTATATATTGTTATAGGTTCGTGAATCAACCAGTGGCCAAGTCTTACTTCCCGACGAAGTAAAAATCTGTGAAAGTGAGTTATAGTCCCACTTTTAAAATCTAATATTTTTGGGATGAGAATACATGCAGGTTTTATAAATGATTTACAAAATAGACACAAGTACGTGAAACTACATTCTATGGTTGAATTATCGAAATCGAATATGCCCCTTTTTATTAAGTCTGGTAATCTAAGAATTAGGGAACAGACACCCTAATTGACGCGAATCCTAAAGATAGATCTATTGGGCCTAACAAACCCCATCCAAAGTACCGGATGCTTTAGTACTTCGAAATTTATATCATATCCGAAGGGTGTCCCGGAATGATGGGGATATTCTTATATATG
This sequence comes from Rutidosis leptorrhynchoides, assembly GCF_046630445.1. Lineage (NCBI taxonomy): Eukaryota > Viridiplantae > Streptophyta > Magnoliopsida > Asterales > Asteraceae > Rutidosis > Rutidosis leptorrhynchoides. Next base: position 232,049,184 of record NC_092343.1, on the reverse strand, counting down.
CATCTTGTTAATGTCGGTTACCAGGTGTTCACCATATGAATGATTTTTATCTCTATGTATGGGATGTGTATTGAAATATGAAATCTTGTGGTCTATTGTTACGATTTGATATATATAGGTTAAACCTATAACTCACCAACATTTTTGTTGACGTTTAAAGCATGTTTATTCTCAGGTGATTATTAAGAGCTTCCGCTGTCGCATACTTAAATAAGGACGAGATTTGGAGTCCATGCTTGTATGATATTGTGTAAAAACTGCATTCAAGAAACTTATTTTGTTGTAACATATTTGTATTGTAAACCATTATGTAATGGTCGTGTGTAAACAGGATATTTTAGATTATCATTATTTGATAATCTACGTAAAGCTTTTTAAAACCTTTATCTATGAAATAAAGGTTATGATTTGTTTTAAAAATGAATGCAGTCTTTGAAAAACGTCTCATATAGAGGTCAAAACCTCGCAACGAAATCAATTAATATGGAACGTTTTTAATCAATAAGAACGGGACATTTCAAGTGGGACAAGATGCTGCTTACGCGCTACCATGGTCAGCATTCAAGCACTTGATGAACGAGAAGTACCATCCCAGAACCGAGGTCAATAAGCTCAAGTCAGAACTTAGAGGGTTACGAACACAGGGATTCGATATTACTTTGTACGAAAGACGATTCACAGAATTGTGCCTATTATTTCCAAGAGCGTTCGAAGATGAGGAAGAGAAGATCGACGCGTTTGTGAAAGGGTTACCAGAGAGAATCCAAGAAGATATAAGTTCACACGAGCCTGCCTCCATACAAAAGGCATGTAGAATGGCTCACAAACTTGTGAACCAGATTGAGGGAAGAATTAAAGAACAGGCAGCCGAAGAGGCCAACGTGAAGTTAGTCAAAAGAAAGTGGGAGGAAAACGGTGATAAGAGTCACCAAAACAACAACAATTATCCCAACAATCGCAACATCAATCGCAACTACAACAAACGGCACAATAACAACAACAACAACTACAACAATCATCCCAACAACAATAACAACCGCAACAACAACAACAATCAGAAGCAGCTATGCCAAAGGTGTGAAAAGTATCACTCGGGGTTCTGCACCAAATTTTGCAACAAGTGTAAAAGAAATGGTCATAGCCCAGCGAAGTGTGAGGTCTACGGACCAGGGGTTAACAGAACGAAAGGAAAAATGGTGTCGGAACGAGTAATGGCGGAGCAAGTAGTGTCGGAGCAAGTTATGCCAATGTAGTTTGTTATAAATGTGGAAAACCGGGCCACATTATTAGAAATTGCCCGAACCAGGAGAACACGAATGGACAAGGCCGCGAAAGAGTTTTCAATATTAATATGGCAGAGGCACAGGAAGACCCGGAGCTTGTTACGGGTACGTTTCTTATTGACAATAAATCTGCTTACGTTTTATTTGAGTCGGGTGCGGATAGAAGCTATATGAGTAGAGATTTTTGTGCTAAATTAAGTTGTCCATTGATGCCGTTGGATAGTAAATTTTTACTCGAATTAGCAAACGGTAAATTAATTTCAGCAGATTATATATGCCGGAATCGAGAAATTAAACTGGGTAGCAAAATATTTAAGATTGATTTGATACAAGTATAGTTAGGGAGTTTTGATGTAATAGTTTGCATGGACTGGCTGAAGGAGATGAAAGCAGAGATCATATGTTACAAAAATGCAATTCGCATTGTACGAGAAGAAGGAGAACCCTTAATGGTGTACGGAGAAAAGGGCAACACGAAGCTACATCTTATTAGTAATTTGAAGGCACAAAAACTAATAAGAAAAGGTTGCTATGCTGTTCTAGCACACGTCGATAAAGTACAAACTGAAGAAAAGAGCATCAATGATGTTCCCGTCGCAAAAGAATTTTTCGATGTATTTCCGAAAGAATTACCGGGACTACCTCCACATCGTTCTGTTGAATTTCAAATAGATCTTGTACCAGGAGCTGCACCAATAGCTCGTGCTCCTTACAGACTCCCACCCAGCGAGATGAAAGAACTGCAAAGCCAACTGCAAGAACTATTAGAACGTGGTTTCATTCGACCAAGCACATAACCATGGGGAGCTCCTGTTTTGTTTGTCAAGAAGAAGGATGGTACATTTAGGTTGTGTATTGACTACAGAGAGTTCAACAAACTTACAATCAAAAACCATTATCCACTGCCGAGAATTGATGACTTATTTGATCAACTACAAGGCTCGTCGGTTTATTCGAAAATCGATTTACGTTATGGGTATCATCAAATGCGAGTAAAGGAGGATGATATTCCAAAAACTCCTTTTAGAACGCTTTATGGTCATTACGAGTTTATGGTTATGCCGTTTGGATTGACTAACGCACCAGCTATGTTCATGGACCTTATGAACCGAGTGTGTGGGCCATATCTTGACAAGTTGGTCATTGTTTTCATCGATGACATACTTATTTACTCAAAGAATGATCAAGAGCACGAAGAACATTTGAGAAAAGTGCTAGAAGTATTGAGGAAAGAAAAACTGTACGCTAAGTTTTCAAAGTGTGCATTTTGGTTGGAAGAAGTTTAATTCCTCGGTCACATAGTGAACAAAGAAGGTATCCAGGTGAACCCGGAAAAGATCGAAACCGTTGAAAAGTGAGAAACCCCAAAAACTCCGAAGTGTATACGTCAATTTTTAGGATTGGCTGATTACTACAGAAGATTCATCCAAGATTTCTCCAAAATAGCAAAACCCTTGACTGCATTAACGCATAAAGGGAATAAATTTGAATGGAAGGATGAACAAGAGAAGGCGTTTCAGTTATTGAAGAAAAAGCTAACTACGGCACCTATATTGTCATTGCCTGAAGGGAATGATGATTTTGTGATTTATTTTGACGCATCAAAGCAAGGTCTCGGTTGTGTATTAATGCAACGAACGAAGGTGATTGCTTATGCGTCTAGATAATTGAAGATTCACGAGCAAAATTATACAACTCACGATTTGGAATTGGGTGCTGTTGTTTTTGCATTAAAGACTTGGAGGCATTATTTATATGGAGTTAAAAGTATTATATATACCGACCACAAAAGTCTCCAATATATATTTAATCATAAGCAACTGAATATGAGACAACAGAGGTGGATTGAACTGTTGAATGATTATGATTTGGAGATTCGATACCACCCGGGGAAGGCGAATGTGGTAACCGACGCTTTGAGTAGAAAGGACAGAGAACCTATACGGGTAAAAGCTATGAATATAATTATTCGTACTAACCTTACTACTCAAATAAAGGAGGCACAACAGGGGTTGTAAAAGAAGGAAAGTTGAAGAATGAGATACCCAAAGGATCAGAGAAACATCTTAATATTCGAGAAGACGAAACCCAATATAGGGCTGATAGAATTTGGGTACCAAGGTTTGGAGATGTGAGAGAAATGGTACTTAAAGAAGCACATAAAACCAGATATTCAATGCATCCCGGGGCGGGGAAGATGTATAAAGATCTTAAGAAACACTTTTTGTGGCCGGGTATGAAATCTGTAGTGACCCGTCCTAATCCACCTGGACAAGTCATCAACATCTGGTCTCATTGCGAGGTACTGACTTGAATATGCCATGTATGACTCCATATAATATCTTTAAAATGAGCAAATGTACAGCGGAAGATATCTTTCATACCTGAGAATAAACATGCTTTCAAGTGTCAACCAAAAGGTTGGTGAGTTCATAGGTTTATCATAACAATCATTTCAATATATTAATAGACCACAAGATTTCTGTTTATAAATATATGTACACTCGCAAGTGTGTAAAAGTATTCTATAAGTTGTAGGCACCCGGTGACAAGCCTTAACGTTCATGTTTTACCCTCTGAAGTACACCAGATCAGGTGTGTTTAAAATAACCTCAATCTACTAAAGCATCCCATAGTCAGGATGGGGTTTGTCAGGCCCAATAGATCTATCTTTAGGATTCGCGCCTACCGTACATAGACAAGTAGTTTAATGTTACCAAGCTAAGGGTATATTTCTGGTTTAAACCCACATAGAATTAGTTTTAGTACTTGTGCCTATTTTGTAAAACATTTATAAAATAGCGCATGTATTCTCAGCCCAAAAATATATTGCAAAAGCAATTAAAAAGGGAGCAAATGAAACTCACAATACTGTATTTTGTAGTAAAAATACATATGACGACATTGAACAAGTGTAGGGTTGGCTTCGGATTCACGAACCTATATCAAGTATATATATTAACACATATAATCGTAATCGAGAAAGTTTATATATTAATATTAGTAATATATTTATATTTTCATTTTCTATCTTGTTAATAAATAATTATATCTATTTTTAACTTAAGTAAGTTCTTAATATTAGTATATCAAATAATTATTAAACTACTTTAATTAACTAATTTATTGATAATTGATATATAATAAATATAATACATCTAACTTAATATTTGTTTGATAAAAATAATTATAATAATACTAAATAAAAAGTTATATTATTTTACAATAGAAACAATAATGGTGATAATAATACTTAAAAATATTATTTGATAATAATAATACTGATAATTATAATAATTATAAAACTAAAAATTTTTCTGCTAATAATAATTATGATACTAGTTTAGTTGTAATAATAATCCTATGGTAAAAGTAATAATGATAATAATAATAATAATAATAATAATAATAATAATAATAATAAAAATAATAATAATAATAATATTAATAATAATAATAATAATAATAATAATAATGATAATAATAATAATAATAATAATAATAATAATAATAATAATAATAATAATAATAATAATAATAATAATAATAATAATAATAATAATAATAATTTATACCATCATTATGTTATCATCTCTACATCATCATTTTCATGTCATGATCATCATCTTTATCATAACATCATCATCATCATCATCATACAATTATCACTCCATGATTATCATCATCATTCTTCCATCATCATTATAATCCTAATATCCATCATCATCATTCTTATCGTCATCTCGCTATCATATTCATCGTCACCATCATTATTATCATATGTCATTTTAGTTATCATCATCATTTTCTTAACCATGTTATCGTGATCCTAAACTTTATTATTCGAATTATTATCATAACCATTATCTTTTTCGATTCTTAATTATCATCATCTACATTCATCTCACGTTTATTTCATCATTCATCTTTAACATCAACATGATATTATCATCTACGTATCATCCTGATCATGTTCTATAGTTTCTGTATTAAAAGAGATCGAGCAACAACAACAGCTAGTCCATGAACCAACTTCCCGGTTGGATTTCCTTTTTGAAGCCTAATCAAATAAACCAAAGCATAAGCCCAACAGCGAAAGTAATTTGATCTTGGCCCAACAATAAAAAGTATTACGTCCCAAAATCATAATTAAATAAGCCTGTTATCTGAAATTATGAAGGGTTTTCGGTTTCTTTCTTTAACAATCAACAAGTGGGATCCGTTTGAAACAAAAATATCACGACATTATCTAGACATGGGGTCATCAAATCCAACTTTCTTCATCATATCATCATACTTCTCGTCATTCATCATCATCCTCCATATCAACAAAAGGTGTTGATGCTTCGGCCCACAACAAAAGAAAAAGGGACGGTAATCTCAAAAAAAATACCAAGTAGATGTTTATATAATTAAAATAGGAGTAGCATCATTATCCTAGTTCATCATGATCTTTAACAAATCATTTATTATCCTCATCATTTTTATCTAATCTTCAACCTCACTATCCCAACTTTCCTTCCCATTATGATCGATCACCATAAGCATTATCATCTTTAATTCATTTCCTCATCTTCATTGTTTAACACACAATAACATTGATATCTTCACTGTATACTTCATCATTTCAACAATAGCTACAACACAATGAATGCGTCGATCTTAGACAGTAACATAGGGTGCTATTGGTGGTTCACGATTTGTGTTGGTGTTCGACTAAACAGAAAAAAAACAGAAACGTGGTAGTAGTAGTTTATTGGTGTTAGAAAATGGTTATTTATGGGTTCGAAGGTGGTGATAGTGATGGGGTTCGTAGGTGGTCCTTGGTGGTGAAAGTAGTGATGTTAGTGGTGGTTCAAGGGAATGAAGATGGTGGTTTATTCAAAGGGTGGTGGAAGTTGAGATGAAGAAGAGATGGTTGAAGATTTTAATGAAATTGTCCTACAAATCAGACGAAAGTCGTAGTCGTCTTGTTGTTCCAAATTCCTAGTTGCAACAGTAGCACATAGAATATGTTTCGAATACAGTGGTGTTTGCGATTCGTATATATACAGAAAAAGGAAAAGAAACGCAACAGTTTTAACGATGAGCTGGGTTGTTGGGTTTGCAGGGAGTAAGGTGAAGTGGTGATCACCGTTGGTGATTACAAAGGTGATGAAATGGGTTGTGATGGCGGACGTAGGTGGTGATTAAATGGAGAAAAAAAAGGCAGATGAGGTGATTGAGCATAGTGACCGAAACAACAAAATGATGTTGGGTTGTTAATGGGTCTCAATATGGTGTGGCGGTTTTGATCATGAAGGTGGTTGTTTTTGAGAGTTTGTAAGAGGGTGGATTAACTTGCAACAATCATGGAATAATAGCGGCAGTCTGTAGTCAAAATAAATTCGAACAGCAGCATGCTTAAAAGTGTTGGTTTCGACAATTACAGTAATGAATTGGTGGTTGTTTATAGTGATCGAAAAAATATGAAGCAAGGTGGTGTCATGGTGATTATTGATGGCGGTTTGTGCTGGTTGAATAAGAGGATGAGGTGGCGGATATGGTTAGGGATGGTGGGGTGATGTTGCTTGACAAAAGAAGCAAAGAGGAAAGAATAATTGTTGGTGATGATTGAAATGTGGTGGTGTTGAATCAAATGTTTATGTATGTATATATAATATATTAATGAGAGATGGATAGATTCATTCCATATATAAACATACAAACACAGTAATCAATTATCAATCATCGAATTCATTTACATCTAATAATATGAGAAAAGAAAAGATTGGTGTGTTTTGTATTAGGATGGTGGAAGACAAAAGATCACGAGAAGAGAAAAATAAAGATACTGAGATAGATATATATAACTGATTGCACCTTTATCAGATTTTTATATTTATATATATATGCATGCACATTTATTTACAATTAATGGTTCGTGAATCGTGAGAAATGGTCGAGGTTAAATGAATGTAAGGAAACAGTTCAAAAATTTTGAGACGCAACATAACGAACTTTGCTTATCATGTCAGAATTATAAAATTGTATCGTGAGTTTGGTTCAAAATTAGTCGAAATTTTTCGGGTCATGACAGTACCTACCCGTTAAAGAAATTTCGTCCCGAAATTTGAGTGAGGTCATCATGGCTAACAATAAAAATGTTTTCATGACGAATATGAGTTGCTAGATAGAGTTTTATCATTATTGATTAATATAGATAAAACGATTCGATTATGTGAAACGTACGAGTGAAGCTGTCACAAAAGAGTGAATTGAGGAATTTAAGATTTGTCTTACTTTTGACGTAGTCACGTTTGAATTTAAAAAATAAGGTGCATCTTAACTTTTGATGTTGTCTTGGTTGAATTCCGGAATTCAAAGGATTTAAAGAAAATCTTCGAAATCTAAAAGATTCGATTCTTTGGCGAATAAGGAAATCAAGATCTCTATAATTAGATATGGTGATCTGCCTCGATTATTCTGTCTGATATTTCCATTATAAATTAAGCTCCTCCATTCCATTATTCCCACCATTCTTATACTTTCTTCCTCCATTCATACTTCCAACTCATCAGTCAATATGCTTCATCCAGTTTTAATTCTGGATAAAATTCTGATTTTCATATCAATCATTCTCCTTTTTCATCTACCCCCGAAGGAATCTATTCACTTCTACTATTACCTTGGGGTTATAGTATTCCTAATTCTCCCGTGTCCTTATTTTGCTATACGCATTGATATACACGGTTTGTAATTTCTGTGTTTGTGATTGGCTTTATATTTCTTGTTATGTTTCTGAGTTCCATGCTCTTGTTTTCTCTTTTCGACTTCAAGTCAAGCGAATAATGGTCCAGAATTTGTAGATATAGAGTTTTGAATGATTATAATGTTCTAAGCAGGAAGGAACGTGATAGCACGATTTGATTTGTCAAATTACCAGAATCTCTGAGGATGGAATTATCAAGAATATATTTTCTTGATATGTTCAGAGGTTAAGTAGAATGAAAGAGTTATGTGACATGGTTCATGATAAAGGTATGATCTGTGATCCTTTATCACGTTCCATTAGAAACTCAGCATGACTTACTGTAATATAATCACGTTGGTCGGGCGTCATTATATTATACTAACCCATGCTTCAATTTCCAACACTTCTCCACAATTCATTCATAATTTATACTTAGATTTTACAGAAGTTTCCAATATAATGGAATACAGAAAACACGAAGAGGTAGATAATTGCGGACAAGAATATTTATGAAAATATCTTCAGAAATATCAGAGATATTTATGATGATATTTTGGAATTTCTAAGTTCGAAGATTGATGGAGAAAATTTTTCGCAAGATTTTAACGTGGGTACGGAGCAAGATATTCTCTAAAGATTTCATCGGATCCAGATTTACCTGGATTCTTTGAAAATAGGGTTTGGTCCTTGTATTTGTTCTTTGTTTCCCTCATGGTTAGCTCAATCCGTTTTTCAATATTAAATTTTTCTATCGAGCGTTCCTAACACTCCCTTCTTTATCATCAAACTTTTGGCCGTTTAGACCATCTACAATTTTTCTATTTCCTCTGCATTTAATGCTACGATATATGAATCATCGGTTATCAAACCAAGGTGGTTTCAGAAGAATTGTGTTTTTAGATGATTAAACGCTGATGGTAATATGGTGGAATATAAAAGGTTCTCCAGTAACAATAAAAGAGCACGCATATAAATCAAGGTTATAATAAGGTTGTTTCGAACGAAAAGTCAAAGTTGACTTGCTGGAGCTGTGACAAAATTGACTAATTTGGAAAGAGATTGCAAAGTTATTTTCGATAATAATAATGCTAAAGGAATTAGCACAGCTACGCGTTAAATGTTTACTCAGTTTCCGAGAGTTTTCAGGTTCATATATCAATCTTTTCTTTCGTAGATGAAGTGCGGTTAGTTCATCCTCTCGATTGAGGTGTTTTTAAGAATCATGAAAAGTTTGAACGCAGATTGAAATCGTCAAGATACGAATGAGGTTTAAGATGAAATCAAGTGGCAAACTTGAAGAATTGTTTAGTTTCATATAATATTTTAATTCATTTTAATTGTCCAAATGTTATTAGTCCACAGTCGATAGTCCACAGTTGACAGTCGAATAATTTATTTATAGTTTAATATATAATATTCGAATTAATTAATACGTATCGTGACCCGTGTACATGTCTCAGACTCGATCACAACTCAAACTATATATATTATTGTAGGATCAACCTCAACCCTGTATAGCTAACTCCTACATTACTGCATATAGAGTGTCTATGGTTATTCCAAATAATATATATAGATGCGTCGATATGATATGTCAAAACCTTGTATACGTGTCCCGATATTTAAAGTGCGTAAAATAAATAACAGAAATTAAATGAAGATAAATAAAATTGCGAGAATAAAATTTGCGATAAATAAAATGCGATAAATAAAATGCGATAAATAAATTGCGATAAATAAAAGGTAATACGGAATTAACAGTTAGCTAGGAACAGTTAGCTAGGAATAGTTAGCGTGGATTCTTAACAAAATTTCTCATAGTTAATTTGTTTGTTTCTAACACATTTTATTTTTGTCCAATGTTTTCTTCATTATGCCACTTGTTGGATTCTGATAGATCAAAATCCAAATATGAAATATCAATCTCAATTAATATATATAAACATGGAAAAGTTCGGGTCACTACAGTACCTACCCGTTAAATAAATTTCGTCCCGAAATTTTAAGCTGTTGAAGGTGTTGACGAATCTTCTGGAAATAGATGCGGATATTTCTTCTTCATCTGATCTTCATGCTCCCAAGTAAACTCGGGTCCTCTATGAGCATTCCATCGAACCTTAACAATCGGTATCTTGTTTTGCTTAAGTCTCTTAACCTCACGATCCATTATTTCGACGGGTTCTTCAATGAACTGAAGTTTTTCATTGATTTTGATTTCGTCCAAATGAATAGTGAGATCTTCTTTAGCAAAACATTTCTTCAAATTCGAGACGTGGAAAGTGTTATGTACAGCCGCGAGTTGTTGAGGTAGCTCCAGTTGGTAAGCTACTGGTCCGACACGATCTATAATCTTGAATGGTCCAATGTACCTTGGATTTAGTTTCCCCCATTTACCAAATCGAACAACGTATTTCCAAGGTGAAACCTTAAGCATGACCATTTCTCCAATTTCAAACTCTATATCTTTTCTTTTACTGTCCGCGTAGCTCTTTTGTCGACTCTGGACGTTTTTCAATCGTTGTTGAATTTGGATGATTTTCTCGGTAGTTTCTTCTATTATCTCCGAACCCGTAATATGTCTATCCCCCACTTCATTCCAAAAAATTGGAGACCTGCACTTCCTACCATAAAGTGCCTCAAACGGCACCATCTCAATACTAGAATGATAACTGTTGTTGTAGAAAAATTCTGCTAACGGTAGGTGTCGATCCCAACTGTTTCTGAAATCAATAACACATGCTCGTAGCATGTCTTCAAGCGTTTGTATCGTCCTTTCGCTCTGCCCATCAGTTTGTGGATGATAGGCAGTACTCATGTCTAGACGAGTCCCCAATGCTTGTTGCAATGTCTGCCAGAACCTTGAAATAAATCTACCATCCCTATCAGAGATAATAGTGACGGGTATTCCATGTCTAGAGATAACCTCCTTCAAATACAATTGCGCCAACTTCTCCATTTTTTCATCTTCTCTCATTGGCAGGAAGTGTGCTGACTTGGTGAGACGATCAACTATTACCCAAATAGTATTATAACCACTTGCAGTCCTTGGCAATTTAGTAATGAAATCCATGGTAATGTTTTCCCATTTCCATTCCAGGATTTCAGGTTGTTGTAGTAGACCTGATGGTTTCTGATGTTCAGCTTTGACCTTAGAACATGTCAAACATTCTCCTACATATTTAGCAATATTGGCTTTCATACCCGGCCACCAAAAGTATTTCTTGAGATCTTTATACATCTTCCCCGCTCCGGAATCTATTGAATATCTGGTTTTATGTGCTTCTTTAAGTACCATTTCTCTCACATCTCCAAACCTTGGTACCCAAATTCTATCAGCCCTATATCAGGTTCCGTCTTCCCGAATATTAATATGTTTCTCTGATCCTTTGGGTATCTCATTCTTCAACTTTCCTTCTTTTACAACCCCCTGTTGCGCCTCTTTTATTTGATTAGTAATGTTAGTACGAATAATTATATTCATAGCTTTTACCCGTATAGGTTCTCTGTCCTTTCTACTCAAAGCGTCGGCTACCACATTCGCCTTCCTCGGTTGGTATCGAATCTCAAAATCATAATCATTCAACAGTTCAATCCACCTGCGTTGTCTCATATTCAGTTGCTTCTGATTAAATATATGTTGGAGACTTTTGTGATCGGTATATATAATACTTTTGACCCCATATAAATAATGCCTCCAAGTCTTTAATGCAAAAACAACATCACCCAATTCCAAATCGTGAGTTGTATAATTTTGCTCGCGAATCTTCAATTGTCTAGATGCATAAGCAATCACCTTCGTTCGTTGTATTAATACACAACCGAGACCTTGCTTTGATGCGTCACAATAAATCACAAAATCATCATTCACTTCAGGCAATGATAATATAGGTGCCGTAGTTAGCTTTTTCTTCAATAACTGAAACGCCTTCTCTTGTTCATCCTTTCATTCAAATTTCTTCCCTTTATGCATTAATGCAGTCAAGGGTTTTGCTATTTTGGAGAAATCTTGGATGAATCTTCTTTAATAACCAGCCAATCCTAAAAATTGACGTATATGCTTCGGAGTTTTTGGGGTTTCCCACTTTTTAACGGTTTCGATCTTTGCCGGGTCCACCTGGATACCTTCTTTGTTCAATATGTGACCGAGGAATTGAACTTCTTCCAACCAAAATGCACACTTTGAAAACTTAGCGTATAGTTTTTCTTTCCTCAATACTTCTAGCACTTTTCTCAAATGTTCTTCGTGCTCTTGATCATTCTTTGAGTAAATAAGTATGTCATAGATGAAAATAATGACAAACTTGTCAAGATATGGCCCACACACTCGGTTCATAAGGTCCATGAACACAGCTGGTGCGTTATTCAATCCAAACGGAATAACCATAAACTCGTAATGACCATAACGCGTCCTAAAAGAAGTTTTTGGAATATCATCCTCCTTTACTCGCATTTGATGATATCCAGAACGTAAATCGATTTTCGAATAAACCGACGAGCCTTGTAGTTGATCAAATAAGTCGTCAATTCTCGGCAGTGGATAACGGCTTTTGATGGTAAGTTTATTCAACTCTCTGTAGTCAATACACAACCTAAATGTACCATCCTTCTTCTTGACAAACAAAACAGGAGCTCCCCATGGTGATGTGCTTGGTCGAATGAAACCACGTTCTAATAGTTCTTGCAGTTGGCTTTGCAGTTCTTTCATCTCGCTGGGTGCGAGTCTATAAGGAGCACGAGCTATTGGTGCAGCTCCTGGTACAATATTTATTTGAAATTCAACAGATCGATGTGGAGGTACTCCCGGTAATTCTTTCGGAAATACATCGGGAAATTCTTTTGTGACGGGAACATCATTGATGCTCTTTTCTTCAGTTTGTACTTTCTCGACGTGTGCTAGAACATCATAGCAACCTTTTCTTATTAGTTTTTGTGCCTTCAAATTACTAATAAGATGTAGCTTCGTGTTGCCCTTTTCTCCGTACACCATTAAGGGTTCTCCTTCTTCTCGTACAATGCGAATTGCATTTTTGTAACATACGATCTCTGCTTTCATCTCCTTCAGCCAGTCCATGCCAACTATTACATCAAAACTCCCTAACTCTACTGGTATCAAATCAATCTTAAATATTTCGCTACCCAGTTTAATTTCTCGATTCCGGCATATATAATCTGCTGAAATTAATTTACCGTTTGCTAATTCGAGTAAAAATTTACTATCCAACGGCGTCAATGGACAACTTAATTTAGCACAAAAATCTCTACTCATATAACTTCTATCCGCACCCGAATCAAATAAAACGTAAGCAGATTTAATGTCAATAAGAAACGTACCCGTAACAAGCTCCGGGTCTTCCTGTGCCTCTGCCGCATTAATATTGAAAACTCTTCCGCGGCCTTGTCCATTCGTGTTCTCCTGGTTCGGGAAATTTCTAATAATGTGGCCCGGTTTTCCACATTTATAACAAACTACATTGGCATAACTTGCTCCGACACTACTTGCTCCGCCATTACTCATTCCGACACCATTTGTTCCTTTCGTTCTGTTAACCCCTGGTCCGTAGACCTCACACTTCACCGTGCTATGACCATTTCTTTTACACTTGTTGCAAAATTTGGTGCAGAACCCCGAGTGATACTTTTCACACCTTTGGCATAGCTGCTTCTGATTGTTGTTGTTGCTGCAGTTGTTATTGTTGTTGGGATGATTGTTGTTGTTGTTGTTGTTGTTGTTGTTGTTGTTGTTGTTGTTATTGTTGTTTTGTCGTTTGTTGCAGGTGCGATTGATGTTGCGATTGTTGGGATAGTTGTTGTTGTTTTGGTGACTCTTCTCATCGTTTTCCTCCCACTTTCTTTTGACTAGCTTCACGTTGGCCTCTTCGGCCGCCTGTTCTTTATTTCTTCCCTCAATCTGGTTCACTAGTTTGTGATCCATTTTACATGCCTATTGTATGGAGGCAGGCTCGTGTGAACTTATATCTTCTTGGATTCTCTCCGGTAACCCTTTCACAAATGCATCGATCTTCTCTTCCTCATCTTTGAACGCTCTCGGACACAATAGGCACAATTCTGTGAATCGTCTTTCGTATGAAGTAATATCGAATCCCTGTGTTCGTAACCCTCTAAGTTCTGACTTGAGCTTATTGACCTCGGTTCTGGGACGGTACTTCTCGTTCATCAAGTGCTTGAATGCTGACCACGGTAGCGCGTAAGCAGCATCTTGTCCCACTTGCTCTAGATAGGTATTCCACCATGTTAACGCAATACCTGTGAAGGTATGCGTAGCGTACTTCACTTTGTCTCCTTCAGCACACTTACTTATGGCAAACACCGATTCAACTTTCTCGGTCCACCGTTTCAAACCGATTGGTCCTTCGGTCCCATCAAATTTTGAAGGTTTGCAGGCAGTGAATTCCTTGTAGGAGCATCCTACACGATTTCTTGCGCCGTTAGCTGTATTGCTAGATTCAGAGTTATTGTTGGTATGTAGCGCGACCTGTACTGCGGCTATGTTTGAAGCAAGAAAGGCACGAAATTCCTCTTCGCTCATATTCAAGGTGTGTCAAGTAGTCGGTGCCATTTCCTTCAAAATAGTCAAATGAAACAATTTAATCATACAGAATATTAAGAGTAGTCAATAGTATCTCGTAGCATAATATGAACTCATTTATAAAAGCTTTTTCTTCATATTAGCGTTTTATAAGTTTAAATTCGGGTACTACCTACCCGTTAAGTTCATACTTAGTAGCTAATATACAATTCAACTACTACAATTCCATATGAAAAACTGATTATAATAATATATCACATACAAATATTCTTCAAACTTACAACTTCGCTATATTACATATAACATGAAATATAGTACACTATGATACAGGACAGTTTTGAAGATAAATCTAGTTAATACGCAAGTTGTTCAACAAAGGAAATAAAGACACGTAATTCATAAGTCCAGAAACAAGTCATGCATTCTGGTTTTACTAAGACGACTTCCCATCCTTGGTCTTGTGGAAAATAACCGTTATGACCATTAGCTAGGCAGCATGATGTAATGTAATCAAAAGGACGAGGGTTTCGTAATGTCCAACAGCCCCGTAATAATCTAAAAACCTTGTTTCTCACCCCAACTACTGAATCCGTCAATTGTGGGAAAGTTTTATTTAAAAGCTGCAATCCGATGTTCTTTTTCTCACTTTGGTAAGAAGCGAACATCACTAACCCATAAGCATAACATGCTTCTTTATGTTGCATGTTAGAAGCTCTTTCTAATTCACGAAATCCTATGTTGGGATATGTTGAGTCAAAATAGGTTCTTAACCTGTAGCGTAAAATTGCATTTGGGTTCCCCGCATTTGAAATGTCCCGTTCTTATTGATTAAAAACGTTCCATATTAATTGATTTCGTTGCGAGGTTTTGACCTCTATATGAGACGTTTTTCAAAGACTGCATTCATTTTAAAACAAACCATAACCTTTATTTCATCAATAAAGGTTTAAAAAGCTTTACGTAGATTATCAAATAATGATAATCTAAAATATCTTGTTTACACACGACCATTACATAATGGTTTACAATACAAATATGTTACAACAAAATAAGTTTCTTGAATGCAGTTTTTACACAATATCATACAAGCATGGACTCCAAATCTCGTCCTTATTTAAGTATGCGACAGCGGAAGCTCTTAATAATCACCTGAGAATAAACATGCTTAAAACGTCAACAAAAATGTTGGTGAGTTATAGGTTTAACCTATATATATCAAATCATAATAATAGACCACAAGATTTCATATTTCAATACACATCCCATACATAGAGATAAAAATCATTCATATGGTGAACACATGGTAACCGACATTAACAAGATGCATATATAAGAATATCCCCATCATTCCGGGACACCCTTCGGATATGATATAAATTTCGAAGTACTAAAGCATCCGGTACTTTGGATGGGGCTTGTTGGGCCCGATAGATCTATCTTTAGGATTCGCGTCAATTAGGGTGTCTGTTCCCTAATTCTTAGATTACCAGACTTAATAAAAAGGGGCATATTCGTTTTCGATAATTCAACCATAGAATGTAGTTTCACGTACTTGTGTCTATTTTGTAAATCATTTATAAAACCTGCATGTATTCTCATCCCAAAAATATTAGATTTTAAAAGTGGGACTATAACTCACTTTCACAGATTTTTACTTCGTCGGGAAGTAAGACTTGGCCACTGGTTGATTCACGAACCTATAACAATATATACATATATATCAAAGTATGTTCAAAATATATTTACAACACTTTTAATATATTTTGATGTTTTAAGTTTATTAAGTCAGCTGTCCTCGTTAGTAACCTACAACTAGTTGTCCACAGTTAGATGTACAGAAATAAATCGATAAATATTATCTTGAATCAATCCACAACCCAGTGTATACGTATCTCAGTATTGATCACAACTCAAACTATATATATTTTGGAATCAACCTCAACCCTGTATAGCTAACTCCAACATTCACATATAGAGTGTCTATGGTTGTTCCGAAATATATATAGATGTGTCGACATGATAGGTCAAAACATTGTATACGTGTCTATGGTATCTCAAGATTACATAATATACAATACAAGTTGATTAAGTTATGGTTGGAATAGATTTGTTACCAATTTTCACGTAGCTAAAATGAGAAAAATTATCCAATCTTGTTTTACCCATAACTTCTTCATTATAAATCCGTTTTGAGTAAATCAAATTGCTATGGTTTCATATTGAACTCTATTTTATGAATCTAAACAGAAAAATTATAGGTTTATAGTCGGAAAAATAAGTTACAAGTCGTTTTTGTAAAGGTAGTCATTTCAGTCGAAAGAACGACGTTTAGATGACCATTTTAGAAAACATACTTCCACTTTGAGTTTAACCATAATTTTTGGATATAGTTTCATATTCATAATAAAAATCATTTTCTTAGAATAACAACTTTTTAATCAAAGTTTATCATAGTTTTTAATTAACTAACCCAAAACAGCCAGCGGTGTTACTACGACGGTGTAAATCCGGTTTTACGGTGTTTTTCGTGATTCCAGGTTTTAAATCATTAAGTTAGCATATCATATAGATATAGAAAATGTGTTTAGTTGATTTTAAAAGTCAAGTTAGAAGGATTAACTTTTGTTTGCGAACAAGTTTAGAATTAACTAAACTATGTTCTAGTGACTACAAGTTTAAACCTTCGAATAAGATAGCTTTATATGTATGAATCGAATGATGTTATGAACATCATTACTACCTTAAGTTCCGTGGATAAAACTACTGGAAAAGAAAAAAATGGATCTAGCTTCAATGGATCCTTGGATGGTTCGAAGTTCTTGAAGCAAAATCATGACACGAAAACAAGTTCAAGTAAGATCATCACTTGAAATAAGATTGTTATAGTTATAGAAATTAAACCAAAGTTTGAATATGATTATTACCTTGTATTAGAATGATAACCTACTGTAAGAAATAAAGATTTCTTGAGGTTGGATGATCACCTTACAAGATTGGAAGTGAGCTAGCAAACTTGAAAGTATTCTTGATTTTATGAAACTAGAACTTTTGGAATTTATGAAGAACACTTAGAACTTGAAGATAGAACTTGAGAGAGATCAATTAGATGAAGAAAATTGAAGAATGAAAGTGTTTGTAGGTGTTTTTGGTCGTTGGTGTATGGATTAGATATAAAGGATATGTAATTTTGTTTTCATGTAAATAAGTCATGAATGATTACTCATATTTTTGTAATTTTATGAGATATTTCATGCTAGTTGCCAAATGATGGTTCCCACATGTGTTAGGTGACTCACATGGGCTGCTAAGAGCTGATCATTGGAATGTATATACCAATAGTACATACATCTAAAAGCTGTGTATTGTACGAGTACGAAAACGGGTGCATACGAGTAGAATTGTTGATGAAACTGAACGAGGATGTAATTGTAAGCATTTTTGTTAAGTAGAAGTATTTTGATAAGTGTCTTGAAGTCTTTCAAAAGTGTATGAATAAATATTAAAACACTACATGTATATACATTTTAACTGAGTCGTTAAGTCATCGTTAGTCGTTACATGTAAATGTTGTTTTGAAACCTTTAGGTTAACGATCTTGTTAAATGTTGTTAACCCAATGTTTATAATATCAAAAGAGATTTTAAATTATTATATTATCATGATATTATGATGTACGAATATCTCTTAATATGATATATATACATTAAATGTCGTTACAACGATAATCGTTACATATATGTCTCGTTTCAAAATCATTAAGTTAGTAGTCTTGTTTTTACATATGTAGTTCATTGTTAATATACTTAATGATATGTTTACTTATCATAATATCATGTTAACTATATATATAACCATATATATGTCATCATATAGTTTTTACAAGTTTTAACGTTCGTGAATCACCGGTCAACTTGGGTGGTCAATTGTCTATATGAAACCTATTTCAATTAATCAAGTCTTAACAAGTTTGATTACTTAACATGTTGGAAAAATTTAATCATGTAAATATCAATCTCAATTAATATATATAAACATGGAAAAGTTCGGGTCACTACAGTACCTACCCGTTAAATAAATTTCGTCCCGAAATTTTAAGCTGTTGAAGGTGTTGACGAATCTTCTGGAAATAGATGCGGGTATTTCTTATTCATCTGATCTTCACACTCCCAGGTGAACTCGGGTCCTCTACGAGCATTCCATCAAACCTTAACAATTGGTATCTTGTTTTGCTTAAGTCTTTTAACCTCACGATCCATTATTTCGACGGGTTCTTCGATGAATTGAAGTTTTTCGTTGATCTGGATTTCATCTAATGGAATAGTGAGATCTTCTTTAGCAAAACATTTCTTCAAATTCGAGACGTGGAAAGTATTATGTACAGCCGCGAGTTGTTGAGGTAACTCAAGTCGGTAAGCTACTGGTCCGACACGATCAATAATCTTGAATGGTCCAATATACCTTGGATTTAATTTCCCTCGTTTACCAAATCGAACAACGCCTTTCCAAGGTGCAACTTTAAGCATGACCATCTCTCCAATTTCAAATTCTATATCTTTTCTTTTAATGTCAGCGTAGCTCTTTTGTCGACTTTGGGCGGTTTTCAACCGTTGTTGAATTTGGATGATCTTCTCGGTAGTTTCTTGTATTATCTCCGGACCCGTAATCTGTCTATCCCCCACTTCACTCCAACAAATCGGAGACCTGCACTTTCTACCATAAAGTGCTTCAAACGGCGCCATCTCAATGCTTGAATGGTAGCTGTTGTTGTAGGAAAATTCTGCTAACGGTAGATGTCGATCCCAACTGTTTCCGAAATCAATAACACATGCTCGTAGCATGTCTTCAAGACTTTGTATCGTCCTTTCGCTCTGCCCATCAGTTTGTGGTTGATAGGCAGTACTCATGTCTAGATGAGTTCCTAATGCTTGCTATAATGTCTGCCAGAATCTTGAAATAAATCTGCCATCCCTATCAGAGATAATAGAGATTGGTATTCCATGTCTGGAGATGACTTCCTTCAAATACAGTCGTGCTAACTTCTCCATCTTGTCATCTTCTCTTATTGGCAAGAAGTGTGCTGATTTGGTGAGACGATCAACTATTACCCAAATAGTATCAAAACCACTTGCAGTCCTTGGCAATTTAGTGATGAAATCCATGGTAATGTTTTCCCATTTCCATTCCGGGATTTCGGGTTGTTGCAGTAGACCTGATGGTTTCTGATGCTCCGCTTTGACCTTCGAACACGTCAAACATTCCCCTACGTATTTAGAAACATCGGCTTTCATACCCGGCCACCAAATATGTTTCTTGAGATCCTTGTACATCTTCCCCGTTCCAGGATGTATTAAGTATCTGGTTTTATGAGCTTCTCTAAGTACCATTTCTCTCATATCTCCAAATTTTGGTACCCAAATCCTTTCAGCCCTATACCGGGTTTCGTCTTCCCAAATATTAAGATGCTTATCCGATCCTTTGGGTATTTCATCCTTTAAATTTCCCTCTATTAAAACTCCTTGTTGCGCCTCCTTTATTTGAGTAGTAAGGTTATTATGAATCATTATATTCATAGATTTTACTCGAATGGGTTCTCTGTCCTTCCTGCTCAAGGCATCGGCTACCACATTTGCCTTCCCCGGGTGGTAACGAATCTCAAAGTCGTAATCATTCAATAATTCCATCCACCTACGCTGCCTCATATTCAGTTGTTTCTGATTAAATATGTGTTGAAGACTTTTGTGGTCGGTATATATAATACTTTTGACCCCATATAAGTAGTGCCTCCAAGTCTTTAATGCAAAAACAACCGCGCCTAATTCCAAATCATGCGTCGTATAATTTTGCTCGTGAATCTTCAATTGTCTAGACGCATAAGCAATCACCTTCGTCCGTTGCATTAATATACAACCGAGACCTTGCTTTGATGGGTCACAATAAATCACAAAATCATCATTCCCTTCAGGCAATGACAATATAGGTGCCGTAGTTAGCTTTTTCTTCAATAATTGAAACGCCTTCTCTTGTTCATCCTTCCATTCAAATTTCTTCCCTTTATGCGTTAATGCAGTCAAGGGTTTTGCTATTTTGGAGAAATCTTGGATGAATCTTCTGTAGTAACCAGCCAATCCTAAAAATTGACGTATATGCTTCGGAGTTTTTGGGGTTTCCCACTTTTCAACGGTTTCGATCTTTGTCGGGTCCACCTGGATACCTTCTTTGTTCACTATGTGACCGAGGAATTGAACTTCTTCCAACCAAAATGCACACTTTGAAAACTTAGCGTACAGTTTTTCTTTCCTCAATACTTCTAGCACTTTTCTCAAATGTTCTTCGTGCTCTTGATCATTCTTTGAGTAAATAAGTATGTCATCGATGAAAACAATGACAAACTTATCAAGATATGGCCCACACACTCGGTTCATAAGGTCCATGAACACAGCTGGTGCGTTAGTCAATCCAAACGGCATAACCATAAACTCGTAATGACCATAACGCGTCCTAAAAGCAGTTTTTGGAATATCATCTTCTTTCACCCGCATTTGATGATACCCGGAACGTAAGTCAATCTTTGAATAAACAGATGAGCCTTGTAGTTGATCAAATAAGTCGTTGATTCTCGGTAGTGGGTAGCGGTTCTTGATGGTAAGTTTGTTCAACTCTCGGTAGTCGATACACAACCTGAATGTACCATCTTTCTTCTTGACAAACAAAACAGGAGCTCCCCACGGTGATGTGATTGGTCGAATGAAACCACGCTCTAAAAGTTCTTGTAATTGGCTTTGCAGTTCTTTCATCTCGCTGGGTGCGAGTCTGTAAGGAGCATGAGCTATTGGTGCAGCTCCTGGTACAAGATCTATTTGAAATTCAACGGATCGATGTGGGGGTAATCCCGGTAATTCTTTCGGAAATACATCGGGAAATTCTTTTGCAATGGGAACATCATTGATGCTCTTTTCTTCAGTTTGTACTTTCTCGACGTGTGCTAGAACAGCATAGCAACCTTTTCTTATTAGTTTTTGTGCCTTCAAATTACTAATAAGATGTAGCTTCGTGTTGCCCTTTTCTCCGTACACCATTAAGGGTTTTCCTTTTTCTCGTATAATGCGAATTGCATTTTTGTAACAAACGATCTCTGCTTTCACTTCTTTCAACCAGTCCATACCGATTATCACATCAAAACTCCCTAACTCTACTGGTATCAAATCAATCTTAAATGTTTCGCTAACCAGTTTAATTTCTCGATTCCGACATATATTATCTGCTGAAATTAATTTACCATTTGCTAATTCGAGTAAAAATTTACTATCCAAAGGCGTCAATGGACAACTTAATTTAGCACAAAAATCTCTACTCATATAGCTTCTATCCGCACCCGAATCAAATAAAACGTAAGCAGAGTTATTGTCAATAAGAAACGTACCCGTAACAAGCTCCGGGTCTTCCTGTGCCTCTGCCGCATTAATATTGAAAACTCTTCCGCGGCCTTGTCCATTCGTGTTCTCCTGGTTCGGGCAATTTCTAATAATGTGGCCCGGTTTTCCACATTTATAACAAACTACATTGGCATAACTTGCTCCGACACTACTTGCTCCGCCATTACTCATTCCGACACCATTTGTTCCTTTCGTTCTATTAACCCCTGGTCCGTAGACCTCACACTTCGCCGCGCTATGACCATTTCTTTTACACTTGTTGCAAAATTTGGTGCAGAACCCCGAGTGATACTTTTCACACCTTTGACATAGCTGCTTCTGATTGTTGTTGTTGTTGCAGTTATTATTGTTGTTGGGATGACTGTTGTAGTTGCTGTTGTTGTTGTTGTTGTTGTTGTTGTTGTTGTTGTTGTTGTTGTTGTTGTTGTTGTTGTTGTTGGGCCGTTTGTTGTAGTTGCGATTGATGTTGCGATTGTTGGGATAATTATTGCGATTATTGTTGTAATTGCTGTTGTTGTTGTATTGGTGATTCTTATCACCGTTTTCCTCCCACTTTCTTTTGACTTGCTTCACATTGGCCTCTTCAGCAGTCTGTTCTTTAATTCTTTCTTCAATTTGGTTCACTAGTTTGTGAGCCATTCTACATGCCTGTTGTATGGAAGAGGGCTCGTGTGAACTTATATCTTCTTGGATTCTTTCCGGTAATCCTTTCACAAACGCGTCGATCTTCTCCTCCTCATCTTCGAATGCTCCCGGACACAATAGGCACAATTCTGTGAATCGTCTTTCGTACGTGGTAATATCAAATCCTTGGGTTCGTAACCCTCTAAGTTCTGTCTTGAGCTTATTGACCTCGGTTCTGGGACGGTACTTCTCGTTCATCAAGTGCTTGAATGCTGACCACGGTAGTGCGTACGCATCGTCTTGTCCCACTTGCTCTAGATAGGTATTCCACCATGTTAACGCAGAACCTGTGAAGGTATGCGTAGCGTACTTCACTTTGTCCTCTTCAGTACACTTACTTATGGCAAACACCGATTCGACCTTCTCGGTCCACCGTTTCAATCCGATCGGTCCTTCGGTTCCATCAAATTCCAAAGGTTTGCAGGCAGTGAATTCTTTGTAGGTGCATCCTACACGATTTCCTGTACTGCTAGATCCAAGGTTATTGTTGGTATGTAGCGCAGCCTGTACTGCGGCTATGTTTGAAGCTAGAAAAGTACGGAATTCCTCTTCATTCATATTCACGGTGTGTCGAGTAGTCGGTGCCATTTCCTTCAAAATAGTCAAATGGAACAAGTTAATCATACAGAATATTAAGAGTAGTTAATAGTATTTCGTAGCATAATATGAACTCATTTATAAAAGCTTTTTCTTCATATTAGCATTTTATAAGTTTAAATTCGGGTAGTACCTACCCGTTAAGTTCATACTTAGTAGCTAATATACAATTCAACTACTACAATTCTATATGAAAAACTGATTATAATAATATTTCGCATTCAAACTTTTACACAATATTTTACAAACTTACAATACCGCTTATTTTACATATAGCATGAAATATAGCACACAATAAATTTGATACAAGATGGTTGTGAAGATAATTCTAGCTAGTACACAAGTCGTTCAGCAAAGGCAATAAAGACATGTAATTCATACGTCCAGAAACAAGTCATGCATTCTGGTTTTACTAGGATTACTTCCCATCCTTGGTCTTGTGGAACATAACCGTTTTGGCCGTTGATAAAACAGCGTGTTGTAACGTCGTCAAAGGGATGAGGGTTACGTAATGTCCAACAGTCCCGTAACAATCTAAAAACCTCATTTCTTACCCCAATTACCGACTCCGTCACTTGTGGGAACGTTTTGTTTAATAGTTGTAGCCCGATGTTCTTCTTCTCACTTTGGTGAGAAGCGAACATTACTAATCCGTAAGCATAACATGCTTCTTTATGTTGCATGTTAGCCGCTTTTTCTAAATCACGAAGTCCTATATTCGGATATACTGAGTCAAAATAATTTCTTAACCCGTTGCGTAAAATAGCATTTGGGTTCCCCGCAATATATGCGTCAAAGTAAACACATCGTAACTTATGGATTTCCCAATGTGATATCCCCTATCTTTCGAACGAAAGCCTTTTATAAACCAAGGCATTCTTGGAACGTTCTTCGAATGTCTTACAAACTGATCTCGCCTTAAATAGTTGTGCCGAAGAATTCTGACCGACTCTAGACAAGATTTCATCAATCATGTCTCCGGGTAGGTCTCTTAAAATATTGGGTTGTCTATCCATTTTGGGTTTTTATACTGTAAAATAGACAAGAGTTAGATTCATAAAAAAAATACTTATTAATACAAGCAATTTTTACATATATCATAAAGCATAAGCACACTATATTACATATATTACACCACACGAATACAACTATCATATTCCGACTCGCTTGTTTCTTCTTCTTCGGTTTTGGATCGTTTTGCCAAGTTTCTAGGGATATATGATGTTCCCCTAATACGAGCCGTCGTTGTCCACATTGGTTTAGAAAAACCTGGTGGTTTAGAGGTTCCCGGGTCATTGTTACAACTTAAGGACTTCGGGGGTTGACGATACATATAAAGTTCATCGGGGTTGGAATTAGATTTCGCTATTTTTATGCCCTTTCCCTTATTATTTTCTTTTACCTTTTTAAATTCAGTTGGGGTAATTTCTATAACATCATCGGAATTCTCGTCGGAATCCGATTCATCGGAGAATTGGTAATCCACCCAATATTTTGCTTCCTTGGCGGAAACACCATTGACCATATTTAACCTTGGTCGGTTGGTTGAGGATTTTCTTTTACTTAACCGTTTTATTATTTCCCCCACCGGTTCTATTTCTTCATCCGGTTCCAACTCTTCTTCCGGTTCCGATTCTTCTTCCGGTTCCGACTCTTCTTCCGGTTCCTCTTCGGGAACTTGTGAATCAGTCCACGAATCATTCCAATTTACATTTGACTCTTCATTATTATTAGGTGAGTCAATGGGACTTGTTCTAGAGGTAGACATCTATCACATAATATCAAACGCGTTAAGAGATTAATATATCACATAATATTCACATGTTAAAAATATATAGTTTCCAACAAAATTTGTTAAGCAATCATTTTTCAAGTAAACACGGTCGAAGTCCAGACTCACTAATGCATCCTAACAAACTCGATAAGACACACTAATGCAAAATTCTGGTTCTCTAAGACCAACACGGTCGAAGTCCCGTTCTTATTGATTAAAAACGTTCCATATTAATTGATTTCGTTGCGAGGTTTTGACCTCTATATGAGACGTTTTTCAAAGACTGCATTCATTTTAAAACAAACCATAACCTTTATTTCATCAATAAAGGTTTAAAAAGCTTTACGTAGATTATCAAATAATGATAATCTAAAATATCTTGTTTACACACGACCATTACATAATGGTTTACAATACAAATATGTTACAACAAAATAAGTTTCTTGAATGCAGTTTTTACACAATATCATACAAGCATGGACTCCAAATCTCGTCCTTATTTAAGTATGCGACAGCGGAAGCTCTTAATAATCACCTGAGAATAAACATGCTTAAAACGTCAACAAAAATGTTGGTGAGTTATAGGTTTAACCTATATATATCAAATCATAATAATAGACCACAAGATTTCATATTTCAATACACATCCCATACATAGAGATAAAAATCATTCATATGGTGAACACCTGGTAACTGACATCAACAAGATGCATATATAAGAATATCCCCATCATTCTGGGACACCCTTCGGATATGATATAAATTTCGAAGTACTAAAGCATCCGGTACTTTGGATGGGGCTTGTTGGGCCCGATAGATCTATCTTTAGGATTCGCGTCAATTAGGGTGTCTGTTCCCTAAGTCTTAGATTACCAGACTTAATAAAAAGGGGCATATTCGATTTCGATAATTCAACCATAGAATGTAGTTTCACGTACTTGTGTCTATTTTGTAAATCATTTATAAAACCTGCATGTATTCTCATCCCAAAAATATTAGATTTTAAAAGTGGGACTATAACTCACTTTCACAGATTTTTACTTCGTCGGGAAGTAAGACTTGGCCACTGGTTGATTCACGAACCTATAACAATATATACATATATATCAAAGTATGTTCAAAATATATTTACAACACTTTTAATATATTTTGATGTTTTAAGTTTATTAAGTCAGCTGTCCTCGTTAGTAACCTACAACTAGTTGTCCACAGTTAGATGTACAGAAATAAATCGATAAATATTATCTTGAATCAATCCATGACCCAGTGTATACGTATCTCAGTATTGATCACAACTCAAACTATATATATTTTGGAATCAACCTCAACCCTGTATAGCTAACTCCAACATTCACATATAGAGTGTCTACGGTTGTTCCGAAATATATATAGATGTGTCGACATGATAGGTCGAAACATTGTATACGTGTCTATGGTATCTCAAGATTACATAATATACAATACAAGTTGATTAAGTTATGGTTGGAATAGATTTGTTACCAATTTTCACGTAGCTAAAATGAGAAAAATTATCCAATCTTGTTTTACCCATAACTTCTTCATTATAAATCCGTTTTGAGTAAATCAAATTGCTATGGTTTTATATTGAACTCTATTTTATGAATCTAAACAGAAAAATTATAGGTTTATAGTCGCAAAAATAAGTTACAAGTCGTTTTTGTAAAGGTAGTCATTTCAGTCGAAAGAACGACGTCTAGATGACCATTTTAGAAAACATACTTCCACTTTGAGTTTAACCATAATTTTTGGATATAGTTTCATGTTCATAATAAAAATCATTTTCTCAGAATAACAACTTTTAAATCAAAGTTTATCATAGTTTTTAATTAACTAACCCAAAACAGCCCGCGGTGTTACTACGACGGTGTAAATCCGGTTTTACGGTGTTTTTCGTGATTCCAGGTTTTAAATCATTAAGTTAGCATATCATATAGATATATAACATGTGTTTAGTTGATTTTAAAAGTCAAGTTAGAAGGATTAACTTTTGTTTGCGAACACGTTTAGAATTAACTAAACTATGTTCTAGTGATTACAAGTTTAAACCTTCGAATAAGATAGCTTTATATGTATGAATCGAATGATGTTATGAACATCATTACTACCTTAAGTTCCTTGGATAAACCTACTGGAAAAGAGAAAAATGGATCTAGCTTCAATGGATCCTTGGATGGCTCGAAGTTCTTGAAGCAAAATCATGACACGAAAACAAGTTCAAGTAAAATCATCACTTGAAATAAGATTGTTATAGTTATAGAAATTGAACCAAAGTTTGAATATGATTATTACCTTGTATTATAATGATAACCTACTGTAAGAAATAAAGATTTCTTGAGGTTGGATGATCACCTTACAAGATTGGAAGTGAGCTAGCAAACTTGAAAGTATTCTTGATTTTATGAAACTAGAACTTTTGGAATTTATGAAGAACACTTAGAACTTGAAGATAGAACTTGAGAGAGATCAATTAGATGAAGAAAATTGAAGAATGAAAGTGTTTGTAGGTATTTTTGGTTGTTGGTGTATGGATTAGATATAAAGGATATGTAATTTTGTTTTCATGTAAATAAGTCATGAATGATTACTCAAATTTTTGTAATTTTATGAGATATTTCATGCTAGTTGCCAAATGATGGTTCCCACATGTGTTAGGTGACTCACATGGGCTGCTAAGAGCTGATAATTGGAGTGTATATACCAATAGTACATACATTAAAAGCTGTGTATTGTACGAGTACGAATACGGGTGCATACGAGTAGAATTGTTGATGAAACTGAACGAGGATGTAATTGTAATATTTTTGTTAAGTAGAAGTATTTTGATAAGTGTCTTGAAGTCTTTAAAAAGTGTATGAATACATATTAAAACACTACATGTATATACATTTTAACTGAGTCGTTAAGTCATCGTTAGTCCTTACATGTAAATGTTGTTTTGAAACCTTTAGGTTAACGATCTTGTTAAATGTTGTTAACCCAATGTTTATAATATCAAAAGAGATTTTAAATTATTATATTATCATGATATTATGATGTACGAATATCTCTTAATATGATATATATACATTAAATGTCGTTACAACGATAATCGTTACATATATGTCTCGTTTCAAAATCATTAAGTTAGTAGTCTTGTTTTTACATATGTAGTTCATTGTTAATATACTTAATGATATGTTTAGTTATCATAATATCATGTTAACTATATATATAACCATATATATGTCATCATATAGTTTTTACAAGTTTTAACGTTCGTGAATCACCGGTCAACTTGGGTGGTCAATTGTCTATATGAAACCTATTTCAATTAATCAAGTCTTAACAAGTTTGATTACTTAATATGTTGGAAACATTTAATCATGTAAATATCAATCTCAATTAATATATATAAACATGGAAAAGTTCGGGTCACTACAGCATTTAATGCTTTAAAGAAAACACGGCGTAACTTACGGTCTCCCCAATGTGATATACCCCACCTATCAAAGGAAAGCCTTTTATAAACTAAGGAATTTCTAGAAAGTCTTTCAAATGTTTGACAAGTTAATTTCACCATAACTAAATGTGCTGATGAATTCTGACCGACTCTAGACAAGATTTCCTCAATCATATCCTCTGGTAGATCTTCTAAAATATTCGCTTGTCTACCCTTAACGTCCATTTTGTTTTTATACTGTAAAATAGACAAGGATTAGATTCGTAATAACAAACAATACAAGCAATTTTTACATAGAACATAAAAGTACAAGCACACTACAATACATTTATTACACAACATGCTCACACCCCTCTAATCTGAATCACTGGTTTCTTCTTCTTCGGACTTGGTTCTTTTTCCTAATCTTCTAGGAATATATGATGTTCCTCTAATACGAGTCGTCATTTTCTACATTGGTTTAGAAAAACTTGGTGGTTTAGAGGTTCCCGGGTTATTGTCACGATATTGAAAATACGGGTGTTGACGGTACATATAAAGTTCATCGGGGTCGGAATCAGATTTATTTATTTTGATGCCTTTTCCCTTATTATTTTCTTTTGCCTCATTAAATTGGTCGGGGTAATTTATATAACATCATCGGAATCCTCATCAGGATCCGATTCATCGGAAAATTGGTAATTTTCCCAATATTTTGTTTCCTTAGCGGAAACAACATTGGCCATTATTAACTTTGGTCCATTGGTTGAGGATTTTCTTTTATTTGACCAGTTTTTTGTGGTTCCTACTATTCCCCCCTCCGGAACCTCTTCTTCTTCCGGTTCCTCTTCTTCTGGTTCCTCTTCTTCCGGTTCCGTTTCCTCTTCTTCCGGTTCTTCGGGAACTTGTGAATCTTGTCAATATATATTCGACTCTTCATTATTATTAGGTGAGTCAATGAGATTTGTGCTAGAGGTAGACATCTATCACACAATATCAAACATGTTAAGAGATTAATATATCACATAATATTTACATGTTAATAATGTAGTGACCCGAACTTTTCCATGTTTATATATATTAAATGAAATTGTTATTTACATGATTAAGTGTTTCCAACATGTTAAGCAATCAAACTTGTTAAGACTTGATTAATTGAAATAGGTTTCATATAGACAATTGACCACCCAAGTTGACCGGTGATTCACGAACGTTAAAACTTGTAAAAACTATATGATGACATATATATGGTTATATATATAGTTAACATGATATTATGATAAGTAAACACATCATTAAGTATATTAACAATGAACTACATATGTAAAAACAAGACTACTAACTTAATGATTTTGAAACGAGACATATATGTAACGATTATCGTTGTAGCGACATTTAATGTATATATATCATATTAAGAGATAATCGTACATCATAATATCATGATAATATAATAATTTAAAATCTCTTTTGATATTATAAACATTGGGTTAACAACATTTAACAAGATCGTTAACCTAAAGGTTTCAAAACAACACTTACATGTAACGACTAATGATGACTTAACGACTCAGTTAAAATGTATATACATGTAGTGTTTTAATATGTATTCATACACTTTATAAAGACTTAAAGATACTTATCAAAATACTTCTACTTAACAAAAATACTTACAATTACATCCTCGTTCAGTTTCATCAACAATTCTACTCGTATGCACCCGTATTCGTACTCGTACAATACACAGCTTTTAGATGTATGTACTATTGGTATATACACTCCAATGATCAGCTCTTAGCAGCCCATGTGAGTCACCTGACACATGTGGGAACCATAATTTGGCAACTAGCATGAAATATCTCATAAAATTACAAAAATATGAGTAATCATTCATGACTTATTTACATGAAAACAAAATTACATATCCATTATATCTAATCCATACACCAACGACCAAAAATACCTACAAACACTTTCATTCTTCAATTTTATTCATGTAATTGATCTCTCTCAAGTTCTATCTTCAAGTTCTAAGTGTTCTTCATAAATTCCAAAAGTTCTAGTTTCATAAAATCAAGAATACTTACAAGATTGCAAGGTTACTTCCAAGTTTTCTAAATCCATTCCAAGTAATCATCCAAGATCAAGAAACTTTTGTTACTTAAAGTAGATTATCTTTCTAATACAAGGTAATAATCATATTCAAACTTTAATTCAATTTCTATAACTATAACAATCTTATTTCGAATGGAAATCTTACTTGAAATTATTTTCGTGTCATGATTCTGCTTCAAGAACTTTCAAGCCATCCAAGGATCCTTTGAAGCTAGATCCATTTTTCTCATTTACAGTAGGTTTATCTAAGGAACTTAAGGTAGTAATGATGTTCATTACATCATTCGATTCATACATAAAAAGCAGTCTTATTCAACGTTATAAACTTGTAATCACTAGAACATAGTTTAGTTAATTCTAAACTTGTTCGCAAATAAAGTTAATCCTTCTAACTAGACTTTTAAAATCAACTAAACACATGTTCTATATCTATATTATATGCTAACTTAATGATTTAAAACCCGGAAACACGATAAACACCATAAAACTGGATATACGCCGTCGTAATAAAACCGGGGGCTGTTTTGGTTGGGATAATTAAAAGCTAAGAAGAACTTTGATTTTAAAGCTATACTTCTGAAAAAATAATTTTTCTTATGAACATGAAACTATTTCCAAAAATCATGGTTAAACTCAAAGTGAAAGTATGTTTTTCAAAATGGTCATCAAGATGTCGTTCTTTCGACGGAAATGACTACCTCTTTCAAAAATGACTTGTAACTTGTATTTCTGACTATAAACTTATATTTTTTCTGTTTAGATTCATAAATTTAAGTTCAATACGAAACCGTGGCCAATGGAATCACTCAAAACGGATTAGAAACGAAGAAATGGTTAGTAAAACAAGATTGATAAAAACTACTCATTTTACCTACGTGAAAGTTAGTAATAAATCTATTCCAACCATAACCTAATCAACTTATATTGTATATTATGTAATCTTGAGATACCATAGATACGTATACAATGTTTCGACCTATCATGTCGACCCATCTATATATATATTGCGGAACAACCATAGACACTCTATATTTGAATGTTGGAGTTAGTTATACAGGGTTGAGGTTGATTCCAAAATATATATATATAGTTTGAGTTGTGATCAATACTGAGATATGTATACACTGGGTCGTGGATTGATTCAAGATAATATTTATCGATTTATTTCTGTACATCTAACTGTGGACAACTAGTTGTAGGTTACTAACAAGGACAGCTGACTTAATAAACTTAAAACATCAAAATGTATTAAAAGTTTTGTAAATATATTTTGAACATACTTTGATATATATATATATATATATATATATATATATATATATATATATATATATATATATATTATTATAGATTTGTGAATCAACCAGTGGCCAAGTCTTACTTTCCGACGAAGTAAAAATCTGTGAAAGTGAGTTATAGTCCCACTTTTAAAATCTAATATTTTTGGGATGAGAATACATGCAGGTTTTTTAAATGATTTACAAAATAGACACAAGTACGTGAAACTACATTCTATGGTTGAATTATCGAAATCGAATATGCCCCTTTTTATTAAGTCTGGTAATCTAAGAATTAGGGAACAGACACCCTAATTGACGCGAATCCTAAAGATATATCTATTGGGCCTAACAAACCCCATCCAAAGTACCGGATGCTTTAGTACTTCGAAATTTATATCATATCCGAAGGGTGTCCCGGAATGATGGGGATATTCTTATATATGCATCTTGTTAATGTCGGTTACCAGGTGTTCACCATATGAATGATTTTTATCTCTATGTATGGGATGTGTATTGAAATATGAAATCTTGTGGTCTATTGTTACGATTTGATATATATAGGTTAAACCTAAAACTCACCAACATTTTTGTTGACATTTAAAGCATGTTTATTCTCAGGTGAATACTAAGAGCTTCAGCTGTTGCATACTAAAATAAGGACAAGATTTGGAGTCCATGTTTGTATGATATTGTGTAAAAACTGCATTCAAGAAACTGATTTAGATGTAACATATTTGTATTGTAAACCATTATGTAATGGTCGTGTGTAAACAGGATATTTTAGATTATCATTATTTGATAATCTACGTAAAGCTTTTTAAACCTTTATTTATGAAATAAAGGTTATGGTTTGTTTTAAAAATGAATGCAGCCTTTGAAAAATGTCTCATATAGAGGTCAAAACCTCGCAACGAAATCAATTAATATGGAACGTTTTTAATCAATAAGAACGGGACATTTCAGTTGGTATCTGAGTGTTGGTCTTAGAGAACCAGAATTTTACATTAGTGTGTCTTATCGAGTTTGTTAGGTGCATTAGTGAGTCTGGACTTCGACCATTTGTACTTGAAAAAAAAAGATTGCTTAACAAATTTTGTTGGAAACTATATATTTTTAACATGTGAATATTATGTGATATATTAATCTCTTAACGTGTTTGATATTATGTGATAGATGTCTACCTCTAGAACTAGTCCCATTGACTCACCTAATAATAATGAAGAGTCAAATGTAAATTGGAATGATTCGTAGACTGATTCACAAGTTCCCGAAGAGGAACCTGAAGAAGAGTCGGAACCGGAAGAAGAATCGGAACCGGAAGAAGAATCAAAACCGGAAGAAGAACCAGTGGGGGGAATAATAAAACGGTTAAGTAGAAGAAAATCCTCAACCAACCGACCAAAGTTAATTATGGTCAACGGTGTTTCCGCCAAGGAAGCAAAATATTGGGAGGATTACCAATTCTCCGATGAATCGGATCCCGACGAGGATTCCGATGATGTTATAGAAACTACCCCAACTGAATTTAAAAAGGCAAAAGAGAACAATAAGGGAAAGGGCATAAAAATAGAGAAATCTGATTCTAACCCCGATGAACTTTATATATATCGTTAACACCCGTATTTCTTAAGTTGTAACAATAACCCGGGAACATCTAAACCACCAGGTTTTTCTAGACCAATGTGGAAAACGACGGCTCGTATTAGGGGAACATCATATATCCCTAAAAACTTAGCAAAAAGAACCAAGTTTGAAAAAGAAGAAACGAGTGAGTCGGAATAAGATAGTTGTATTTGTGCGGTATAATATATGTAATATAGTGTGCTTATGTTTTACGATATATGTAAAAATTGCTTATATTAATAAGTATCTTTTATGAATCTAACTCTTGTCTATTTTACAGTATAAAAACACAAAATGGATAGACAACCCAATATTTTAGAAGACTTACCCAGAGACATGAATGATGAAATCTTGTCTAGAGTCGGTCAGAATTCCTCGGCACAACTATTTATGGCAAAATCAGTTTGTAAGACATTCGAAGAACGTTCCAAGAATGCCTTGGTTTATAAAAGGCTTTCGTTTGAAAGATGGGGGATATCACATTGGGAAACCCATAAGTTACGATGTGTTTACTTTGACGCATATATTGCTGGGAACCCAAATGCTATTTTACGCAACGGGTTAAGAAATTATTTTGACTCAATGTATCCGAATATAGGACTTCATGATTTAGAAAAAGCGGCTAACATGCAACATAAAGAAGCATGTTATGCTTATGGGTTAGTAATGTTCGCTTCTCACCAAAGTGAGAAAAAGAACATCGGGCTACAACTATTAAATAAAACATTCCCACAAGTGACGGAGTCGGTAATTGGGGTAAGAAATGAGGTTTTTAGGTTATTACGAGACTGTTGGTCATTACGTAACCTTCACCCTTTTGACGACGTTACAACACGTTGTCATACTATCGGTCACAACGGTTACGTTCCGCAAGACCAAGGATGGGAAGTGGTATTAGTAAAACCAGAATGCATGACTTGTTTCTGGACGTATGAATTACGTGTCTTTGTTGCCTTTGCTGAACGCCTTATTTATTAGCTAGAATTATCTTCGCAACTACTTTGTATCAAAGTTTTATGTGCTATATTTCATGCTATATGTAAAATAGCGGTATTGTAAGTTTGCAAGTTATTGTATAAAGGTTTGAATATGATATATATATATTTTTTTTTTGTGATTAGTTTTTCATATAGAATTGTAGTAGTTGAAATGGTATGTTAGCTACTAAGTATGAACTTAACGGGTAGGTACTAACCGAATTAAAGAGTATAAAATGCTAATATGAAGAAAGAGCTTTTATAAATAAGTGAGGCCTTGCTTCATTGGTATCCATGTTTCATGGATTCGTGAGTGACCCAGGTTCGAGTCTAACAACTAACAACTAACCTTGCCTTTCAAAAAAAAAAAATAAGTTCATATTACGCTACGAAATACTATTGACTACTCTTGATATTCTATATGATTAACTCGTTTCATTTGACTATTTTGAAGGAAATGGCACCGGCTACTCGACACACCTTGAATATGAGTGAAGAGGAATTTTGTGCCTTTCTTGCTTCAAACATAGCCGCAGTACAGGTTGCGCTACATACCAACAATAACCTTGGATCTAGCAGTACAGGAAATCGTGTAGAATGCACCTACAAAGAATTCACTGCCTGCAAACCTTTGGAATTTGATGGAACCGAAGGACCGATCGGATTGAAACGGTGGACCGAGAAGGTCGAATCGGTGTTTTCCATAAGTAAGTGTACTGAAGAGGAAAAAGTAAAGTACGCTACGCATACCTTCACAGGTTCTGCGTTAACATGGTGGAATACCTATCTAGAGCAAGTGGGACAAGATGATGCATACGCACTACTGTGGTCAGCATTCAAGCACTTGATGAACGAGAAGTACCATCCCAGAACCGAGGTCAATAAGCTTAAGACAGAACTTAGAGGGTTACGAACCCAAGGATTTGATATTACCATGTACGAAAGACGATTCACAGAATTGTGCTTATTGTGTCCGGGAGCTTTTGAAGATGAGGAAGAGAAGATCGACGCGTTTGTGAAAGGATTACCGGAAAGAATCCAAGAAGATATAAGTTCACACGAGCCCGCCTCCATACAACAGGCATGTAGAATGGCTCACAAACTAGTGAACCAGATTGAAGAAAGAATTAAAGAACAGACTGCTGAAGAGGCCAATGTGAAGCAAGTCAAAAGAAAGTGGGAGGAAAACGGTGATAAGAATCACCAATACAACAACAACAGCAATTACACCAATAATCGCAACAACTATCCCAACAATCGCAACATCAATCGCAACTACAACAAACGGCCCAACAACAACAACAACAACAATAACAACAACAACAACAACAACTACAACAATCATCCCAACAACAATAATAACCGCAACAACAACAACAATCAAAAGCAGCTATGCCAAAGGTGTGAAAAGTATCACTCGGGGTTCTGCACCAAATTTTGCAACAAGTGTAAAAGAAATGGTCATAGCGCGGTGAAGTGTGAGGTCTACGGACCAGGGGTTAACAGAACGAAAGGAACAAATGGTGTCGGAACGAGTAATGGCGGAGTAAGTAGTGTCGGAGCAAGTTATGCCAATGTAGTTTGTTATAAATGTGGAAAACCGAGCCACATTATTAGAAATTGCCCGAACCAGGAGAACACGAATGGACAAGTCCGCGGAAGAGTTTTCAATATTAATGCGGGAGAGTCACAGGAAGACCCGGAGCTTGTTACGGGTACGTTTCTTATTGACAATAAATCTGCTTACGTTTTATTTGATTCGGGTGCGGATAGAAGCTATATGAGTAGAGATTTTTAGGCTAAATTAAGTTGCCCATTGACGCCTTTGGATAGTAAATTTTTACTCGAATTAGCAAATGGTAAATTAATTTCAGCAGATAATATATGTCGGAATCGAGAAATTAAACTGGTTAGCGAAACATTTAAGATTGACTTGATACAAGTAGAGTTAGGGAGTTTAGATGTGATAATCGGTATGGACTGGTTGAAAGAAGTGAAAGCAGAGATCGTTTATTACAAAAATGCAATTCGCATTATACGAGAAAAAGGAAAACCCTTAATGGTGTACGGAGAAAAGGGCAACACGAAGCTACATCTTATTGGTAATTTGAAGGCACAAAAACTAATAAGAAAAGGTTGCTATGTTGTTCTAGCACACGTCGAGAAAGTACAAACTGAAGAAAAGAGCATCAATGATGTTCTCGTCGCAAAAGAATTTCCCGATGTATTTCCGAAAGAATTACCGGGATTACCCCCACATCGATCCGTTGAATTTCAAATAGATCTTGTACCAGGAGCTGCACCAATAGCTCGTGCCCCTTACAGACTTGCACCCAGCGAGATGAAAGAACTGCAAAGTCAATTACAAGAACTTTTAGAATGTGGTTTCATTCGACCAAGCACATCACCGTGGGGAGCTCCTGTTTTGTTTGTCAAGAAGAAAGATGGTACATTCAGGTTGTGTATCGACTACCGAGAGTTGAACAAACTTACCATCAAGAACCGCTACCCACTACCGAGAATCGACGACTTATTTGATCAACTACAAGGCTCGTCTGTTTATTCAAAGATTGACTTACGTTCCGGGTATCATCAAATGCGGGTGAAAGAAGATGATATTCCAAAGACTGCTTTTAGGACGCGTTATGGTCATTACGAGTTTATGATTATGCCGTTTGGATTGACTAACGCACCAGCTGTGTTCATGGACCTTATGAACCGAGTGTGTGGACCATACCTTGACAAGTTTGTCATTG
The DNA here is from genome assembly GCF_046630445.1 of Rutidosis leptorrhynchoides. Classification (NCBI taxonomy): domain Eukaryota; kingdom Viridiplantae; phylum Streptophyta; class Magnoliopsida; order Asterales; family Asteraceae; genus Rutidosis; species Rutidosis leptorrhynchoides. Next base: position 232,011,943 of record NC_092343.1, on the reverse strand, counting down.
TTTTCATTGATGACATACTTATTTACTCAAAGAATGACCAAGAACACGGTGAACATTTGAGAAAGGTGTTAGAAGTATTGAGGAAGGAAGAATTTTACGCTAAGTTTTCAAAGTGTGCATTTTGGTTGGAAGAAGTTCAATTCCTCGGTCACATAGTGAACAAAGAAGGTATTAAGGTGGATCCGGCAAAGATAGAAACTGTTGAAAAGTGGGAAACCCCGAAAACTCCGAAACACATACGCCAGTTTTTAGGACTAGCTGGTTACTACAGAAGGTCATCCAAGACTTTTCCAAAATAGCAAAACCCTTGACTGCATTAACGCATAAAGGGAAGAAATTTGAATGGAAGGATGAACAAGAGAAAGCGTTCCAGTTATTGAAGAAAAAGCTAACTACGGCACCTATATTGTCATTGCCTGAAGGGAATGATGATTTTGTGATTTATTGTGATGCATCAAAGCAAGGTCTCGGTTGTGTATTAATGCAACGAACAAAGGTGATTGCTTATGCGTCTAGACAATTGAAGATTCACGAACAAAATTATATGACGCATGATTTGGAATTAGGCGCGGTTGTTTTTGCATTAAAGACTTGGAGGTACTACTTATATGGGGTCAAAAGTATTATATATACCGACCATAAAAGTCTTCAACACATATTTAATCAGAAACAACTGAATATGAGGCAGCATAGGTGGATTGAATTGTTGAATGATTACGACTTTGAGATTCGTTACCAACCGGGGAAGGCAAATGTGGTAGCCGACGCCTTGAGCAGGAAGGACAGAGAACCCATTCGAGTAAAATCTATGAATATAATGATTCACAATAACCTTACTACTCAAATAAAGGAGGTGCAACAAGGAGTTTTAAAAGAGGGAAATTTAAAGGATGAAATACCCAAAGGATCGGAGAAGCATCTTAATATTCGGGAAGACGGAACCCGGTATGGGGCTGAAAGGATTTGGGTACCAAAATTTAGAGATATGAGAGACATGGTACTTAGAGAAGCTCATAAAACCAGATACTCAATACATCCTGGAACGAGGAAGATGTACAAGGATCTCAAGAAACATTTTTGGTGGCCGGGTATGAAAGCTGATGTTGCTAAATACGTAGAATAATGTTTGACATGTTCTAAGGTCAAAGCTGAGCATCAGAAACCATCAGGTCTACTTCAACAACCCGAAATCCCGAAATGGAAATGGGAAAACATTACCATGGATTTCATCACTAAATTGCCAAGGACTGCAAGTGGTTTTGATACTATTTGGGTAATAGTTGATCGTCTCACCAAATCAGCACACTTCCTGCCAATAAGAGAAGATGACAAGATGGAGAAGTTAGCACGACTGTATTTGAAGGAAGTCATCTCCAGACATGGAATACCAATCTCTATTATCTCCGATAGGGATGGCAGATTTATTTCAAGATTCTGGCAGACATTACAGCAAGCATTAGGAACTCGTCTAGACATGAGTACTGCCTATCATCCACAAACTGATGGGCAGAGCGAAAGGACGATACAAACGCTTGAGGACATGCTACGAGCATGTGTTTTTGATTTCGAAAACAGTTGGGATCGACATCTACCGTTAGCAGAATTTTCCTACAACAACAGCTACCATTCAAGCATTGAGATGGCACCGTTTGAAGCACTTTATGGTAGAAAGTGCAGGTCTCTGATTTGTTGGAGTGAAGTAGGGGATAGACAGATTACGGGTCCGGAGATAATACAAGAAACTACCGAGAAAATCATCCAAATTCAACAAAGATTGAAAACCGCCTAGAGTCGACAAAAGAGCTACGCTGACATTAAAAGAAAAGATATAGAATTTGAAATTGGAGAGATGGTCATGCTTAAAGTTGCACCTTGGAAAGGCGTTGTTCGATTTGGTAAACGAGAGAAATTAAATCCAAGGTATATTGGACCATTCAAGATTATTGATCGTGTCGGACTAGTAGCTTACCGACTTGAGTTACCTCAACAACTCGCGGCTGTACATAACACTTTCCACGTCTCGAATTTGAAGAAATGTTTTGCTAAAGAAGATCTCACTATTCCGTTAGATGAAATCCAAATCAACGAAAAACTTCAATTTATCGAAGAACCCGTCGAAATAATGGATCGTGAGGTTAAAGACTTAAGCAAAACAAGATACCAATTGTTAAGGTTCGATGGAATGCTCGTAGAGGACTCGAGTTCACCTGGGAATGAGAAGATCAGATAAAGAAGAAATACCCACACTTATTTTATCCAGAAGATACGTCAACACCTCCAACTGCTTAAAATTTCGGGACGAGATTTATTTAACGGGTAGGTACTGTAGTGACCTGAACTTTTCCATGTTTATATATATTAAATGAAATTGTTATTTACATGATTAAGTGTTTCCAACATGTTAAGCAATCAAACTTGTTAAGACTTGATTAATTGAAATAGGTTTCATATAGACAATTGACTACCCAAGTTGACCAGTGATTCACGAACGTTAAAACTTGTAAAAACTATATGATGACATATATATGGTTATATATATAGTTAACATGATATTATTATAAGTAAACATATCATTAAGTATATTAACAATGAACTACATATGTAAAAACAAGACTACTAACTTAATGATTTTGAAACGAGACATATATGTAACGATTATCGTTGTAACGACATTTAATGTATATATATCATATTAAGAGATATTCGTACATCATAATATCATGATAATATAATAATTTAAAATCTCTTTTGATATTATAAACATTGGGTTAACAACATTTAACAAGATCGTTAACCTAAAGGTTTCAAAACAACACTTACATGTAACGACTAACGATGACTTAACGACTCAGTTAAAATGTATATACATGTAGTGTTTTAATATGTATTCATAAACTTTTGAAAGACTTCAAGACACTTATAAAAATACTTCTACTTAACAAAAATGCATACAATTACATCCTCGTTCAGTTTCATCAACAATTCTACTCGTATGCACCCGTATTCGTACTCGTACAATACACAGCTTTTAGATGTATGTACTATTGGTATATACACTCCAATGATAAGCTCTTAGCAGCCCATGTGAGTCACCTAACACATGTGGGAACCATCATTTGGTAACTAGCATGAAATATCTCATAAAATTACAAAAATATGAGTAATCATTCATGACTTATTTACATGAAAACAAAATTACATATCCTTTATATCTAATCCATACACCAACGGCCAAAAACACCTACAAACACTTTAATTATTCAATTTTCTTCATCTAATTGATCTCTCTCAAGTTCTATCTTCAAGTTCTAAGTGTTCTTCATAAATTCCAAAAGTTCTAGTTTCATAAAATCAAGAATACTTACAAGATTGCAAGTTTACTTCCAAGTTTTCTAAATCCATTCCAAGTAATCATCCAAGATCAAGAAACTTTTGTTACTTACAGTAGGTTATATTTCTAATACAAGGTAATAATCATATTCAAACTTGAATTCAATTTCTATAACTATAACAATCTTATTTCGAGTGGAAATCTTACTTGAAATTGTTTTCGTGTCATGATTCTGCTTCAAGAACTTTCAAGCCATCCAAGGATCCTTTGAAGCTAGATCTATTTTTCTCATTTCCAGTAGGTTTATCCAAGGAACTTGAGGTAGTAATGATGTTCATAACATCATTCGATTCATACATAAAAAGCTGTCTTATTCAACGTTATAAACTTGTAATCACTAGAATATAGTTTAGTTAATTCTAAACTTGTTCGCAAATAAAGTTAATCCTTCTAACTAGACTTTTAAAATCAACTAAACACATGTTCTATATCTATATTATATGCTAACTTAATGATTTAAAACCCGGAAACACGATAAACACCATAAAACTGGATATACGCCGTCGTAGTAAAACCGGGGGCTGTTTTGGTTGAGATAATTAAAAGCTAAGAAGAACTTTGATTTTAAAGCTATACTTCTGAAAAAATGATTTTTCTTATGACATGAAACTATATCCAAAAATCATGGTTAAACTTAAAGTGAAAGTATGTTTTTCAAAATGGTCATCAAGATGTCGTTCTTTCGACGGAAATGACTACCTCTTTCAAAAATGACTTGTAACTTCTATTTCTGACAATAAACTTATATTTTTTCTGTTTAGATTCATAAAGTTAAGTTCAATACGAAACTGTGGCCACTGGAATCACTCAAAACGGATTAGAAACGAAGAAATGGCGAGTAAAACAAGATTGATAAAAACTACTCATTTTACCTACGTGAAAGTTAGTAATAAATCTATTCCAACCATAACCTAATCAACTTATATTGTATATTATGTAATCTTGAGATACATAGACACGTATACAATGTTTCAACCTATCATGTCAACCCATCTATATATAAATATATATATATATATATATATATATATATATATATATATATATATATATATATATATATATATATATATATATATATATATATATATATATATATATATATATATATATATATATATATATATAGTTTGAGTTGTGATCAATACTGAGATACGTATACACTGGGTTGTGGATTGATTCAAGATAATATTTATCGATTTATTTCTGTACATCTAACTGTGGACAACTAGTTGTAGGTTACTAATGAGGATAGCTGACTTAATAAACTTAAAACATCAAAATGTATTAAAAGTTTTGTAAATATATTTTGAACATACTTTGATATATATGTATATATTGTTATAGGTTTGTGAATCAACCAGTGGCCAAGTCTTACTTCCTGACGAAGTAAAAATCTGTGAAAGTGAGTTATAGTCCCACTTTTAAAATCTAATATTTTTGGGATGAGAATACATGCAGGTTTTATAAATGATTTACAAAATAGACACAAGTACGTGAAACTACATTCTATGGTTGAATTATTGAAATCGAATATGCCCCTTTTTATTAAGTCTGGTAATCTAAGAATTAGGGAACAGACACCCTAATTGATGCGAATCCTAAAGATATATCTATTGGGCCTAACAAATCCCATCCAAAGTACCGGATGCTTTAGTACTTCGAAATTTATATCATATCCGAAGGTTGTCCCGGAATGATGGGGATATTCTTATATATGCATCTTGTTAATGTCGGTTACCAGGTGTTCACCATATGAATGATTTTTATCTCTATGTATGGGATGTGTATTGAAATATGAAATCTTGTGGTCTATTGTTACGATTTGATATATATAGGTTAAACCTATAACTCACCAACATTTTTGTTGACATTTAAAGCATGTTTATTCTCAGGTGAATACTAAGAGCTTCTGCTGTTGCATACTAAAATAAGGTCAAGATTTGGAGTCCATGTTTGTATGATTTTGTGTAAAAACTGCATTCAAAAACTGATTTAGATGTAACATATTTGTATTGTAAACCATTATGTAATGGTCGTGTGTAAACAGAATATTTTAGATTATCATTATTTGATAATCTACGTAAAGCTTTTTAAACCTTTATTTATGAAATAAAGGTTATGGTTTGTTTTAAAAATGAATGCAGCCTTTGAAAAACGTCTCATATAGAGGTCAAAACCTCGCAACGAAATCAATTAATATGGAACGTTTTTAATCAATAAGAATGGGACATTTCAGTTGGTATCCGAGCATTGGTCTTAGAGAACCAGAATTTTATATTAGTGTGTCTTATCGAGTTTGTTAGGTGCATTAGTGAGTCTGGACTTCGAGCGTGTTTATTTGAAAAAAAAAAAAAAGATTGCTTAACAAATTTTGTTGGAAACTATATATTTTTAACATGTGAATATTATGTGATATATTAATCTCTTAACGTGTTTGATATTATGTGATAGATGTCTACCTCTAGAACTAGTCCCATTGACTCACCTAATAATAATGAAGAGTCAAATGTAAATTGGAATGATTCGTGGACTGATTCACAAGTTCCCGAAGAGGAACCGGAAGAAGAGTCGGAACCGGAAGAAGAACCAGTGGGGGAAATAATAAAATGGTTAAGTAGAAGAAAATCCTCAACTAACCGACCAAAGTTAATTATGGTCAACGGTGTTTCCGCCAAGGAAGCAAAATATTGGGAGGATTACCAATTCTCCAATGAATCGGATCCCGACGAGGATTCCGATGATGTTATAGAAATTACCCCAACTGAATTTAAAAAGGCAAAAGAGAACAATAAGGGAAAGGGTATAAAAATAGAGAAATCTGATTCTAACCCCGATGAACTTTATATGTATCGTCAACACCCATATTTCTTAAGTTGTAACAATAACCCGGGAACCTCTAAACCACCAGGTTTTTCTAGACCAATGTGGAAAACGACGGCTCGTATTAGGGGAACATCATATATCCCTAAAAACTTAGCAAAAAGAACCAAGTTCAAAAAAGAAGAAATGAGTGAGTCGGAATAAGATAGTTGTATTTGTGCGGTGTAATATATGTAATATAGTGTGCTTATGCTTTACGATATATGTAAAAATTGATTGTATTAATAAGTATCTTTTATGAATCTAACTCTTGTCTATTTTACAGTATAAAAACACAAAATGGATAGACAACCCAATATTTTAGAAGACTTACCCGGAGACATGATTGATGAAATCTTGTCTAGAGTCGGTCAGAATTTCTCAGCACAACTATTTATGGCAAAATCAGTTTGTAAGACATTCGAAGAACATTCCAAGAATGCCTTAGTTTATAAAAGGCTTTTGTTTGAAAGATGGGGGATATCACATTGGGAAACCCATAAGTTACGATGTATTTACTTTGACGCATATATTGCTGGGAACCCAAATGCTATTTTACGCAACGGGTTAAGAAATTATTTTGACTCAATGTATCCGAATATAGGACTTCATGATTTAGAAAAAGCGGCTAACATGCAACATAAAGAAGCATGTTATGCTTATGGGTTAGTAATGTTCGCTTCTCACCAAAGTGATAAAAAGAACATCGGGCTACAACTATTAAACAAAATGTTCCCACAAGTGACGGAGTCGGTAATTGGGGTAAGAAATGAGGTTTTTAGGTTATTACGAGACTGTTGGTCATTACGTAACCTTCAACCTTTTGACAACGTTACAACACGTTGTCATACTATCGGTCACAACGGTTACGTTCCGCAAGACCAAGGATGGGAAGTGGTATTAGTAAAACCAGAATGCATGACTTGTTTCTGGACGTATGAATTACGTGTCTTTGTTGCCTTTGATGAACGCCTTATTTATTAGCTAGAATTATCTTCGCAACTACTTTGTATCAAAGTTTTATGTGCTATATTTCATGCTATATGTTGCAAGTTATTGTATAAAGGGTTGAATATGATATATTTTTTTTTGTTGTGATTAGTTTTTCATATAGAATTGTAGTAGTTGAAATGGTATGTTAGCTACTAAGTATGAACTTAACGGGTAGGTACTACCCGAATTAAAGAGTATAAAACGCTAATATGAAGAAAGAGCTTTTATAAATAAGTTCATATTACGCAACAAAATACTATTGACTACTCTTAATATTCTATATGCTTAACTCGTTTCATTTGACTATTTTGAAGGAAATGGCACCGACTACTCGACACACCTTGAATATGAGTGAAGAGGAATTTCGTGCCTTTCTTGCTTCAAACATAGCCGCAGTACAGGCTGCGCTACATACCAACAATAACATTGGATCTAGCAGTACAGGAAATCGTGTAGGATGCACCTACAAAGAATTCACTGCCTGCAAACCTTTGAAATTTGATGGAACCGAAGGACCGATCGGATTGAAACGGTGGACCGAGAAGGTCGAATCAGTGTTTGCCATAAGTAAGTGTACTGAAGAGGACAAAGTGAAGTACGCTACGCATACCTTCACTGGTTCTGCGTTAACATGGTGGAATACCTATCTAGAGCAAGTGGGACAAGATGATGCTTACGCACTACCGTGGTCAGCATTCAAGCATTTGATGAACGAGAAGTACCGTCCCAGAACCGAGGTCAATAAGCTCAAGATAGAACTTAGAGGGTTACGAACCCAAGAATTTGATATTACCACGTACGAAAGACGATTCACAGAATTGTGCTTATTGTGTCCGGGAGCGTTCGTAGATGAGGAAGAGAAGATCGACGCGTTTGTGAAAGGATTACCGGAAAGAATCCAAGAAGATATAAGTTCACACGAGCCCGCCTCCATACAACAGGCATGTAGAATGGCGCACAAACTAGTGAACCAGATTGAAGAAAGAATTAAAGAACAGACTGCTGAAGAGGCCAATGTGAAGCAAGTCAAAAGAAAGTGGGAGGAAAATGGTGATAAGAATCACCAATACAACAACAACAGCAATTACAACAATAATCGCAACAACTATCCCAACAATCGCAACATCAATCGCAACTACAACAAACGGCCCAACAACAACAACTACAACAACAACAATAACAACAACAACAACAACAACAACTACAACAATCATCCCAACAACAATAATAACCGCAACAACAACAACAATCAGAAGCAGCTATGCCAAAGGTGTGAAAAGTATCACTCGGAGTTCTGCACCAAATTTTGCAACAAGTGTAAAAGAAATGGTCATAGCGCGGTGAAGTATGAGGTCTACGGACTAGGGGTTAACAGAACGAAAGGAACAAATGGTGTCGGAACGAGTAATGGTGGAGTAAGTAGTGTCGGAGCAAGTTATGCCAATGTAGTTTGTTATAAATGTGGAAAACCGGGCCACATTATTAGAAATTGCCCGAACCAGGAGAACACGAATGGACAAGTTCGCGGAAGAGTTTTCAATATTAATGCGGCAGAGGCACAGGAAGACCCGGAGCTTGTTACGGGTACATTTCTTATTGACAATAAATCTACTTACGTTTTATTTGATTCGGGTGCGGATAGAAGCTATATGAGTAGAGATTTTTGTGCTAAATTAAGTTGCCCATTGACGCCTTTGGATAGTAAATTTTTACTCGAATTAGCAAATGGTAAATTAATTTCAGCAGATAATATATGTCGGAATCGAGAAATTAAACTGGTTAGCGAAACATTTAAGATTGACTTGATACCAGTAGAGTTAGGGAGTTTTGATGTGATAATCGGTATGGACTGGTTGAAAGAAGTGAAAGCAGAGATCGTTTGTTACAAAAATGCAATTCGCATTATACGAGAAAAAGGAAAACCCTTAATGGTGTACGGAGAAAAGGGCAACACGAAGCTACATCTTATTAGTAATTTGAAGGCACAAAAACTAATAAGAAAAGGTTGCTATGCTGTTCTAGCACACGTCGAGAAAGTACAAACTGAAGAAAAGAGTATCAATGATGTTCCCGTCGCAAAAGAATTTCCCGATGTATTTCCGAAAGAATTACCGGGATTACCCCCACATCGATCCGTTGAATTTCAAATAGATCTTGTACCAGGAGCTGCACCAATAGCTCGTGCTCCTTACAGACTCGCACCCAGCGAGATGAAAGAACTGCAAAGTCAATTACAAGAACTTTTAGAACGTGGTTTCATTCGACCAAGCACATCACAGTGGGGAGCTCTGGTTTTGTTTGTCAAGAAGAAAGATGGTACATTCAGGTTGTGTATCGACTACCGAGAGTTGAACAAACTTACCATCAAGAACCGCTACCCACTACCGACAATCGACGACTTACTTGATCAACTACAAGGCTCGAATGTTTATTCAAAGATTGACTTACGTTCCGGGTATCATCAAATGCGGGTGAAAGAAGATGATATTCCAAAGACTGCTTTTAGGACGCGTTATGGTCATTACGAGTTTATGGTTATGCCGTTTGGATTGACTAACGCACCAGCTGTGTTCATGGACCTTATGAACCGAGTGTGTGGACCATACCTTGACAAGTTTGTCATTGTTTTCATTGATGACATACTTATTTACTCAAAGAATGACCAAGAACACGGTGAACATTTGAGAAAGGTGTTAGAAGTATTGAGGAAGGAAGAATTGTACGCTAAGTTTTCAAAGTGTGCATTTTGGTTGGAAGAAGTTCAATTCCTCGGTCACATAGTGAACAAAGAAGGTATTAAGGTAGATCCGGCAAAGATAGAAACTGTTGAAAAGTGGGAAACCCCGAAAACTCTGAAACACATACTCCAGTTTTTAGAACTAGCTGGTTACTACAGAAGGTTCATCCAAGACTTTTCCAGAATAGCAAAACCCTTGACTGCATTAACGCATAAAGGGAAGAAATTTGAATGGAAGGATGAACAAGAGAAAGCGTTCCAGTTATTGAAGAAAAAGCTAACTACGGCACCTATATTGTCATTGCCTGAAGGGAATGATGATTTTGTGATTTATTGTGACGCATCAAAGCAAGGTCTCGGTTGTGTATTAATGCAATGAACAAAGGTGATTGCTTATGCGTCTAGACAATTGAAGATTCACGAACAAAATTATACGACGCATGATTTGGAATTAGGCTCGGTTGTTTTTGCATTAAAGACTTGGAGGCACTACTTATATGGGGTCTAAAGTATTATATATACCGACCACAAAAGTCTTCAACACATATTTAATCAGAAACAACTGAATATGAGGCAGTGTAGGTGGATTAAATTGTTGAATGATTACGACTTTAAGATTCGTTACCATCCGGGGAAGGCAAATGTGGTAGCCGACGCCTTGAGCAGGAAGGACAGAGAACCCATTCGAGTGAAATCTATGAATATAATGATTCACAATAATCTTACTACTCAAATAAAGGAGGCGCAACAAGGAGTTTTAAAAGAGGGAAATTTAAAGGATGAAATACCCAAAGGATCGGAGAAGCATCTTAATATTCGGGAAGACGGAACCCGGTATAGGGCTGAAAGGATTTGGGTACCAAAATTTGGAGATATGAGAGAAATGGTACTTAGAAAAGCTCATAAAACCAGATACTCAATACATCCTGGAACGGGGAAGATGTACAAGGATCTCAAGAAACATTTTTGGTGGCCGGGTATGAAAGCCGATGTTGCTAAATACGTAGGAGAATGTTTGACGTGTTCTAAGGTCAAAGCTGAGCATCAGAAACCATCAGGTCTACTTCAACAACCCGAAATCCCGGAATGGAAATGGGAAAACATTACCATGGATTTCATCACTAAATTGCCAAGGACTGCAAGTGGTTTTTATACTATTTGGGTAATAGTTGATCGTCTCACCAAATCAGTACACTTCCTGCCAATAAGAGAAGATGACAAGATGGAGAAGTTAGCACGACTGTATTTGAAGGAAGTAGTCTCCAGACATGGAATACCAATCTCTATTATCTCTGATAGGGATGGCAGATTTATTTCAAGATTCTGGCAGACATTACAGCAAGCATTAGGAACTCGTCTAGACATGAGTACTACCTATAATCCACAAACTGATGGGCAGAGCGAAAGGACGATACAAATGCTTGAAGACATGCTACGAGCATGTGTTATTGATTTCGTAAACAATTAGGATCAACATCTACCGTTAGTAGAATTTTCCTACAACAACAGCTACCATTCAAGCATTGAGATGGCGCCGTTTGAAGCACTTTATCGTAGAAAGTGCAGGTCTCCGATTTGTTGGAGTGAAGTGGGGGATAGACAGATTACGGGTCCGGAGATAATACAAGAAACTACCGAGAAGATCATCCAAATTCAACAACGGTTGAAAACCGCCCAAAGTCGACAAAAGAGCTACGCTGACATTAAAAGAAAAGATATAGAATTTGAAATTGGAGAGATGGTCATGCTTAAAGTTGCACCTTGGAAAGGCGTTGTTCGATTTGGTAAATGAGGGAAATTAAATCCAAGGTATATTGGACCATTCAAGATTATTGATCGTGTCGGACCAGTAGCTTACCGACTTGAGTTACCTCAACAACTCGCGGCTGTACATAACACTTCTCGAATTTGAAGAAATGTTTTGCTAAAGAAGATCTCACTATTCCGTTAGATGAAATCCAAATCAACGAAAAACTTCAATTTATCGAAGAACCCGTCGAAATAATGGATCGTGAGGTTAAAAGACTTAAGCAAAAAAAGATACCAATTGTTAAGGTTCGATGGAATGCTCGTAGAGGACCCGAGTTCACCTGGGAATGAGAAGATTAGATAAAGAAGAAATACCCACACTTATTTCCAGAAGATACGTCAACACCTCCAACTGCTTAAAATTTCGGGACGAGATTTATTTAACGGGTAGGTACTGTAGTGACCCGAACTTTTCCATGTTTATATATATTAAATGAAATTGTTATTTACATGATTAAGTGTTTCCAACATGTTAAGCAATCAAACTTGTTAAGACTTGATTAATTGAAATAGGTTTCATATAGACAATTGACCACCCAAGTTGACCGGTGATTCACGAATGTTAAAACTTGTAAAAACTATATGATGACATATATATGGTTATATATATAGTTAACATGATATTATGATAAGTAAACATATCATTAAGTATATTAACAATGAACTACATATGTAAAAACAAGACTACTAACTTAATGATTTTGAAACGAGACATATATGTAACGATTATCGTTGTAACGACATTTAATGTATATATATCATATTAAGAGATATTCGTACATCATAATATCATGATAATATAATAATTTAAAATCTCTTTTGATATTATAAACATTGGGTTAACAACATTTAACAAGATCGTTAACCTAAAGGTTTCAAAACAACACTTACATGTAACGACTAACGATGACTTAACGACTCAGTTAAAATGTATATACATGTAGTGTTTTAATATGTATTCATACACTTTTGAAAGACTTCAAGACACTTATCAAAATACTTCTACTTAACAAAAATGCTTACAATTACATCCTCATTCAGTTTCATTAACAATTCTACTCGTATGCACCCGTATTCGTACTCGTACAATACACAGCTTTTAGATGTATGTACTATTGGTATATACACTCCAATGATCAGCTCTTAGCAGCTCATGTGAGTTACCTAACACAGGTGGGAACCATCATTTGGAAACTAGCATGAAATATCTCATAAAATTACAAAAATATGAGTAATCATTCATGACTTATTTACATGAAAACAAAATTACATATCCTTTATATCTAATCCATACACCAATGACCAAAAACACCTACAAACACTTTCATTCTTCAATTTTATTCATCTAATTGATCTCTCTCAAGTTCTATCTTCAAGTTCTAAGTGTTCTTCATAAATTCCAAAAGTTCTAGTTTCAAAAATCAAGAATACTTACAAGATTGCAAGTTTACTTCCAAGTTTTCTAAATTCATTCCAAGTAATCATCCAAGATCAAGAAACTTTTGTTACTTAAAGTAGGTTATCTTTCTAATACATGGTAATAATCATATTCAAACTTTAATTCAATTTCTATAACTATAACAATCTTATTTCGAGTGGAAATCTTACTTGAAATTGTTTTCGTGTCATGATTCTGCTTCAAGAACTTTCAAGCCATCCAAGGATCCTTTGAAGCTAGATCTATTTTTCTCATTTCTAGTAGGTTTATCCAAGGAACTTGAGGTAGTAATGATGTTCATAACATCATTCGATTCATACATAAAAAGCTGTCTTATTCAACGTTATAAACTTGTAATCACTAGAACATAGTTTAGTTAATTCTAAACTTGTTCGCAAATAAAGTTAATCCTTCTAACTAGACTTTTAAAATCAACTAAACACATGTTCTATATCTATATGATATGCTAACTTAATGATTTAAAACCCGGAAACACGATAAACACCATAAAGTTGGATATACGCCGTCGTAGTAAAACCGGGGGCTGTTTTGGTTGGGATAATTAAAAGCTAAGAAGAACTTTGATTTTAAAGCTATACTTCTGGAAAAATGATTTTTCTTATGAACATGAAACTATATCCAAAAATCATGGTTAAACTCAAAGTGAAAGTATGTTTTTCAAAATGGTCATCAAGATGTCGTTCTTTCGACGGAAATGACTACCTCTTTCAAAAATGACTTGTAACTTGTATTTCTGACTATAAACTTATATATTTTCTGTTTAGATTCATAAATTTAAGTTCAATACGAAATCGTGGCCACTGGAATCACTCAAAACGGATTAGAAACGAAGAAATGGCGAGTAAAACAAGATTGATAAAAACTACTCATTTTACCTACGTGAAAGTTAGTAATAAATCTATTCCAACCATAACCTAATCAACTTATATTGTATATTATTTAATCCTGAGATACCATAGACACGTATACAATGTTTCGACCTATCATGTCGACCCATCTATATATATATTGCGGAACAACCATAGACACTCTATATGTGAATGTTGGAGTTAGCTATACAGGGTTGAGGTTGATTCCAAAATATATATATAGTTTGAGTTGTGATCAATACTGAGATACGTATACACTGGGTCGTGGATTGATTCAAGATAATATTTATCGATTTATTTCTGTACATCTAACTGTGGACAACTAGTTGTAGGTTACTAACGAGGACAGCTGACTTAATAAACTTAAAACATCAAAATGTATTAAAAGTTTTGTAAATATATTTTGAACATACTTTGATATATATGTATATATTGTTATAGGTTTGTGAATCAACCAGTGGCCAAGTCTTACTTCCCGACGAAGTAAAAATCTGTGAAAGTGAGTTATAGTCCCACTTTTAAAATCTAATATTTTTGGGATGAGAATACATGTAGGTTTTATAAATGATTTACAAAATAGACACAAGTACATGAAACTACATTCTATGGTTAAATTATCGAAATCGAATATGTCCCTTTTTATTAAATCTGGTAATCTAAGAATTAGGGAACAGACACCCTGATTGACGCGAATCCTAAAGATAGATCTATTGGGCCTAACAAACCCCAACCAAAGTACCGGATGCTTTAGTACTTCGAAATTTATATCATATCCGAAGGGTGTCCCGGAATGATGGGGATATTCTTATATATGCATCTTGTTAATGTCGGTTACCAGGTGTTCACCATATGAATGATTTTTATCTCTATGTATGGGATGTGTATTGAAATATGAAATCTTGTGGTCTATAGTTACGATTTGATATATATAGGTTAAACCTATAACTCACCAACATTTTTGTTGACATTTAAAGCATGTTTATTCTCAGGTGAATACTAAGAGCTTCCGCTGTTGCATACTAAAATAAGGACAAGATTTGGAGTCCATGTTTGTATGATATTGTGTAAAAACAGCATTCAAGAAACTGATTTCGATGTAACATATTTGTATTGTAAACCATTATGTAATGGTCGTGTGTAAACAGGATATTTTAGATTATCATTATTTGATAATCTACGTAAAGCTTTTTAAACCTTTATTTATGAAATAAAGGTTATGGTTTGTTTTAAAAATGAATGCAGTCTTTGAAAAACGTCTCATATAGAGGTCAAAACCTCGCAATGAAATCAATTAATATGGAACGTTTTTAATCAATAAGAACGAGACATTTCAAATAATATATAGTTCCCAACAAAAATGTTAAGCAATCATTTTTAAAGAAAACACAGTCGAAGTTCAGACTCACTAATGCATCCTAACAAACTCGATAAGACACACTAATGCAAATTTTCTAGTTCTCTAAGACCAACGCTCGGATACCAACTGAAATGTCCCGTTCATATTGATTATAAACGTTCCATATTTATTGATTTCGTTGCGAGGTTTTGACCTCTATATGAGACGTTTTTCAAAGACTGCATTCATTTTTAAAACAACCATAACCTTTATTTTATCAATAAAGGTTTTAAAAATATTACGTAGATTATCAAATAATGATAATCTAAAATATACCGTTTACACACGACCATTACATAATGGTTTACAATAGAAATATATTACATCGACATATGTTTCTTGAATGCAGTTTTTACACAATATCATACAAACATGGACTCCAAATCTTGTCCTTATTTTAGTATGTAACAGCGGAAGCTCTTAGTATTCACCTGAGAATAAACATGCTTTAAATGTCAACAAAAATATTGGTGAGTTATAGGTTTAACCTATATATATCAAATCGTAACAATAGACCATAAGATTTCATATTTCAATACACATCCCATACATAGAGATAAAAATCATTCATATGGTGAACACCTGGTAACCGACATTAACAAGATGCATATATAAGAATATCCCCATCATTCCGGGACACCCTTCGGATATGATATAAATTTCAAAGTACTAAAGCATCCGGTACTTTGGATGGGGTTTGTTAGGCCCAATAGATCTATCTTTAGGATTCGCATCAATTAGGGTGTCTGTTCCCTAATTCTTAGATTACCAGACTTAATAAAAAGGGGCATATTCGATTTTGATAATTCAACCATAGAATGTAGTTTTATGTACTTGTGTCTATTTTGTAAATCATTTATAAAACCTGCATGTATTCTCATCACAAAAATATTAGATTTTAAAAGTGGGACTATAACTCACTTTCACAGATATTTCCTTCCTCGGAAATAAGACTTGGCCACGGATCGATTCACGAACCTATACATATATGTACATATATATCAAAGTATGATCAAAATATAATTACAACCATTTTTATTATGTTTTAAAGATTTGAGTGTATTAAGTCAGCTGTCCTCGTTAGTAACCTACAACTAGTTGTCTACAGTTAGATGTACAGAAATAAATCGATATATATTATCTTGAATCAATTCACGACCCAGTGTATACACGTCTCAGGCTATATCATAACTCAAAGTATATATATGTTTGGAATCAACCTCAACCATGTATAGCTAACTCCAACATTACTGCATATAGAGTGTCTATGGTTGTTCCAATTAATATATATACATGGGTCGATATGATATGTTAAAACATTTGCATACGTGTCTATGGTATCCCAAGATTACATAATATATTAGAATACATGTATAATACAATATAAGTTAGCTAGGATATGATTTGTATAGATTTGTTATACATTTCCCGTAGCTAAAAAGATCAAAAATATCCAATCTTGTTTTACCCATAACTTCTTCATTTTAAATCCGTTTTGAGTGAATCAAATTGCTATGGTTTCATATTGAACTCTATTTTATGAATCTAAATAGAAAAAGTATAGGTTTATTGTCAGAAATATAAGTTACAAGTCATTTTTGTAAAGGTAGTCATTTCAGTCGAAAGAACGACGTCTAGATGACCATTTTAGAAAACATACTTTCACTTTGAGTTTAACCTTGATTTTTGGATATAGTTTCATGTTCATATGAAAAATAATTTTCCCAGAAGAACAACTTTTAGATCAAAGTTTATCATAGTTTTTAATTATCCAAACCAAAACAGCCCCCGGTTTCACTACGACGGCGTATATCTGATTTTATGGTGTTCATCGTGTTTCCAGGTTTTAAATCATTAAGTTAGCATATCATATAGATATAGAACATGTGTTTAGTTGATTTTAAAAGTCAAGTTAGAAGGATTAACTTTTGTTTGCGAACAAGTTTAGAATTAACTAAACTATGTTCTATTGATTACAAGTTTAAACCTTCGAATAAGATAGCTTTATATGTATGAATCGAATGATGTTATGAACATCATTACTACCTCAAGTTTTCTGGATAAAACTACTAGAAATGAGAAAAATGGATCTAGCTTCAAAGGATCCTTGGATGGCTTGAAAGTTCTTGAAACAGAATCATGACACGAAAACAGTTCAAGTAAGATTTTCACTCGAAATAAGATTGTTATAGTTGTAGAAATTGAATCAAAGTTTGAATATGAATATTACCTTGAATTAGAAAGATAAACTACTATAAATAACAAAGGTTCCTTGATATTAGATGATTACTTGGAATGGATTAGAAAGCTTGGAAGTAGACTTGCAAACTTGGAAGTATTCTTGATTTTTATGAAAATATACTTATGGAATTTATGAAGAACACTTAGAACTTGAAGATGGAACTTGAGAGAGATCAATTATATGAAGAAAATTGAAGAATGAAAGTGTTTGTAGGTGTTTTTGGTCGTTGGTATATGGATTAGATATAAAGGATATGTAATTTTGTTTTCATGTAAATAAGTCATGAATGATTACTCATATTTTTGTAATTTTATGAGATATTTCATACTAGTTGCCAAATGATTGTTCCTACATGTGTTAGGTGACTCACATGGGCTGCTAAGAGCTGATCATTGGAGTGTATATACCAATAGTACATACATCTAAAAGCTGTATATTGTACGAGTACGAATACGGGTGCATACGAGTAGAATTGTTGATGAAACTGAACGAGGATGTAATTGTAAGAATTTTTGTTAAGTAGAAGTATTTTGATAAGTGTCTTGAAGTCTTTCAAAAGTGTATGAATACATATTAAAACACTACATGTATATACATTTAAACTGAGTCGTTAAGTCATCGTTAGTCGTTACATGTAAATGTTGTTTTGAAACCTTTAGGTTAACGATCTTGTTAAATGTTGTTAACCCATTGTTTATTACATCAAAGGAGATGTTAAATTGTTACATTATCATGATATTATGATATATAATATATCTTAGTATGATATATATACAGTTAAATGTCGTTACAACGATAATCGTTACATATATGTCTCGTTTCGAAATCATTAAGTTAGTAGTCTTATTTTACATATATAGTTCATTGTTAATACACTTAATGATATATTTAATTATCATTTAACATAATTAAAGTGTATCAATATCTTAATATGATTCATATGTACCTAGTAAGACGTTGTTATAACGATAATCGTTATATATATCGTTTTCGAGTTTCTTAATTTAATAGTTTCATTTTTATGTATATAACTCATTGTTAAAATACCTAATGAGATACTTACTTATAATTAAATCATTTTAACTATATATATATAACCATATATATGTCATCGTATAGTTTTTACAAGTTTTAACGTTCGTGAATCACCGGTCAACTTGGGTGGTCAATTGTCTATATGAAACCTATTTCAATTAATCAAGTCTTAACAAGTTTGATTGCTTAACACGTTGGAAACATTTAGTCATGTAAATATCAATCTCAATTAATATATATAAACATGGAAAAGTTCGGGTCACTACAATGTTGCTGAAGCTGGTAAATTTTGCACCATATTCTCCAAATTTATTTCTCGAGCGCGAAGTTCGTTGACTTCTTCTATTTTCTGGGATGATTGTCAGTCAAAATGAGTGGATGAATAAGGTTTTGAATTTGAGATAGTATATAATCGTGGCGAGATATTCGGGACATGAGTGTGAGAATGGTGTTTCGAATGAGTTCATCGGTAAGTGCATCAGGTTCTTCGCCAAGAGTGCAAGTGTATAAAAGTATTCTATAAGTTGTAGGCACCCGATAACAAGCCTTAATATTCATGTTTTACCCTCTGAAGTACACCAGATCAGGTGTGTTTAAAATAACCTCGAAGTACTAAAGCATCCCATAGTCAGGATGGGGTTTGTCAGGCCCAATAGATCTATCTTTAGGATTCGCGCCTACCGTACATAGACAAGTAGTTTAATGTTACCAAGCTAAGGGTATATTTCTGGTTTAAACCCACATAGAATTAGTTTTAGTACTTGTGGATATTTCGTAAAACATTTATAAAACAGCGCATGTATTCTCAGCCCAAAAATATATTGCAAAAGCAATTAAAAAGGGAGCAAATGAAACTCACAATACTGTATTTTGTAGTAAAAATACATATGACGACATTGAACAAATGTAGGGTTGGCCTCGGATTCACGAACCTATATCAAGTATATATATTAACACATATAATCGTAATCGAGAAAGTTTATATATTAATATTAGTAATATATATATATATATATATATATATATATATATATATATATATATATATATTCATTTTCTATCTTGTTAATAAATAATTATATCTATTTTTAACTTAAATAAGTTCTTAATGTTAGTATATCAAATAATTATTAAACTACTTTAATTAACTAATTTATTGATAATTGATATATAATCAATATAATACATCTAACTTAATATTTGTTTAATAAAAATAATAATAATAATACTAAATAAAATGTTATATTATTTTTACAATAGAAACAATAATGGTCATAATAATACTTAAAAATATTATTTGATAATAATAATACTGATAATTATAATAATTATAAAACTAAAAATTTTTCTGCTAATAATAATTATGATACTAGTTTAGTTGTAATAATAATCCTATGGTAAAAGTAATAATGATAATAATAATAATAATAATAATAATAATAATAATAATAATAATAATAATAATAATAATAACAATAATAATAATAATAATAATAATAATAATAATAATAATAATAATAATAATAATAATAATAATTTATACCATCATTATGTTATCATCTCTACATCATCATTTTCATGTCATGATCATCATCTCTATCATAACATCATCATCATCATCATCATCATCATCATACAATTATCACTCCATGATTATCATCATCACTCTTCCATCATCATTATAATCCTAATATCCATCATCATCATTCTTATCGTCATCTCGCTATCATATTCATCGTCACCATCATTATTATCATATATCATTTTAGTTATCATCATCATTTTCTTAACCATGTTATCGTGATCCTAAACTTTATTATTCGAATTATTATCATAACCCTTATCTTTTTTGATTCTTAATTATCATCATCTACATTCATCTCACGTTTATTTCATCATTCATCTTTAACATCAACATGATATTATCATCTACGTATCTTCCTAATCATGTTCTATAGTTTCTGTATTAAAAGAGATCGAGCAACAACAACAGCTAGTCCACGAACCAACTTCCCGGTTAGATTTCCTTTTTGAAGCCTAATCAAATAAACCAAAGCATAAGCCCAACAGCGAAAGTAATTTGATCTTGGCCCAACAATAAAAAGTATTACGTCCCAAAATCATAATTAAATAAGCCTATTATCCGAAATTATGAAGGGTTTTCGGTTTCTTTCTTTAACAATCAACAAGTGGGATCCGTTTGAAACAAAAATATCACGACATTATCTAGATGTGGGGTCATCAAATCCAACTTTCTTCATCATATCATCATACTTCTCGTCATTCATTCATCATCCTCCATATCAACAAAAGGTGTTGATGCTTCGGCCCACAACAAAAGAAAAAGGGACGGCAATCTAAAAAAAAATACCAAGTGGTTGTTTATATAATTAAAATAGGAGTAGCATCATTATCCTAGTTCATCATGATCTTTAATAAATCATTTATTATCCTCATCACTTTTATCTAATCATCAACCTCACTATCCTAACTTTCCTTCCCATTATGATCGATCACCATAAGCATTATCATCTTTAATTCATTTCCTCATCTTCATTATTTAACACACAATAGCATTGATATCTTCACTGTATACTTCATCATTTCAACAATATCTACAACATAATGAATGCATCGATCTTAGACAGTAACATAGGGTGCTAATGGTGGTTCACGATTTGTGTTGGTGTTCGACTAAACAGAAAAAAACAGAAACGTGGTAGTAGTAGTTTATTGGTGTTAGAAAATGGTTATTTATGGGTTCGAAGGTGGTGATAGTGATGGGGTTCGTAGGTGGTCCTTGGTGGTGAAAGTAGTGATATTAGTGGTGGTTCAAGGGAATGAAGATGGTGGTTTATTCAAAGGGTGGTGAAAGTTGAGATAAAGAAGAGATGGTTGAAGATTTTAATGAAATTGTCCTACAAATCAGACGAAAGTCGTAGTCGTCTTGTTGTTCCAAATTCCTAGTAGCAACAGTAGCACATAGAATATGTTTCGAATACAGTGGTGTTTGCGATTCGTATATATACAGGAAAAAGGAAAAGAAACGCAACAGTTTCAACGATGAGCTGGGTTGTCGGGTTTGCAGGGAGTAGGGTGAAGTGGTGATCACCGTTGGTGATTACAAAGGTGATGAAATGGGTTGTGATGGCGGTTGTAGGTGGTGATTAAATGGAGAAAAAAAAGGCGAATGAGGTGATTGAGCATAGTGACCGAAATAACAAAATGATGTTGGGTTGTCAATGGGTCTCAATATGGTGTGGCGGTTTTGATCATGAAGGTGGTTGTTTGAGAGTTTGTAAGAGGGTGGATTTACTTGCAACAATCATGGAATAATAGCGGCAGTCTGTAGTCAAAATAAATTAGAACAGCAGCATGCTTAAAAGTGTTGGTTTTGACAATTACAGTAATGAATTGGTGGTTGTTTATAGTGATCGAAAAAATATGAAGCAAGGTGGTGTCATGGTGATTATCGATGGTGGTTTGTGGTGGTTGAATAAGAGGTTGAGGTGGCGGATATGGTTAGGGATGGTGGGGTGATGTTGCTTGACAAAAGAAACAAAGAGGAAAGAATAATTGGTGGTGATGATTGAAATGTGGTGGTGTTGAATCAAATGTTTATGTATGTATATATAATATATTAATGAGAGATGGACAGATTTGTTCCATATATAAACATACAAACACAGTAATCAATTATCAATCATCTAATTCATTTACAGCTAATAATATGAGAAAAGAAAAGATTGGTGTGTTTTGTAGTAGGATGGTGGAAGACAAAAGATCACAAGAAGAGAAAAATAAAGATACTGAGATAGATATATATAACTGATTGCACCTTTATCAGATTTTTATATTTATATATATATGCATGCACATTTATTTACAATTAATGGTTCGTGAATCGTGAGAAATGGTCGAGGTTAAATGAATGTAAGGAAATAGTTCAAAACTTTTGAGACGCAACATAACGAACTTTGCTTATCATGTCAGAATTATGAAATCGTATCGTGAGTTTGGTTCAAAATTAGTCGAAATTTTCCGGGTCATGACAGTACCTACCCGTTAAAGAAATTTCGTCCCGAAATTTGAGTGAGGTCGTCATGGCTAACAATAATAATGTTTTCATGACGAATATGAGTTGCTAGATAGAGTTTTATTATTATTGATTAATATAGATAAAACGATTCGATTATGTGAAACGTACGAGTGAAGCTGTCACAAAAGAGTGAATTGAGGAATTTAAGATTTGTCTTACTTTTGACGTAGTCATGTTTGAATTTAAAAAATAAGGTGCGTCTTAACTTTTGATGTTGTCTTGGTTGAATTCCGGAATTCAAAGGATTTAAAGAAAATCTTCGAAAACTAAAAGATTCGATTCTTTGGCGAATAAGGAAATCAAGATCTCTATAATTAGATACGGTGATCTGCCTCGATTATTCTGTCTGATATTTCCATTATAAATTAAGCTCCTCCATTTCATTATTCCCACCATTCTTATACTTTCTTCCTTCATTCATACTTCCAACTCATCAGTCAATATGCTTCATCCAGTTTTAATTCTGGATAAAATTCTGATTTTCATATCAATCATTCTCCTTTTTCATCTACCCCCGAAGGAATCTATTCACTTCTACTATTACCTTGGGGTTATAGTATTCCTAATTCTCCCGTGTCTTTATTTTGCTATACGCATTGATATACACGGTTTGTAATTTATGTGTTTGTGATCGGCTTTATATTTCTTGTTATGTTTCTGAGCTCCATGCTCTTGTTTTCTCTTTTCGACTTCAAGTCAAGCGAATAATGGTCCAGAATTTGTAGATATAGAGTTTTGAATGATTATAATGTTCTAAGCAGGAAGGAACGTGATAGCACGATTTAATTTGTCAAATTACTAGAATCTCTGAGGATGGAATTATCAAGAATATATTTTCTTGATATGTTCAGAGGTTAAGTAGAATGAAAGAGTTATGTGACATGGTTCATGATAAAGGTATGATCTGTGATCCTTTATCACGTTCCATTAGAAACTCAGCATGACTTACTATAATATAATCACGTTGGCCGGGCGTCATTATATTATACTAACCAATGCTTCAATTCCCAACACTTCTCCACAATTCATTCATAATTTATACTTAAATTTTACAGAAGTTTCCAATATAATGGAATACAGAAAACACGAAGAGGTAGATAATTTAAGACAAGAATATTTATGAAAATATCTTCAGAAATATCGAAGATATTTATGATAATATTTTGGAATTTCTAAGTTCGAAGATTGATGAAGAAAATTTTCCGCAAGATTTTAACGTGGGTACGGAGCAAGATATTCTCTAAAGATTTCATCGGATCCAGATTTACTTGGATTCTTTGAAAATAGGGTTTGGTCCTTGTATTTGTTCTTTGTTTCCTTCATGGTTAGCTCAATCCGTTTTTCAATATCAAATTTTTCTATCGAGCGTTCCTAACACTCCCTTCTTTATCATCAAACTTTTGGCCATTTAGACCATCTACAATTTTTCTGTTTCCTCTGCATTTAATGCTACGATATATGAATCATCGGTTATCAATCCGAGGTGGTTTCAGGAGAATTGTGTTTTTAGATGATTAAACACTGATGGTAATATGGTGGAATATAAAAGGTTCTCCAGTAACAATAAAAGAGCACGCATATAAATCAAGGTTATAATAAGGTTGTTTCGAACGAAAAGTCAAAGTTGACTTGCTGGAGCTGTGACAAAATTGACTAATTTGGAAAGAGATTGCAAAGTTATTTTCGGTAATAATAATGCTAAAGGAATTAGCACAGCTACGCGTTAAACGTTTACTCAGTTTTCGAGAGTTTTTAGGTGCATAACTATAGGTATCAATCTTTTCTTTCGTAGATGAAGTGCACTTGGTTCATCCTCTCGATTGAGGTGTTTTCAAGAATCATGAAAAGTTTGAACGCAGATTGAAATCGTCAAGATACGAATGAGGTTTAAGATGAAATCAAGTGGCAAACTTGAAGAATTGTTTAGTTTCATATAATATTCTAATTCATTTTAATTGTCCAAATGTTATTAGTCCACAGTCGATAGTCCATAGTTGACAGTCCAATAATTTATATATAGTTTAATATATAATATTCGAATTAATTAATACGTATCGTGACCCGTTTACATGTCTCAGACTCAATCATAACTCAAACTATATATATTATTGTAGAATCAACCTCAACCCTGTATAGCTAACTCCTGCATTACTGCATATAGAGTGTCTATGGTTATTCCAAATAATATATATAGATGCGTCGATATGATATGTCAAAACCTTGTATACGTGTCCCGATATTTAAAGTGCATAAAATAAATAACAGAAATTAAATGAAGATAAATAAAATTGCGAGAATAAAATTTGCGATAAATAAAATGCGATAAATAAATTGCGATAAATAAAAGGTAATACGGAATTAACAGTTAGCTAGGAACAGTTAGCTAGGAATAGTTAGCGTGGATTCTTAACAAAATTTCTCATAGTTAATTTGTTTTTTTCTAACAAATTTTATTTTTGTCCAATGTTTTCTTCATTATGCCACTTGTTGGATTCTGATAGATCAAAATCCAAATATGAAATTGAATGAAAAGGGTTATTCTGCAGTGAACCGATACGTATAGCGGTGGTTATAAATAGGATAGTAAATGACTGTTGAATTAGATTCGAAGAATGTACAATGTAACTTATTAATGTGAAATCTAAATATTCCTCGGGTATTACCTACCCGTCAAAATATTTTCACCATTAACAGTTTGTACAAAAGAATTTTTAATTACAATCTTTATGAAAATATACTTTCATATATATATTTTCTTCAGATGTAATATAGATTTAATGAGTTAATATGATATTAATCTCATTTTGTTTACCATTAGAACAAGAA
The DNA here is from genome assembly GCF_046630445.1 of Rutidosis leptorrhynchoides. Taxonomy (NCBI): domain Eukaryota; kingdom Viridiplantae; phylum Streptophyta; class Magnoliopsida; order Asterales; family Asteraceae; genus Rutidosis; species Rutidosis leptorrhynchoides. The sequence goes on along the minus strand of NC_092343.1, from coordinate 231,986,225 downwards.
TATATATATATATAATCTCTAAAACATTAGAGATTATATAATCGCCATGTCGAACGAAGATAAATGATGTAGAACGTCATGTAGAACGATGATTATACTCGAGGTATAGAATGAGATGTTGAGGCATGGATTGTTGATGATATTGGTGCTGTTGCTGATGGTACTGTTGGTACCGGTGATGTTGCTGAAGCTGGTAAATTTTGCACCATAATCTCCAAATTTATTTCTCGAGCGCGAAGTTCGTTGACTTCTTCTATTTTCTGGGATGATTGTCAGTCGGAACGAGTAGATGAATAAGGTTTTGAATTTGAGATAGTATATAATCGTGGCGAGATATTCAGGAAATGAGTGTGAGAATGGTGTTTCGAATGAGTTCGCCGGTAAGTGCATCAGGTTCTTCGCCAAGAGTGCAAGTTGGTGGGTGGAAATGATCGCCTTCTTCTCGTCTCCATCGGTTAAGTCAACTACGAACCCATCAGATGAATTGGGGATGGATGATTGGTTGATTCATTCTGATGACACTGCTTTCGGAGCTTAGGTGAAACTCCATATCAGAATAGCTGTCGGAATAACTATCGAAATAGCTATCGAAATGTAAGGGACTCGAAGTAGTTGAGGGATTCACCTCGTACGATCAGATGAAGGATTTTTGATAAGAAAAAGATTATAGGATGTAGATTAGTACCCTACAATACATAATTTACATATGCATATATAATACTAAAATCCCATAAGTTACGGAGAAATCTACGAAAGCTGTCAGGCAAAGGTATCAATAACAGATACGCTAAGAACTGAATTTATCTATACACTGTCTATGCAATAGAGGCAGTAAGACATGTCTAGATTTTAAGGATGATAAGCAAATAATTTTCGACACGAAATGATAAGCAAAACTTTTGACATGCAGACACGGTCGAAGTCCAGACTCACTAATGCATCTAAACAACTATTAGTTAGACACACTAATGCAAGACCTGGTTCGCTAAGACCACCGCTCTGATACCACCTGTAGTGACCCATTCTAATCCACCTGGACAAGTCATCAACATCTGGTCTCATTGCGAGGTACTGACTTGAATATGCCATGTATGACTCCATATAATATCTTTAAAATGAGCAAATGCACAGCGGAAGATTTCTTTCATACCTGAGAATAAACATGCTTTCAAGTGTCAACCAAAAGGTTGGTGAGTTCATAGGTTTATCATAACAATCATTTCAATATATTAATAGACCACAAGATTTCCGTTTATAAATATATGTACACTCATAAGTGTATAAAAGTATTCTATAAGTTGTAGGCACCCGGTAACAAGCCTTAACGTTCATGTTTAACCCTCTGAAGTACACTAGATCAGGTGTGTTTAAAATAACCTCGAAGTACTAAAGCATCCCATAGTCAGGATGGGGTTTATCAGGCCCAATAGATCTATCTTTAGGATTCGCGCCTACCGTACATAGACAAGTACTTTAATGTTACCAAGCTAAGGGTATATTTCTGGTTTAAACCCACATAGAATTAGTTTTAGTACTTGTGCCTATTTCGTAAAACATTTATAAAACAGCGCATGTATTCTCAGCCCAAAAATATATTTCAAAAGTAATTAAATAGGGAGCAAATGAAACTCACAATACTGTATTTTGTAGTAAAAATACATATGACGACATTGAACAAGTGTAGGGTTGGCCTCGGATTCACGAACCTATATCAAGTATATATATTAACACATATAATCGTAATCGAGAAAGTTTATATATTAATATTAGTAATATATTTATATTTTCATTTTCTATCTTGTTAATAAATAATTATATCTATTTTTAACTTAAGTAAGTTCTTAATATTAGTATATCAAATAATTATTAAACTACTTTAATTAACTAATTTATTGATAATTGATATATAATAAATATAATACATCTAACTTAATATTTGTTTGATAAAAATAATAATAATAATACTAAATAAAAAGTTATATTATTTTTACAATAGAAACAATAATGGTGATAATAATACTTAAAAATATTATTTGATAATAATAATACTGATAATTATAATAATTATAAAACTAAAAATTTTTCTGCTAATAATAATTATGATACTAGTTTAGTTGTAATAATAATCCTATGGTAAAATTAATAATGATAATAATAATAATAATAATAATAATAATAATAATAATAATAATAATAATATAATAATAATAATAATAATAATAATAATAATAATAATAATAATAATAATAATAATAATAATAATAATAATAATAATAATAATGATAATAATAATAATAATAATAATAATAATAATAATAATAATAATAATAATAATAATAATAAGAATTTATACCATCATTATGTTATCATCTCTACATCATCATTTTCATGTCATGAACATCATCTCTATCATAACATCATCATCATCATCATCATACAATTATCACTCCATGATTATCATCATCACTCTTCCATCATCATTATAATCCTAATATCCATCATCATCATCATTCTTATCGTCATCTTGCTATCATATTCATCGTCACCATCATTATTATCATATATCATTTTAGTTATCATCATCATTTTCTTAACCATGTTATCGTGATCCTAAACTTTATTATTCGAATTATTATCATAACCATTATCTTTTTTGATTCTTAATTATCATCATCTACATTCATCTCACGTTTATTTCATCATTCATCTTTAACATCAACATGATATTATCATATACGTATCATCCTGATCATGTTCTATAGTTTCTGTATTAAAAGAGATCGAGCAACAACAACAGCTAGTCCACGAACCAACTTCCCGGTTGGATTTCCTTTTTGAAGCCTAATCAAATAAACCAAAGCATAAGCCCAACAGCGAAAGTAATTTGATCTTGGCCCAACAATAAAAAGTATTATGTCCCAAAATCATAATTAAATAAGCCTGTTATCCGAAATTATGAAGGGTTTTCGGTTTCTTTCTTTAACAATCAACAAGTGGGATCCGTTTGAAACAAAAATATCACGACATTATCTAGACGTGGGGTCATCAAATCCAACTTTCTTCATCATATCATCATACTTCTCATCATTCATTCATCATCCTCCATATCAACAAAAGGTGTTGATGCTTCGGCCCACAACAAAAGAAAAAGGGACGGCAATCTAAAAAAAAAATACCAAGTGGATGTTTATATAATTAAAATAGGAGTAGCATCATTATCCTAGTTCATCATGATCTTTAACAAATCATTTATTATCCTCATCACTTTTATCTAATCATCAACCTCACTATCCCAACTTTCCTTCCCATTATGATCGATCACCATAAGCATTATCATCTTTAATTCATTTCCTCATCTTCATTGTTTAACACACAATAGCATTGATATCTTCACTGTATACTTTATCATTTCAATAATAGCTACAACAAAATGAATGCATCGATCTTAAACAGTAACACATGGTGCTAATGGTGGTTCACGATTTGTGTTGGTGTTCGACTAACCAGAAGAAAAACAGAAACGTGGTAGTAGTAGTTTATTGGTGTTAGAAAATGGTTATTTATGGGTTCGAAGGAGGTGATAGTGATGGGGTTCGTAGGTGGTCCTTGGTGGTGAAAGTAGTGATGTTAGTGGTGGTTTAAGGGAATGAAGATGGTGGTTTATTCAAAGGGTGGTGGAAGTTGAGATGAAGAAGAGATGGTTGAAGATTTTAATGAAATTGTCCTACAAATCAGACGAAAGTCGTAGTCGTCTTGTTGTTCCAAATTCCTAGTAGCAACAGTAGCACATAGAATATGTTTCGAATACAGTGGTGTTTGCGATTCGTATATATACAGGAAAAAGGAAAAGAAACGCAATAGTTTCAACGATAAGCTGGGTTGTCGAGTTTGCAAGGAGTAGGATGAAGTGGTGATCACCGTTGGTGATTACAAAGGTGATGAAATGGGTTGTGATGGCGGACGTAGGTGGTGATTAAATGGAGAAAAAAAAGGCGGATGAGGTGATTGAGCATAGTGACCGAAACAACAAAATGATGTTGGGTTGTCAATGGGTCTCAATATGGTGTGGCGGTTTTGATCATGAAGGTGGTTGTTTGAGAGTTTGTAAGAGGGTGGATTAACTTGCAATAATCATGGAATAATAGCGGCAGTCTGTAGTCAAAATAAATTCGAACAGCAGCATGCTTAAAAGTGTTGGTTTCAACAATTACAGTAATGAATTGGTGGTTGTTTATAGTGATCGAAAAAATATGAAGCAAGGTGGTGTCATGGTGATTATCGATGGCGGTTTGTGGTGGTTGAATAAGAGGATGAGGTGGTGGATATGGTTAGGGATGGTGGGGTGATGTTGCTTGACAAAAGAAGCAAAGAGGAAAGAATAATTGGTGGTGATGATTGAAATGTGGTGGTGTTGAATCAAATGTTTATGTATGTATATATAATATATTAATGAGAGATGGATAGATTCGTTCCATATATAAACATACAAACACAATAATCAATTATCAATCATCTAATTCATTTACAGCTAATAATATGTGAAAAGAAAAGATTGGTGTGTTTTGTAGTAGGATGGTGGAAGACAAAAGATCACGAGAAGAGAAAAATAAAGATACTGAGTTAGATATATATAACTGATTGTACCTTTATCAGATTTATATATTTATATATATATGCATGCACATTTATTTACAATTAATGGTTCGTGAATTGTGAGAAATGGTAGAGGTTAAATGAATGTAAGGAAATAGTTCAAAAATTTTGAGACGCAACATAACGAACTTTGCTTATCATGTCAGAATTATGAAATCGTATCGTGAGTTTGGTTCAAAATTAGTCAAAATTTTCCGGGTCATGACAAAATCCGATATTGCTAAATATGTAGGAGAATGTTTGACATGTTCTAAGGTCAAAGCTGAACATCAGAAACCATCAGGTCTACTACAACAACCTGAAATCCCGGAATTGAAATGGGAAAACATTACCATGGATTTCATTACTAAATTGCCAAGGACTGCAAGTGGTTATGATACTATTTGGGTAATAGTTGATCGTCTCACCAAGTCAGCACACTTCCTGCCAATGAGAGAAGATGACAAAATGGAGAAGTTGGTGCGATTGTATTTGAAGGAGGTTGTCTCCAGACATGGAATACCCGTCTCTATTATCTCTGATAGGGATGGTAGATTTGTTTCAAGGTTTTGGCAGACGTTGCAACAAGCATTGGGGACTCGTCTAGACATGAGTACTGCCTATCATCCACAAACCGATGGGCAGAGCAAAAGGACGATACAAACGCTTGAAGACATGCTACGAGCATGTGTTATTGATTTTGGAAATAGTTGGGATCGACATCTGCCATTAGCAGAATTTTCCTACAACAACAGTTATCATTCTAGTATTGAGATGGTGCCGTTTGAGGCACTTTATGGTAGAAAGTGCAGGTCTCTGATTTGTTGGAATGAAGTGGGGGATAGACAGATTACGGGTCCGGAGATAATACAAGAAACTACCGAGAAAATCATTCAAATTCAACAACGATTGAAAACCGTCCAGAGTCGACAAAAGAGCTACGCGGACAGTAAAAGAAAAGATATAGAGTTTGAAATTGGAGAAATGGTCATGCTTAAGGTTTCACCTTGGAAAGGCGTTGTTTGATTTGGTAAATGGGGGAAACTAAATCCAAGGTACATTGGACCATTCAAGATTATAGATCGTGTCGGACCAGTAGCTTACCAACTGGAGCTACCTCAACAACTCGCGGCTGTACATAACACTTTCCACGTCTCGAATTTGAAGAAATGTTTTGCTAAAGAAGATCTCACTATTCCATTGGATGAAATCCAAATCAATGAAAAACTTCAATTCATTGAAGAACCCATTAATAATGGATCGTGAGGTTAAGAGACTTAAGCAAAACAAGATACCGATTGTTAAGGTTTGATGGAATGCTCGTAGAGGACCTGAGTTCACCAGGGAGCGTGAAGATCAGATGAAGAAGAAATACCCGCATCTATTTCCAGAAGATTCGTCAACACCTTCAACAGCTTAAAATTTCGGGACGAAATTTATTTAACGGGTAGGTACTGTAGTGACCCGAACTTTTCCATGTTTATATATATATATTAATTGAGATTGATATTTACATGACTAAATGTTTCCAACGTGTTAAGCAATCAAACTTGTTAAGACTTGATTAAATGAAATAAGTTTCATATAGACAATTGATCACCCAAGTTGATCGGCGATTCATGAACGTTACAAAATTGTAAAAACTACATGTTGTGGTATATATAGACATATATATATGGTTGACATAAGATTGTGATGAGTAAGTATCTCACTAAATATATTAACAATGTGTGATATACATAAGAAATGAGATTACTAAGTTAAGAAACTCGAAATGATATATATAACGATTATCGATATGATAACTCTACTAAATACATATGTATCATATTAAGATATTGATACACTATATTTAACATGATAAAATGATATTTAAATATATCATTAAGTGTGTTAACAATGAACTACATATGTAAAAACAAGACTACTAACTCAAGAATTACGAAACGAGACTTATATGTAACGATTATCGTTGTAACGATACTTTAATGTATATATCATATTAAAAGATATTCATACATCATAATATCATGATAATATAATAATTTAATATCTCATTTGATATAATAAACATTGGGTTAACAACATTAAATGAGATCGTTAACTTAAAGGTTTCAAAACAACACTTACATGTAACGACTAACGAAGACTTAACAACTCCATTAGAATGTATATTATAACGACCCTCATTTTTCCATTCTATATTTTTCCAATATTAAAAGCCCAAACAATATAATTAAAACTTAATGATTAAACTTTAATCAACAATTTTTAAGTGTTAAGAGTTAGAAAACATATTAATTAACTTTGTGCAAAAATTGACAAGTTAATAAAAGATGAAAATAATAAACTGTTAGTCGACACTCACTGCTAATTAAAATTTATGCATTTATGTAATATTATAACTAATAACCTATAAGTAATAAATAAAAAGTGACATTTATATAAATAATAAAACAATTGGGAACTAAATATATACAAGTCATGAATTAGTAAAAAGAAAATAATACTTATCATATAGTAAATGTAAAAATAATAATAATAATAATAGTAATAATAATGAGACTAAAGAATCTTAAACAATTACATCCTTATGTTGACAAAAAATAAAGTATAAACTAGTACATCCTTATGTTGACTAATTATAAACTAGTACCACCTATTGTTGACTAAAAATTATAAAACAAAATAAAATCATTAATTAGAACATCCTTATGTTGACTAACACTCTAATACTTGCACTATATAAACACTCCTAGACTCCTAGTTTCTCATTCACAAATCACACCAAAATCCTCCCTTAAAAACAATCTCTCCCTTTCCTTCTCTTGTGGTATTCGAATCTTCAAGCTTGTTCTTCGTGTTCTTCAAGAATCTTCAAGGAGTTCTTCAAGATTTTCAAGGCTTTGATCTTCCATCTTCATCGTGTTCATCTTTTCTTTGTTAATTATCTTGAATCTTCAAAGGTATAACATAAACCCTAAACTATTTACATAAACTTTGATCTTTTTTAATTCATATTCATATTATAAACTTGTTATTCATAAGTATATACATAAACACACCTAGATTTATACATATATATATATATATATATATATATATATATATATATATATATATATATATATATATATATACACGAATTATATATACATATACATATTAAAACCTTAAACCCTAATTACACCTAAACTATAATTCTTAAACCCTAATTAATTAAACTCTGAACATTTATGAAACCCTAGGACATTAATTACTAAACCCTAGTTATTAATTACTACTTTAATTAACTAACCCTAATTAATGAAACCCTAATACTACTTATACTAGTACTTAACATGTATACACTATTACTATTACTAGCACCTATAACCTACTACTTATATTGTAGCACAAAAACATTTTGGGATATGTATTAGAGATGTATAGATCTTCGAACTTTCTTGACGAATGGTTTCTACGAGATTCTAGGCAGAGGGTTTGGATTTCCGATTTAAAGGGTCCTATGGCTCAAGCCCCTAGAGCTAAATTAGCCATTCGTAGGGAAATGGGTGATTGGAAGCTTATCTAATACGGCAAGTATCCTAAAATAGAAAACACTGATAAAGTAGAAACTCTCTAGTCATAGAAACTTAGTAAAATAAGAAACTTTCTAAAAATAGAAACTTTATAAAAATAGTAACTTACTAGGAATAGAAACTTAGTAAAACAAACTATACTTAAATACATACTTAAACTTAAACATGGGCAAAACACTTAACTACTCTTAAATGTCAATAGGTTGACTTTTCTGCTCACTCGTTCAACTCTTTATTCCGAGGAATAACTCTCTCTCTACTTACTAAGGTGAATTTCGTAGCCCCACTTTTTACTATTTCATTACTGTTTTGAAACTATGGGGTGAGACACATGCTTGCTTTTAAATTTTTAACATGCAATATTTTAATAACTGTTTTACAATATTTATATACGTGAATTCATAGCCCCACTTTTTACTGTTTTATAACTGTTTTATAACTTTTGGGGTGAGAATACATGCACAACTTTTATAACTGTTTTACACGTATTAACTATTAAACTATGATATGTTGGGCTATGACCAGCAAGCCCCCAACCGATAAGTATAAACGATAACTTGTTACGAGGTAAACTTGAAAGTCTAGTCTAAATATCAGTACTTACATGTATCAACTATTAAACTGTGATATGTTGGGCTATGACCAGCAAGCCCCCAACCGACAAGTATAAACGATAACTTGACATGGGATAAACTTGAAAGTCTAGTCTAAATATCAGTACCAACTACTAAAACTATGCTATACCCGGCTATGTCCGACTAAGTCCCTAGAGTGATATTTTTAATTGCTGCGGCATGCTTAATTATTGGGGGTAGGCCTATCGGGAGTAACGTCCCCGATACATTTGACTAAGTCATTGTATTACTTGATAATGAAATAAAAGCGACAAGGACAGACACAACTTGTCATGGGGCAAACTTGAATGTTTAGTCTAAATATCACGCACTGGCATAACTTTTGGATCTGTGAGATCTACTTTTTGATCCTGCGGGAGATCAACTTTACAACTAAATCTTGTGGTCTAAAAACAACGATAACTACTTTTGTTAAACCTATAAACTTCACTCAACCTTTTTGGTTGACACTTTAGCATGTTTTGTCTCAGGTGCTGTTTGATTCAAGCTTTCTTATCTACTACTTATGTGATGCTACTTAGACTTAGGATCAAGAGATATCACAGTTATTACCTCTGCATATGAACAATTACTTTATCGTTATTTCCATTATTGTAACGACATTTCATATTCCGCTGCGTACTCAATAAAGTTAAATTTTCTCATTTAGTATTGTTCTCGTATTATAATATGTTGGTTTATTTGATATTAGTAACGTTTCTTCCAGACCCTATTGGGAGGACGTTACAGATTGGTATCAGAGCTTAACCAGGCTGTTATAGAGAACCAGGATTTATGTGTGCCTTACTTGCTAGCTAGAGTGCCTTAGCAATCTAGGAAACTATAACCTTTCCTGCCTTAGACTTAAAGCACTTAGGATTACCTTATAATCTTAACAATCATGCTTTACCAAACTTGACTTAAAGATTCTAATCAAAGTCTCTTTCCTAATGTAGGACTACAACTTTCCTTGACCATAGTGCCTTTAATTGTTGCCTTTAACTGTTAAATGCTACACTATACTTTAGAAACTTTACTTATCTTATAATGCCAAGCCAATCTAAGGACTTTCCTGAGTACTATCCAATTACACCACCGCATCTAAATACGACACAATGATTTCAGATATTCTTGACATTTCTAAGTCATCTATCATGGTTTGTGTATTACATATGTATTACATGAAATATTATCCATGCATTTTGAAGCTCCTATATTTGTTACTATTCATACTCAAACGTATATAACTCCCTGTTATATAACGTACCTATATGCCTTATGCCTTTATGCATCGGTTTGCGAACCAGAAAATGTCATTGAGTTATCGAGAATCTCAAAAACATTATAATGTCATCACTATTCATATTCATTACTTTCTTTGCTTTCTTATTGTTTTGATCATTGAATTTTCTTGACGGATGACGTCTACGAAACTATAGAATAGAAAGCGTTTGGATTACTAATTTAAAGAATCCTATAGCTCAAGCCCCTGGACCTGAATAGGTCATTACGAATTGAAAATCTTTAATCAAAAGATTATCAGATTACATACTTATCATCTAGACACATCATACTGCCATTATTAGAGTATAGACACATCATATCTTATTATATCTTATCATATCTATCCCAATAATCTTTGGCTAACACTTTTCCTAAATTTCCTCCGTAAATTACGGAAATGTTTTTTCTACATATACATATTCAAGGAGATGAATATATCATCCAGTATTGAACACTAATCTCATATCAAACCCTAATTCAAATCACATAATATGGATTTCTCAACTGATTCCTCGAGTTCCAATGGCAGCGTAACTGGAACAAACGAACCAATCAGCCATCATCTATTTTGGATGAATTGGGGATGGGTTCGTAGTAAACTTAATCAATGGAGACAAGAAGAAGGTAATCCCTTCCATCAACTGAATTCACCTCTTGGTGAAGAACCTGAAGCACTTACCGGCGAACCTGTTCGGAACACTATTTTCACCCTCATTTCCAGGATATCCAGTCACGAATATATATAATATCTAAAATTCTAGATCTTATACATCCACTTGTCCGAACCGTCAATCATCCAGGAATAATAGAAGAAGTCAACGAGCTTCGCGCTCGAGTGGTGGCTCTGGAGAATATGGTGCGAAACCTACGAACACCAGCAGCAGCACCAGCAGCATAACCAGTAACATCAGCATCACCACCAACAGCATCAGCTTCACCAACAACAACAACCACACCGCAAACCTCAACATCACACTCGGTACCTCGGATATCAACATCATACGCCCCATAGATACCAAGGAATATTAGTAATAATGAGTTAAGATGTATTGACTCATTCTTCCTGAAGAATTATATATATATATATATATATATATATATATATATATATATATATATATATATATATATATATATATATATATATATATATATATATGATTTGGAACAATAATATATCTTTTCGTACTAAGCTATTACGTGTGAATCTAAACTAGTATGTACTACTTGGTGAATTCATATCACTAATATGCTATGATGTACATCCCTTGTTAAGGACTTACCAATCGTTAATCACTGCTTTAACATAATAAACTCCATTTCATAATAAATCAAGTGTATTACTCAAATACATGATTAATTGTATACTTTCACTTTCGATGTACTCGAAACTTTTTAGAAAACATTATTCGTGTCTTGTGAATTTCACAAGGATTTCACGAGCACCAACATCATATACCAAGATATATCAATAACAATGAACAATTAAGCATTGATTCATAACTTCATTTAGCAAAATATTTCGCGACAATTATGAAATCTCTAAGATTTTGGAGATTATTTATTCTCATTTCAACAGCAAATTAAATGAGTTTAATATTATATTACTCATTAAATCTATATTATATCTGAAGAATACATATATGAACGTATATCTTCATAAAGATTGTAATTCTTTTGTACAAACTGTTAATTATGAAAATATTTTAACGGGTAGGTAATACCCGAGAAACATTTATATCTCACATTATTATGTTACATTATACATTCTTCAGTTCTGATTCAATAATCAATAACTATACTACTTACATCCACCTATGTATCCGTTCACTAAAGAACAACCATTTTCATACAAATTCAATTACATATTCTGATTTTGACCTATCGGAATTTAAGTAAAGCTTTAGCAAGTGTTATCTTCCTAAAGATCACTACATTCATGAATTATATTCATTCGTATTCTATGATGAATTATCACATCAAACCACCGAACTTATCATTCCTTACTTTTGAAAATCACAACATTTCTTCGTCAACCGTTAGATCCATTGATGGATGCATCTTACGCTTAAACACTTCAAATTTAAAATTCTTAAAAACATCCTTTGAATCTTGACGATCATAATTAGCGTTTAATCATCTAAAAATGAAATTTCTTGAAACCATCTCGGATTGATAACCAATGATTCAAATATGGCTGCATTAAATGCAGAGGAAACAAAAAAATTGTAGATGGTCTTAAGGGCCAACAGTTTGATAATAAAGAATGGTACGTTGGAAAAGCCCAAAAGAAAATTTGGAACTAAAAAACAGATTGAGCTAACCATGGAGGAGATCAAGGACAAACACAAGGGCCAAACCCTATATTCAAAGAATCCAGGAAATTTTGGATCCGGTGAAATCTTTAGAGAATATCTTGCTCCGAAGTCATGTTAAAAGCTTGCGGAAAATTTTTCTTCATCAACTTTCGAACATAGAAATTCCAAAATATCATCATAAATATCCTCTATATTTTGGAAGATATCTTTATAACGATTCTTGTCCGCAATTAAGTATCTCTTTGCGATACCTTTATAAAGGAAACTGTTTTAGTTTCTATATTCTGTAAAATTAGAGTTTAAATTATAAATGTTTTGAAGAAGTGTTGGGAATTGAAGCATGAGTTAGTATAATATAATGACGTCAGACCAACGTGATTATATTACAGTAAGTCATGCTAAGTTTTTTTTTATGGAAGATGATGATTCATAGACTTTATAATCATCATTTGCCATGTTACACGACTCTTACATTCTATTTAACCTCTAAACATATCAAGAAAATATTTTTCTTAATGATTCGGTCTTTTCCGGATATTCTGGTAATATGACAAATCAAATCGTGCTATTACCTTTCCTTTCTACTTTATATATTATGATCATTCGAAATTTCATACCTATGAATTCTGGACCATTACTCGCTTGACTTGAAGTCGGGAAGAAGAAACAAAAACATAAAGCTCCGACATATAAGGGAAAATTTAAAGCCCGATAACGACTCCGAAATTACAAACCGTGTATATCAATGCGTATAGCAATATAAAGACACGGGATAATTAAAAACACTATAACCCCAAGAGCATAGTAGAAGTAAACAGATTCCTCTGGCGGTAAAAGAAAAAGAAGAATGACTGCATAGATGGTCAATATAATAACCAGGATCAGAACTGGATTAAGCATTTTCTTAATCTTTTGGAAGTTTGAATTGAGAAAGAAAGTATAGAAGTGGTGAAGATAATGAAACGGAAGAAGCTAATTTATAGCAAAATTCCAAACACATCAATCGAGGCAAATCACCGCATTTAATCAAACAAATCTCAAAATTTCATAAATACCGGAGAATCAAATCTTATAGATTACGAAGATTTCCTTTAATTCCTTGAATTCCGGAAATCAATCGTGAATACGTCAAAAGTTAAGGCGAACATTTAATTTTCTCATTTCACTCTTTTATGATAGCTTCGTTTATACTCTTCCTATAAATAAATCGTTTTATCCATATTATTCAATAGTGATAAAACTTTATTTTTCAACTTATATTCATCATTAAAATATTCTTGTTGTAAACAATGAAGATCTCTATCAAATTTCATGACTGTGATTTTCACGAACTCCTCTCTGTTTGTCTGCACTAATATTGTGGCATAACATGCTCAAGATTTTAAATGAGCTCAATACTATTCATAACACATTTCATGTATCCAATTTACTGAAATGACTTGTATAACATCATCATTTTGAATGATCTTCGCATTAATGATAAAATGCACTTCGTTGAAGAACCTATAGAAATCATGGAAGGAGAGGTCAAACAAACGCGTAAAAGCAACATACCTATCATTAAAGTCCATTGGAATTCTCGTAGAGGCCTCGAATATACCTGGGAACGCAAAGACCATATGAAATGGAAATATCCCCATCTCTTCTTAACTGCTGATGCAAACGAGGAAACTACCTAAAAACTTCGGGACGAAGTTTTCAATAACGGGGAGGTACTATAACGACCCTCATTTTTCCATTCTATATTTTTCCAATATTAAAAGCCCAAATAATATAATTAAAACTTAATGATTAAACTTTAATCAACAATTGTTAAGTGTTAAGAGTTAGAAAACATATTAATTAACTTTGTGCAAAAATTGACAAGTTAATAAAAGATGAAAATAATAAACTGTTAGTCGACACTCACTGCTAATTAAAATTTATGCATTTATGTAATATTACAACTAATAACTTATAAGTAATAAATAAAAAGTGACATTTATATAAATAACAAAACAATTGGGAACTAAATATATACAAGTCATGAATTAGTAAAAAGAAAATAATACTTATCATGTAGTAAATGTAAAAATAATAATAATAATAGTAATAATAATGAGACTAAAGAATCTTAAACAATTACATCCTTATGTTGACAAAAAATAAATTATAAACTAGTACATCCTTATGTTGACTAATTATAAACTAGTACCACCTATTGTTGACTAAAAATTATAAAACAAAATAAAATCATTAATTAGAACATCCTTATGTTGACTAACACTCTAATACTTGCACTATATAAACACTCCTAGACTCCTAGTTTCTCATTCACAAATCACACCAAAATCCCCTCTCAAAAACAATCTCTCCCTTTCCTTCTCTTGTGGTATTCGAATCTTCAAGCTTGTTCTTCGTGTTCTTCAAGAATCTTCAAGGAGTTCTTCAAGATTTTCAAGTCTTTGATCTTCCATCTACATCGTGTTCATCTTTTCTTTGTTAATTATCTTGAATCTTCAAAGGTATAACATAAACCCTAAACTATTTACATAAACTTTGATCTTTGTTAATTCATATTCATATTATAAACTTGTTATTCATAAGTTTATACATAAACACACCTAGATTTATATATACATACATACATGTAAAAAAATATATTTATATATATATATATAAATATATATACGAATTATATATACATATACATATTAAAACCTTAAACCCAAATTACACCTAAACTATAATGCTTAAACCCTAATTAATTAAACTCTAAACATTTATGAAACCCTAGGACATTAATTACTAAACCCTAGTTATTAATTACTACTTTAACTAACTAACCTTAATTAATGAAACCCTAATACTACTTATACTAGTACTTAACATGTATGCACTATTACTATTACTAGCACCTATAACCTACTACTTATATTGTAGCACAAAAACATTTTGGGATATGTATTAGAGATGTATAGATCTTCGAACTTTCTTGACGAATGGTTTCTACGAGATTCTAGGCAGAGGGTTTGGATTTCCGATTTAAAGGGTCCTATGGCTCAAGCCCCTAGATCTAAATTAGCCATTCGAAGGGAAAGGGGTGATTGGAAGCTTATCTAATACGGTAAGTATCCTAAAATGAAAAATACTGATAAAAGTAGAAACTCTCTAGTCATAGAAACTTAGTAAAATAAGAAACTTTCTAAAAATAGAAACTTTATAAAAATAGTAACTTACTAGGAATAGAAACTTAGTAAAACAAACTATACTTAAATACATACTTAAACTTAAACATGGGCAAAACACTTAACTACTCTTAAATATCAATAGGTTGACTTTCCTGCTCACTCGTTCAACTCTTTATTCCGAGGAATAACTCTCTCTCTACTTACTAAGGTGAATTTCATAGCCACACTTTTTACTATTTCATTACTGTTTTGAAACTATGGGGTGAGACACATGCTTGCTTTTAAATTTTTAACATGCAATATTTTAATAACTGTTTTACAATATTTATATACGTGAATTCATAGCCCCACTTTTTACTGTTTCATAACTGTTTTATAACTTTTGGGGTGAGAATACATGCACAACTTTTATAACTGTTTTACACGTATTAACTATTAAATTTTGATATGTTGGGCTATGACCAGCAAGCCCCCAACTGATAAGTATAAACGATAACTTGTTACGGGGTAAACTTGAAAGTCTAGTCTAAATATCATTACTTACACGTATCAACTATTAAACTGTGATATGTTGGGCTATGACCAGCAAGTCCCCAACCAACAAGTATAAACGATAACTTGACACGGAAACTTGAAAGTCTAGTCTAAATATCAGTACCAACTACTAAAACTATGCTATACCCGGCTATGTCCGACTAAGTCCCTACAGTGATATTTTTAATTGCTGCGGCATGCTTAATTATTGGGGGTAGGCCTATCGGGAGTAACGTCCCCGATACATTTGACTAAGTCTTTGTATTACTTGATAATGAAATAAAACCGATAAGGACAGACACAACTTGTCATGGGGAAAACTTGAATGTTTAGTCTAAATATCACGCACTGGCATAACTTTTGGATCTGCGAGATCTACTTTTTGATCTTGCGGGAGATCAACTGTAACGACCCAGATTTTTCCGATCGTTTTATACTTATGAGATTAATATTTACATAAAATAAACCTTACCAACATGATAAGCAATCCAAACTGTTGAGACTTATGTTTTTGAAAAGAGTTTCACACAACGTTTGACCGTCCAATTTGACCGATGATATCTCGAACTATATAACACACGATAATTATACGATTATGTATATGTACATATCTATAGATATTTATAATGATTTAAGGATGGTTTAACATTTCATTGTGAACTAACAACAATGAGTTATAAGTATACTTTGAGACCACTAACTTAAGTTTTCAAAACGATAACTATATGTAACGTTCTTTGACATATATACTTACAATCTATAATGTGTTGGTGATCTATGTCACCAATATGATTTAAGTGTAATGGGATTAATTTGTAACCAAAATAATCTTGATAAATATCGAACAAGTTTGGGGAAGTGTGGAGTGCACACTTGTTTGAACTTATCTTGATTATGACGGGGGTTCGGGGGCAGCGCCCCCGATAAGCGGGGTCCAGGGGGTGGCAACCCCTGGCGGGGTCCAAGGGGCAGAGCCCCTGGCTGGGGTCGAGCTGCCATTGCTTTATTAAAAAATGTCTTAAAATTTTATTTTGGCCCGGTTTGACCCAAAAATAAAAGCCCAGTTTTGAGCCTCTTTTACAGTTATAAACCCGTCCATATTTGAATTCTCGTTCCGATTCCTCAAAATTTCTACAAGTATATCTAGGGTATATGTAACCGTATCATACCCAGCTTCTATACGTATTTACTATTGGTATATACCAATAATAAACTTCATTGATCAGCCACTAGACATGATGTTACATGTGGGAACCAGCTATTTAACCTCATGTGTGACTTTTGTGCAAGAAAACAAACTAAATCTCCTATATATCCATCCCATAATCATGCTATTTTGCACACACACACATACAATTTCATTTCCAATTTTCTTTCAAGTTAATTCACTCCCTAATCTCTCTTCATTTACCTACTCAAGAACGTATCAATATAGTCATCCGATTTTAAGGAGATTACTTCCAATCTTTCAATCCCACTCCACCACTCTTTTGATTCCAAGATTTTTCTTACCTTTTCCAGTAGCTTTGTCCAAGTAACTTGAGGTAGTAACCTTATTCATAACCTTATTCGATTCATATTTATATATCTATCTTATTTTGTGTTGTAAAATTTTAACAACAAGAACATAGTTTGAGTGATTTCAAACTTGTTCACAAACTAAATAGATCCTTCTAATTTGATTTTTAAAAAAACACTTCAAGACCTGTAATATATCATATTATGACAAAATCGAAATAATCATATCTTGGTTAATTAACATAATATTTAATATATATTTACTTATGATTTGATTTTATATATTTCAGGACCACCCGTAAACAACACGAGAAGATTAATCATAAGACCTCATGATTGTACGCAACACGTCATTTGACAACACGGTACTTTATGTACGCAACACGTTACTTGACAACATGGTACCATGGGTCGAGATTAATTCTGATCAATACGAATACGACAGGGTCTTTATTTATTTTATTTAAGCAACTAATTGTGGACCACTAACATCGGACTGCTAACTACGGACTAAGAAAATAATAAAAGTATTAAAAGTATATATATATATATATATATATATATATATATATATATATATATATATATATATATATATATATATATATATATATATATATATATATATATATATATATATATATATATATATATATATATATATATATATATATATATATATATAACGATTACTTAAAAAGAAAATATGTTGATATATTATATATATGGTTAGGTTCGTGATATCTATCGGAGACCAAGTCGAGTTAAATACCTTCAAGACAAAAGTGAGTATATAGTCCCACTTTTAAACTCTAAATATTTCGGGATGAGAATACATGCATTTTATGATTTACGTTATGGACACAAGTGATTAAAAATATATATTCTACGTTGAGTTGTACCACTGGCATACTTCCCTGTAACTTGGTAACTATTATTTACATGAGGTATTGTAAACGCGAATCCTGTTGATAGATCTATCGGGCCTGACAACCCCAACCGGACTGGATGACCAGTATTCAACGGTTGCACAGTACTTCGTTTTGGTGACTACACTTGGTACGGTGTAGTAAGATTTCATAATAAAGGGAATATGCGACATTGATTAAATGTTAAGTATGGTTATCAAGTGCTCAACAACTTAGAATATTTTTATTAAAACGTTTATATATGAAATCTTGTGGTCTATATTTATAACGCTGCCGGCATTAAACCTATATCTCACCAACTTTATGTTGACATTTTAAGCATGTTTATTCTAAGGTGATAACTAAAAGCTTCCGCTGCAACATGTTAAATTTAAGCAAGATCTTGAGTATGCATATTTGTTTCAAAAATAAAACTGCATATCGGAGGATTTGTAATGTAAAATATGTTGGAGGTCGTATTGTTATTATCACATGTAAAGTTTGTAAGTCTAAGATTATCGCTAAACGATAATCATTAATAAGTTGTTTAAACCTTGTATTTGTAATAAAAGCTATGGTTTGTATTGTAAAAACGAATGCCGTTTTTGAAAAATGTCGCATATAGAGGTCAATACCTCGCGATGAAATCATATGTTATTGTATTCGTACTTATGGTTAAGGTTGGGTTATGACATGTGGTATCAGAGCGTTGGTCTTAGAGAACCATAGAATTTGCATTAGTGTGTCTTATCGAGTTTGTTAGGATGCATTAGTGAGTCTGGACTTTGACCGTGTTTGATTTCGAAAACTATTGCTTATCCTTGTTGGTTAAAAATTAATATGTAAATATTATGTGGTATTAACGTGCTAGTTGTTATGTGATAGATGTCTGGCTTGGAACTTATTATCACATTCAGCGACTCCGAACCAGAATCTTCAGATGGTGTTCCAGTCATTAACCTATCCGATGATGAAAACGACACCTTTGGGGAAGACTCACAAGTTCCGGATGAATCAATTGAAGAGGAACCGGAAAGTGATCCTGAGGAGGAAGAAATACAGGAAATTACGAAAGACAAGTTCGAACGAGGAAAGAAACGAAAGGCTACTGAAATGGAAAATCCAAATCCCGAGTCTAGAGAGAATGTTGTCGCACCAACTCCACCAGATACTTCCACACCTATTCCCGCTATTCCTATTAGTTCTATCCCGACATCCAGTTCTTCAGTTCCTCAGCCAAAACACAGGGAGACAACCAGGATAACCTTTAAGCGATTTCTTTGAACACAAACGCTTTGGGTTAAATGATGCACTGTTGTTTTAAACCATGGGATCATATAATGTTTTGTATAATATTACTAGTGTGGTTTGCTTAATGTTTGATGTAAGATAAGCATATGTAAAATAGTGAAGTGTGAAATGCAATAATTTTCCATGGTTAAGTATTATTTGGGTGGTAGTAATTGGTTTTCGTACTAAGCTATTAAGTATGAACTTTAACGGGTAGGTACTACCCTAGATATAATTATAAAATGCTAATAAGAAGAAAAGGCTTTTATAATAATAACTGGTTCATATTATTAATAAGCTACGATGTACTATAAATACATACTACATCTATAATATTCCATGTGAATAATTATTTTTTTTCATTCTTGTTGAAGATTATAGCGCGATTGAACCAAATGACGGAACAAGAAATCCAGGAACTCATCAATCAGCGAGTGAACGACAGAATGTTATGGGTCGAGGCTGCAAGAGGTGCTGCAGTTAACCCAAATCCTCGTGTGGGGTGCACTTACAAAACTTTTCAAGGTTGCAAGCCCTCATCATTCAGTGGAACAGAAGGACCGGTTGGTTTAACCCGGTGGATCGAAAAGATTGAGTCTGTGTTTAAAATCAGTGGTTGTATTGAGAAGGACATGACCAAGTATGCATCGTGCACCCTACAAGATAGTGCACTCATGTAGTGACCCGAACTTTTCCATGTTTATATATATAAATTGAGATTGATATTTACATGATTAAATGTTTCCAACATGTTAAGCAAACAAACTTGTTAAGACTTGATTAATTGAAATATGTTTCATATAGACAATTGACCACCCAAGTTGACCGGTGATTCACGAACGTTAAAACTTGTAAAAACTATATGATGACATATATATGGATATATATATAGTTAACATGATACTATGATAAGTAAACATATCATTAAGTATATTAACAATGAACTACATATGTAAAAAACAAGACTACTAACTTAATGATTTTTAAACGAGACATATATGTAACGATTATCGTTGTAAAGACATTTAATGTATATATATCATATTAAGAGATATTCATACATGATAATATCATGATAATATAATAATTTAAAATCTCATTTGATAATATAAACATTGGGTTAACAACATTTAACAAGATCGTTAACCTAAAGGTTTCAAAACAACACTTACATGTAACGCCTAACGATGACTTAACGACTCAGTTAAAATGTATATACATGTAGTGTTTTAATATGTATTTATACACTTTTGAAAGACTTCAATACACTTATCAAAATACTTCTACTTAACAAAAATGCTTACAATTACATCCTCGTTCAGTTTCATCAACAATTCTACTCGTATGCACCCGTATTCGTACTCGTACAATACACAGCTTTTAGATGTATGTACTATTGGTATATACACTCCAATGATCAGCTCTTAGCAGACCATGTGAGTCACCTAACACATGTGGGAACCATCATTTGGCAACTAGCATGAAATATCTCATAAAATTACAAAAATATGAGTAATCATTCATGACTTATTTACATGAAAACAAAATTACATATCCTTTATATCTAATCCATACACCAACGACCAAAAACACCTACAAACACTTTCATTCTTCAATTTTCTTCATCTAATTGATCTCTCTCAAGTTCTATCTTCAAGTTCTAAGTGTTCTTCATATATTCTACAAGTCCTAGTTACATAAAATCAAGAATACTTTCAAGTTTGCTAGCTCACTCCCAATCTTGTAAGGTGATCATCCAACTCAAGAAATCTTTGTTTCTTACAGTAGGTTATCATTCTAATACAAGGTAATAATCATATTCAAACTTTGGTTCAATTTCTATAACTATAACAATCTTATTTCAAGTGATGATCTTACTTGAACTTGTTTTCGTGTCATGATTCTGCTTCAAGAACTTCGAGCCATCCAAGGATCCATTGAAGCTAGATCCATTTTTCTCTTTTCCAATAGGTTTATCCAAGGAACTTAAGGTAGTAATGATGTTCATAACATCATTCGATTCATATATATAAAGCTATCTTATTCGAAGGTTTAAACTTGTAATCACTAGAACATAGTTTAGTTAATTCTAAACTTGTTCGCAAACAAAAGTTAATCCTTCTAACTTGACTTTTAAAATCAACTAAACACATGTTCTATATCTATATGATATGCTAACTTAATGCTTTAAAACCTGGAAACACGAAAAACACCGTAAAACCGGATTTACGCCGTCGTAGTAACACCGCGGGCTGTTTTGGGTTAGTTAATTAAAAACTATGATAAACTTTGATTTAAAAGTTGTTATTCTGAGAAAATGATTTTTATTATGAACATGAAACTATATCCAAAAATTATGGTTAAACTCAAAGTGGAAGTATGTTTTCTAAAATGGTCATCTAGACGTCGTTCTTTCGACTGAAATGACTACCTTTACAAAAACGACTTGTAAATTATTTTTCTGACTATAAACCTATACATTTTATGTTTAGATTCATAAAATAGAGTTCAATATGAAACCATAGCAATTTGATTCACTCAAAACGGATTTAAAATGAAGAAGTTATGGGTAAAACAAGATTGGATAATTTTTCTCATTTTAGCTACGTGAAAATTGGTAACAAATCTATTCCAACCATAACTTAATCAACTTGTATTGTATATTATGTAATCTTGAGATACCATAGACACGTATACAATGTTTCGACCTATCATGTCGACACATCTATATATATTTCGGAACAACCATAGACACTCTATATGTGAATGTTGGAGTTAGCTATACAGGGTTGAGGTTGATTCCAAAATATATATAGTTTGAGTTGTGATCAATACTGAGATACGTATACACTGGGTCGTGGATTGATTCAAGATAATATTTACCGATTTATTTCTGTACATCTAACTGTGGACAACTAGTTGTAGGTTACTAACGAGGACAGCTGACTTAATAAACTTAAAACATCAAAATATATTAAAAGTGTTGTAAATATATTTTGAACATACTTTGATATATATGTATATATTGTTATAGGTTTGTGAATCAACCAGTGGCCAAGTCTTACTTCCTGACGAAGAAAAATCTGTGAAAGTGAGTTATAGTCACACTTTTAAAATCCAATATTTTTGGGATGAGAATAAATGCAGGTTTTATAAATGATTTACAAAATAGACACAAGTACGTGAAACTACATTCTATGGTTGAATTATTGAAATCGATTATGCCCCTTTTTATTAAGTCTGGTAATCTAAGAATTAGGGAACAGACACCCTAATTGACGCGAATCCTAAAGATAGATCTATTGGGCCTAACAAACCCCATCCAAAGTACCGGATGCTTTTGTACTTCGAAATTTATATCATATCCGAAGGGTGTCCCGGAATGATGGGGATATTCTTATATATGCATCTTGTTAATGTCGGTTATCAGGTGTTCACCATATGAATGATTTTTATCTCTATGTATGGGATGTGTATTGAAATATGAAATCTTGTGGTCTATTATTATGATTTGATATATATAGGTTAAACCTATAACTCACCAACATTTTTGTTGACGTTTTAAGCATGTTTATTCTCAGGTGATTATTAAGAGCTTCCGCTATCGCATACTTAAATAAGGACGAGATTTGGAGTCCATGCTTGTATGATATTGTGTAAAAACTGCATTCAAGAAACTTATTTTGTTGTAACATATTTGTATTGTAAACCATTATGTAATGGTCGTGTGTAAACAGGATATTTTAGATTATCATTATTTGATAATCTACGTAAAGCTTTTTAAACCTTTATTGATGAAATAAAGGTTATGGTTTGTTTTAAAATGAATACAGTCTTTGAAAAACGTCTCATATAGAGGTCAAAACCTCGCAACGAAATCAATTAATATGGAACGTTTTTAATCAATAAGAACGGGACATTTCAGTTGGTATCCGAGCGTTGGTCTTAGAGAACCAGAATTTTGCATTAGTGTGTCTTATCGAGTTTGTTAGGATGCATTAGTAAGTCTGGACTTCGACCGTGTTTACTTGAAAAATGATTGCTTAACAAATTTTGTTGGAAACTATATATTTTTAACATGTGAATATTATGTGATATATTAATCTCTTAACGTGTTTGATATTATGTGATAGATGTCTACCTCTAGAACAAGTCCCATTGACTTACCTAATAATAATGAAGAGTCAAATGTAAATTGGAATGATTCGTGGACTGATTCACAAGTTCCCGAAGAGGAACCGGAAGAAGAGTCGGAACCGGAAGAAGAGTCGGAACCGGAAGAAGAATCGGAACCGGATGAAGAAATAGAACCGGTGGGGGAAATAATAAAACGGTTAAGTAAAAGAAAATCCTCAACCAACCGACCAAGGTTAATTATGGTCAATGGTGTTTCCGCCAAGGAAGCAAAATATTGGGAGGATTACCAATTCTCCGATGAATCGGATTCCGACGAGAATTCCGATGACGTTATAGAAATTACCCCAACTGAATTTAAAAAGGCAAAAGAAAATAATAAGGGAAAGGGCATGAAAATAGAGAAATCTAATTCCAACCCCGATGAACTTTATATGTATCGTCAACCCCCGAAATCCTTAAGTTGTAATAATGACCCGGGAACCTCTAAACCACCAGGTTTTTCTAAACCAATGTGGAAAACGACGGCTCGTATTAGGGGAACATCATATATCCCTAGAAACTTGGCAAAACGAACCAAAACCGAAGAAGAAGAAACAAGCGAGTCGGAATAAGATAGTTGTATTCGTGTGGTGTAATATATGTAATATAGTGTGCTTATGCTTTAAGATATATGTAAAAATTGCTTGTATTAATAAGTATTTTTTTTTTATGAATCTAACTCTTGTCTATTTTACAGTATAAAAACACAAAATGGATAGACAACCCAATATTTTAAGAGACCTACCCGGAGACATGATTGATGAAATCTTGTCTAGAGTCGGTCAGAATTCTTCGGCACAACTATTTAAGGCGAGATCAGTTTGTAAGACATTCGAAGAACGTTCCAAGAACGCCTTGGTTTATAAAAGGCTTTCGTTCGAAAGATGGGGGATATCACATTGGGAAATCCATAAGTTACGATATGTTTACTTTGACGCATATATTACGGGGAACCCAAATGCTATTTTACGCAATGGGTTAAGAAATTATTTTGACTCAAAATATCTGAATATTGTACTTCATGATTTAGAAAAAGCGGCTAACATGCAACATAAAGAAGCATGTTATGCTTACGGATTAGTAATGTTCGCTTCTCACCAAAGTGAGAACAAGAACATCGGGCAACAACTATTAAACAAAACGTTCCCACAAGTGACGGAGTCGGTAATTGGGGTAAGAAATGAGGTTTTTAGATTGTTACGGGACTGTTGGACATTATGTAACCCTCGTCCCTTTGACGACGTTACAACACGCTGTCTTATCAATGGCCATAACGGTTATGTTCCACAAGAACAAGGATGGGAAGTAATCCTAGTAAAACCAGAATGCATGACTTGTTTCTGGACGTATGAATTACGTGTCTTTATTGCCTTTGCTGAACAACTTGTGTACTAGCTAGAATTATCTTCACAACCATCTTGTATCAAATTTATTGTGTGCTATATTTCATGCTATATGTAAAATAAGCGGTATTGTAAGTTTGTAAAATATTGTGTAAAAGTTTGAACGCGAAATATTATTATAATCAGTTTTTCATATAGAATTGTAGTAGTTGAATTGTATATTAGCTACTAAGTATGAACTTAACGGGTAGGTACTACCCGAATTTAAACTTATAAAACGCTAATATGAAGAAAAAGCTTTTATAAATGAGTTCATATTATGCTACGAAATACTATTAACTACTCTTAATATTCTGTATGATTAACTTGTTCCATTTGACTATTTTGAAGGAAATGGCACCGACTACTCGACACACCGTGAATATGAATGAAGAGGAATTCCGTACTTTTCTAGCTTCAAACATAGCCGCAGTACAGGCTGCGCTACATACCAACAATAACCTTGGATCTAGCAGTACAGGAAATCGTGTAGGATGCACCTACAAAGAATTCACTGCCTGCAAACCTTTGGAATTTGATGGAACCGAAGGACCGATCGGATTGAAACGGTGGACCGAGAAGGTCGAATCGGTACTTGCCATAAGTAAGTGTACTGAAGAGGACAAAGTGAAGTACGCTACGCATACCTTCACAGGTTCTGCGTTAACATGGTGGAATACCTATCTAGAGCAAGTGGGACAAGACGATGCGTACGCACTACCGTGGTCAGCATTCAAGCACTTGATGAACGAGAAGTACCGTCCCAGAACCGAGGTCAATAAGCTCAAGACAGAACTTATAGGGTTACGAACCCAAGGATTTGATATTACCACGTACGAAAGACGATTCACAGAATTGTGCCTATTGTGTCCGGTAGCATTCGAAGATGAGGAAGAGAAGATCGACGCGTTTGTGAAAGGATTACTGGAAAGAATCCAAGAAGATATAAGTTCACACGAGCCCGCCTCCATACAACAGGCATGTAGAATGGCTCACAAACTAGTGAACCAGATTGAAGAAAGAATTAAAGAACACACTGCTGAAGAGGCCAATGTGAAGCAAGTCAAAAGAAAGTGGGAGGAAAACGGTGATAAGAATCACCAATACAACAACAACAGCAATTACAACAATAATCGCAACAATTACCCCAACAATCGCAACATCAATCGCAACTACAACAAACGGCCCAACAACAACAACAACAACAACAACAACAACAGCAACTACAACAATCATCCCAACAACAATAATAACCGCAACAACAACAACAATCAGAAGCAGCTATGCCAAAGGTGTGAAAAGTATCACTCGGGGTTCAGCACCAAATTTTGCAACAAGTGTAAAAGAAATGGTCATAGCGCGGCGAAGTGTGAGGTCTACGGACCAGGGGTTAATAGAACGAAAGGAACAAATGGTGTCGGAACGAGTAATGGCGGAGTAAGTAGTGTCGGAGCAAGTTATGCCAATGTAGTTTGTTATAAATGTGGAAAACCGGGCCACATTATTAGAAATTGCCCGAACCAGGAGAACACGAATGGACAAGGCCGCGGAAGAGTTTTCAATATTAATGCGGCAGAGGCACAGGAAGACCCGGAGCTTGTTACGGGTACGTTTCTTATTGACAATAAATCTGCTTACGTTTTATTTGATTCGGGTGCGGATAGAAGCTATATGAGTAGAGATTTTTGTGCTAAATTAAATTGTCCATTGACGCCTTTGGATAGTAAATTTTTACTCGAATTAGCAAATGGTAAATTAATTTCAGCAGATAATATATGTCGGAATCGAGAAATTAAACTGGTTAGCGAAACATTTAAGATTGATTTGATACCAGTAGAGTTAGGGAGTTTTGATGTGATAATCGGTATGGACTGGTTGAAAGAAGTGAAAGCAGAGATCGTTTGTTACAAAAATTCAATTCGCATTATACGAGAAAAAGAAAAACCCTTAATGGTGTACGGAGAAAAGGGCAACACGAAGCTACATCTTATTAGTAATTTGAAGGCACAAAAACTAATAAGAAAAGGTTGCTATGCTGTTCTAGCACACGTCGAGAAAGTACAAACTGAAGAAAAGAGCATCAATGATGTTCTCATTGCAAAAGAATTTCCCGATGTATTTCCGAAAGAATTATCGGGATTACCCCCACATCAATCCGTTGAATTTCAAATAGATCTTGTACCAGGAGCTGCACCAATAGCTCGTGCTCCTTACAGACTCACACCCAGCGAGATGAAAGAACTACAAAGCCAATTACAAGAACTTTTAGAGCGTGGTTTCATTCGACCAAGCACATCACCGTGGGGAGCTCCTGTTTTGTTTGTCAAGAAGAAAGATGGTACATTCAGGTTGTGTATCGACTACCGAGAGTTGAACAAACTTACCATCAAGAACCGCTACCCACTACCGAGAATCGACGACTTATTTGATCAACTACAAGGCTCGTCTGTTTATTCAAAGATTGACTTACGTTCCGGGTATCATCAAATGCGGGTGAAAGAAGATGATATTCCAAAGACTGCTTTCAGAATACGTTACGGTCATTACGAGTTTATGGTCATGCCGTTTGGTTTAACTAATGCACCAGCTGTGTTCATGGACCTTATGAACCGAGTGTGTGGACCATACCTTGACAAGTTTGTCATTGTTTTCATTGATGACATACTTATTTACTCAGAGAATGACCAAGAACACGGTGAACATTTGAGAAAGGTGTTAGAAGTATTGAGGAAGGAAGAATTGTACGCTAAGTTTTCAAAGTGTGCATTTTGGTTGGAAGAAGTTCAATTCCTCGGTCACATAGTGAACAAAGAAGGTATTAAGGTGGATCCGGCAAAGATAGAAACTGTTGAAAAGTGGGAAACCCCAAAAACTCCGAAACACATACGCCAGTTTTTAGGACTAGCTGGTTACTACAGAAGGTTCATCCAAGACTTTTCCAGAATAGCAAAACCCCTGACTGCATTAACGCATAAAGGGACGAAATTTGAATGAAATGATGAACAAGAGAAAGCATTTCAGTTATTGAAGAAAAAGCTAACTACGGCACCTATATTGTCATTGCCTGAAGGGAATGATGATTTTGTGATTTATTGTGACGCATCAAAGCAAGGTCTTGGTTGTGTATTAATGCAACGAACGAAGGTGATTGCTTATGCGTCTAGACAATTGAAGATTCACGAACAAAATTATACGACGCATGATTTGGAATTAGGCGCGGTTGTTTTTGCATTAAAGACTTGGAGGCACTACTTATATCGGGTCAAAAGTATTATATATACCGACCACAAAAGTCTTCAACACATATTTAATCAGAAACAACTGAATATGAGGCAGCGTAGGTGGATTGAATTATTGAATGATTACGACTTTGAGATTCGTTACCACCCGGGGAAGGCAAATGTGGTAGCCGATGCCTTGAGCAGGAAGGACAGAGAACCCATTCGAGTAAAATCTATGAATATAATGATTCATAATAACCTTACTACTCAAATAAAGGAGGCGCAACAAGGAGTTTTAAAAGATGGAAATTTAAAGGATGAAATACCCAAAGGATCGGAGAAGCATCTTAATATTCGGGAAGACGGAACCCGGTATAGGGCTGAAAGGATTTGGGTACCAAAATTTGGAGATATGAGAGAAATGGTACTTAGAGAAGCTCATAAAACCAGATACTCAATACATCCTGGAACGGGGAAGATGTACAAGGATCTCAAGAAACATTTTTGGTGGCCGGGTATGAAAGCCGATGTTGCTAAATACGTAGTAGAATGTTTGACGTGTTCTAAGGTCAAAACTGAGCATCAGAAACCATCAGGTCTACTTCAACAACCCGAAATCCCGGAATGGAAATGGGAAAACATTACCATGGATTTCATCACTAAATTGCCAAGGACTGCAAGTGGTTTTGATACTATTTGGGTAATAGTTGATCGTCTCACCAAATCAGCACACTTCCTGCCAATAAGAGAAGATGACAAGATGGAGAAGTTAGCACGACTGTATTTGAAGGAATTCGTCTCCAGACATGGAATACCAATCTCTATTATCTCTGATAGAGATGGCAGATTTATTTAAAGATTCTGGCAGACATTACAGCAAGCATTAGGAACTCGTCTAGACATGAGTACTGCCTATCATCCACAAACTGATGGGTAGAGCAAAAGAACAATACAAACGCTTGAAGACATGCTACGAGCATGTGTTATTGATTTCGGAAACAGTTGGGATCGATATCTACCGTTAGCAGAATTTTCCTACAACAACAACTACCATTCAAGCATTGAGATGGTGCCGTTTGAAGCACTTTATGGTAGAAAGTGCAGGTCTCCGATTTGTTGGAGTGAAGTGGGGGATAGACAGATTACGGGTCCGGAGATTATACAAGAAACTACCGAGAAGATCATCCAAATTCAACAACGGTTGAAAACCGCCCAAAGTCGACAAAAGAGCTACGCTGACATTAAAAGAAAAGATATAGAATTTGAAATTGGAGAGATGGTCATGCTTAAAGTTGCACCTTGGAAAGGCGTTGTTCGATTTGGTAAACGAGGGAAATTAAATCCAAGGTATATTGGACCATTCAAGATTATTGATCGTGTCGGACCAGTAGCTTACCGACTTGAGTTACCTCAACAACTAGCGGCTGTACATAACACTTTCCATGTCTCGAATTTGAAGAAATGTTTTGCTAAAGAAGATCTCACTATTCCGTTAGATGAAATCCAAATCAACGAAAAACTTCAATTCATCTAAGAACCCGTCGAAATAATAGATCGTGAGGTTAAAAGACTTAAGCAAAACAAGATACCAATTGTTAAGGTTCGATGGAATGCTCGGAGAGGACCCGAGTTCACCGGGGAGCGTGAAGATCAGATGAAGAAGAAATACCCGCATCTATTTCCAGAAGATTCGTCAACACCTTCAACAGCTTAAAATTTCGGGAAGAAATTTATTTAACGGGTAGGTACTGTAGTGACCCGAACTTTTCCATGTTTATATATATTAATTGAGATTGATATTTACATGATTAAATGTTTCCAACATGTTAAGCAATCAAACTTGTTAAGACTTGATTAATTGAAATATGTTTCATATAGACAATTGACCACCCAAGTTGACCGGTGATTCACGAACGTTAAAACTTGTAAAAATTATATGATGACATATATATGGATAAATATATAGTTAACATGATACTATGATAAGTAAACATATCATTAAGTATATTAACAATGAACTACATATGTAAAAAACAAGACTACTAACTTAATGATTTTTAAACGAGACATATATGTAACGATTATCGTTGTAAAGACATTTAATGTATATATATCATATTAAGAGATATTCATACATGATAATATCATGATAATATAATAATTTAAAATCTCATTTGATAATATAAACATTGGGTTAACAACATTTAACAAGATCGTTAACCTAAAGGTTTCAAAACAACACTTACATGTAACGCCTAACGATGACTTAACGACTCAGTTAAAATGTATATACATGTAGTGTTTTAATATGTATTTATACACTTTTGAAAGACTTCAATACACTTATCAAAATACTTCTACTTAACAAAAATGCTTACAATTACATCCTCGTTCAGTTTCATCAACAATTCTACTAGTATGCACCCGTATTCGTACTCGTACAATACACAGCTTTTAGATGTATGTACTATTGGTATATACACTCCAATGATCAGCTCTTAGCAGCCCATGTGAGTCACCTAACACATGTGGGAACCATCATTTGGCAACTAGCATGAAATATCTCATAAAATTACAAAAAATATGAGTAATCATTCATGACTTATTTACATGAAAACAAAATTACATATCCTTTATATCTAATCCATACACCAACGACCAAAAACACCTACAAACACTTTCATTCTTCAATTTTCTTCATCTAATTGATCTCTCTCAAGTTCTATCTTCAAGTTCTAAGTGTTCTTCATATATTCTACAAGTCCTAGTTACATAAAATCAAGAATACTTTCAAGTTTGCTAGCTCACTCCCAATCTTGTAAGGTGATCATCCAACTCAAGAAATCTTTGTTTCTTACAGTAGGTTATCATTTTAATACAAGGTAATAATCATATTCAAACTTTGGTTCAATTTCTATAACTATAACAATCTTATTTCAAGTGATGGTCTTACTTGAACTTGTTTTCGTGTCATGATTCTGCTTCAAGAACTTCGAGCCATCCAAGGATCCATTGAAGCTAGATCCATTTTTCTCTTTTCCAGTAGGTTTATTCAAGGAACTTAAGGTAGTAATGATGTTCATAACATCATTCGATTCATATATATAAAGCTATCTTATTCGAAGGTTTAAACTTGTAATCACTAGAACATAGTTTAGTTAATTCTAAACTTGTTCGCAAACAAAAGTTAATCCTTCTAACTTGACTTTTAAAATCAACTAAACACATGTTCTATATCTATATGATATGCTAACTTAATGATTTAAAACCTGGAAACACGAAAAACACCGTAAAACCGGATTTACGCCGTCGTAGTAACACCTCGGGCTGTTTTAGGTTAGTTAATTAAAAACTATGATAAACTTTGATTTAAAAGTTTTTATTCTGAGAAAATGATTTTTATTATGAACATGAAACTATATCCAAAAATTATGGTTAAACTCAAAGTGGAAGTATGTTTTCTAAAATGGTCATCTAGACGTCGTTCTTTCGACTGAAATGACTACCTTTACAAAAACGACTTGTAACTTATTTTTCCGACAATAAACCTATACTTTTTCTGTTTAGATTCATAAAATAGAGTTCAATATGAAACCATAGCAATTTGATTCACTCAAAACGGATTTAAAATGAAGAAGTTATGGGTAAAACAAGATTGGATAATTTTTCTCATTTTAGCTACGTGAAAATTGGTAACAAATCTATTCCAACCATAACTTAATCAACTTGTATTGTATATTATGTAATCTTGAGATACCATAGACACGTATACAATGTTTCAACCTATCATGTCGACACATCTATATATATTTCGGAACAACCATAGACACTCTATATGTGAATGTTGGAGTTAGCTATACAGGGTTGAGGTTGATTCCAAAATATATATAGTTTGAGTTGTGATCAATACTGAGATACGTATACACTGGGTCGTGGATTGATTCAAGATAATATTTATCGATTTATTTCTGTACATCTAACTGTGGACAACTAGTTGTAGGTTACTAACGAGGACAGCTGACTTAATAAACTTAAAACATCAAAATATATTAAAAGTGTTGTAAATATATTTTGAACATACTTTGATATATATGTATATATTGTTATAGGTTTGTGAATCAACCAGTGGCCAAGTCTTACTTCCCGACGAAGTAAAAATCTGTGAAAGTGAGTTATAGTCCCACTTTTAAAATCTAATATTTTTGGGATGAGAATACATGCAGGTTTTATAAATGATTTAAAAAATAGACACAAGTACGTGAAACTACATTCTATGGTTGAATTATTGAAATCGAATATGCCCCTTTTTATTAAGTCTGGTAATCTAAGAATTAGGGAACAGACACCCTAATTGACACGAATCCTAAAGATAGATCTATTGGGCCTAACAAACCCCATCCAAAGTACGGGATGCTTTAGTACTTCGAAATTTATATCATATCCGAAGGGTGTCCCGGAATGATGGGGATATTCTTATATATGCATCTTGTTAATGTCGGTTACCAGGTGTTCACCATATGAATGATTTTTATCTCTATGTATGGGATGTGTATTGAAATATGAAATCTTGTGGTCTATTATTATGATTTGATATATATATGTTAAACCTATAACTCACCAACATTTTTGTTGACGTTTTAAGCATGTTTATTCTCAGGTGATTATTAAGAGCTTCCGCTATCGCATACTTAAATACGGACGAGATTTGGAGTCCATGCTTGTATGATATTTTGTAAAAACTGCATTCAAGAAACTTATTTTGTTGTAACATATTTGTATTGTAAACCATTATGTAATGGTCGTGTGTAAACAGGATATTTTAGATTATCATTATTTGATAATCTACGTAAAGCTTTTTAAACCTTTATTGATGAAATAAAGGTTATGGTTTGTTTTAAAATGAATGCAGTCTTTGAAAAACGTCTCATATAGAGGTCAAAACCTCGCAACGAAATCAATTATTATGGAATGTTTTTAATCAATAAGAACGGGACATTTCAACTCACGTGGTGGAAAAACTATGTGAAGGCCGTAGGAGGAGATGTAGCTTATGATACTCC
This sequence comes from Rutidosis leptorrhynchoides, assembly GCF_046630445.1. NCBI lineage: Eukaryota > Viridiplantae > Streptophyta > Magnoliopsida > Asterales > Asteraceae > Rutidosis > Rutidosis leptorrhynchoides. The sequence continues at coordinate 231,952,537 of NC_092343.1, read as the reverse complement.
TTGAGAAGAATTCAAAACAATGCTAATCAACGAATATTGTCCAAGGAACGAGGTTAGGAAGTTGGAGCTGAATTACGAAGCCTGGAAGTTGTTGGTACTGAACTCACCAACTACAATCAGCGATTCATGAAATTAGCTTTGCTATGTCCCAAATTGGTACCAACCGAAGAACGGAAGATTGAACTGTACAAAGATGGTTTGCCTAAAAAGGTAAAGGCAAATGTTACAGCATCCAAACCGAAGACTATTCATGAAGCTATCACCATGGCGAACGAGTTGATGGACCAGATTATTCTGGATAAGAACACCGATGTCAAGACATCGGGAAATAAAAGAAAGTGGGAAGGTAATCATCAAAAATCCAACAAGAAACAAGAAACCACGCAAGGTGCGGGTAGCGGTTCAAACTCAGGTTACAAAGGACAAAATCCTTTATGTAACAGATGCCACAAACATCACTCTGGTTATTGTAATGTGGCGTGCAACAATTGTAATCGAAAAGGTCATCTTGCTGAAGATTGTAGGGTTCCCGCTACAAATACAAATGGTACCAAGACTCCTGCCACCAATGCAAATAGAACTGCCTTGGCCACTGTTACCTGTTATGGGTGTGGGAAACAGGGTCATTATAAGAGCCAGTGTTCGAATCCAGAGAAGAATAATGGATCTGCACGTGGAAGAGCATTTGTTATTAATGCTAGAGAGGCGTGTGAAGACCCGGAGCTTGTTACGGGTACGTTTACCATTAATAACTTATCCGCATCTATTATATTTGATACTGGTGCCGATAGAAGTTATGTGTGTAGAGACTTTCACGCTAAATTTAATTGTTCATCATTACCTCTAGATGCTAAGTACATGATTGAGTTAGCTAATGGTAAACTAATTAAAGCTGATAAAATTTTCCGTGATTGTAAAATAAATTTAGCAGGAGAAACATTTAAGATTGATTTGATACCCGTAGAATTAGGAAGTTTTGATGTAATAGTCGGCATGGACTGGATGTCCAAAATAGGAGCTGAAGTTGTGTGCGCCAAGAAAGGGTACTATGCTATCCTAGCACATGTTAATAAAGTCGGAACGAAGGAAAAAGTGAAGAGCATCAACGACGTGCCTGTGGCAAGAGATTTTCCTGACGTATTTCCGGAAGAGTTGCCGGGATTACCTCCATTTAGATCTGTAGAATTTCAAATAGATCTAGTACCAGGAGCTGCACCAGTGGCTCGTGCTCCATATAGACTTGCACTATCTGAGATGAAAGAGTTACAAAGCCAGTTACAAGAATTACTGGACCGTGGTTTCATTCGACCGAGCACTTCACCGTGGGGAGCTCCGATTTTATTCGTCAAGAAGAAAGATGGATATTTCCGAATGTGTATAGATTATCGTGAATTAAATAAGTTAACTATCAAGAATCAGTATCCACTACCGAGAATTGATGACTTATTTGATCAATTGCAAGGATCATGTGTTTACTCGAAAATCGACCTAAGGTCGGGCTATCATCAACTACGCGTCAAAGAATAAGATATTCCGAAAACTGCTTTTCGGACACGCTACGGTCATTATGAATTTTTGGTCATGCCGTTTGGGTTGACTAATGCGCCAGCTGTATTCATGGACCTCATGAATCGAGTTTGTAGTCCGTATTTAGATAAGTTTGTTATCGTTTTCATTGACGATATTCTTATCTATTCCAAGAGTGAGCAAGAGCATGAGCAGCATTTAAGGTTGGTATTAGAATTGTTAAGAAAAGAACAGTTATACGCCAAATTTTCTAAGTGTGCATTTTGGTTGAAAGAAGTGCAATTTCTTGGCCACGTTATTAGTAGCAAAGGAATTCAGGTTGATCCAGCTAAAATTGAGGCCATTAAAAAATGGGAGACTCCTAAGACACCAACGCAGATACGCCAATTTTTGGGTTTAGCTGGTTATTATAGAAGGTTTATTCAAGATTTTTCCCGAATAGCTAAACCATTAACAGCGTTAACGCAAAAAGGGAAGAAGTACGAATGGACTTCTGAGCAAGAGAGTGCATTTCAATTACTGAAGAAGAAGTTGACTACCGCACCTATTTTATCATTACCTGAAGGGAACGATGATTTTGAGATATATTGTGACGCTTCGCGACAAGGTTTTGGTTGCGTCCTTATGCAACGGAAGAAAGTTATAGCATACGCATCCCGACAATTGAAGATTCACGAGCGGAATTATATGACGCATGATTTAGAATTGGGAGCAGTAGTGTTTGCATTGAAGATATGGAGACACTATTTATATGGGGTTAAATGCACTGTGTTTACTGATCATAAAAGCCTTCAACATATTTTTGATCAGAAACAGCTGAACATGAGGCAACGTAGGTGGGTCGAGCTGATAAATGACTATGATTGTGAGATTCGCTATCATCTCGGGAAAGCGAATGTAGTGGCCGACGCTCTAAGCAGAAAGGAACGGGAACCAATTCGAGTACGAGCAATGAACATAAAAATTCGCATGAATCTCAACTCACAAATCAAAGAGGCTCAACGAGAAGCTCTTACTAAAGAAAACATAGGAAATGAAATAATGAAGAAGAATGAGAAGCAACTCGTTATACGGGAAGACGGAATTCGATATTTCGCAAACCGTATTTGGGTACCGAAGTTGGGTGGATTAAGGAAGTTGATATTGAACGAGGCACATAAGACAAGATACTCGATACATCCTGGAGTTGGAAAGATGTATCAAGATCTTAAGACGCATTATTGGTGGCCTAATTTAAAGACAGATGTTGTAACATATGTTGGGGAATGTTTAACTTGTTCCAAAGTCAAAGCAGAACACCAGAAGCCGTCAGGGTTACTTCAACAACCAGAAATCCCAGAATGGAAATGGGATGGTATTACCATGGATTTCATCACAAAGTTACCTAAGACTGCCTGGGGATATGACACCATTTGGGTAATAGTTGATCATCTCACCAAATCTGCACATTTCTTACCTATAAAGGAAACGGATAGAATGGAGAAACTATTACGATTATACATAAAGTAAATTGTTTCAATGCATGGAATACCTATTTCCATTATATCCGATCGTGATAGTAGATTTACATCAAAGTTTTGGCAATCACTACAGGAGGCCCTGGGAACCCGTTTGGATATGAGCACCGCATATCATCCGCAAACTGACGGGAAGAGTGAAAGAACAATTCAGACTCTTGAAGACATGCTCAGGGCATGTGTGATCGATTTTGGAAACGGATGGGATAAATATCTACCATTAGCAGAATTCTCGTATAATAATAGTTATCATGCGAGCATTAAAGCTGCACCATTCGAAGCACTGTATGGAAGGAAGTGTAGATCCCCTATCTGTTGGAATGAAGTAGGAGATCGACAATTAACTGGTCCCGTGATCATCCATGAAACTACTGAGAAGATAGTGCAAATCAAAGAGAGATTGAAAACAGCCCGTAGTCACCAAAAGAGCTACGCCGATGTCCGAAGGAAACCATTAGAGTTTCAGATCGGTGACATGGTTATGCTAAAGGTGTCACCTTGGAAAGGTGTAATACGTTTTGGAAAAAGGGGTAAACTGAACCCAAGGTATGTAGGCCCGTTCAAGATCATCGAACGCATCGGACCAGTAGCTTATCGACTCGAGTTACCACAACAACTCGCCAGGGTACATAATTCATTTCACATCTCAAACCTCAAGAAATGTCTTGCAAAGGAAGATCTCACCATTCCTCTTGAAGAAATCCAAGTCGACGAGAAACTACAATTTATAGAAGAACCAGTCGTAATCATGGACCGTGAAGTTAAACAACTCAAGCAGAGCAACATACCAATCGTCAAGGTTCGTTGGAATGCTCGAAGGGGTCCCGAGTTTACTTGGGAACGAGAGGATCAGATGAAACAAAAGTATCCACATTTGTTTCCCGACAACGCAAAATAGGTACAACTTTAAAATTTCAGGACGAAATTTATTTAACGGGTAGGTACTGTAACGACCCGTATTTTTCCGATCGTTTTATACTTATGAGATTAATATTTACATAAAATAAACCTTACCAACATGATAAGCAATCCAAACTGTTGAGACTTATGTTTTTGAAAAGAGTTTCACACAACGTTTGACCGTCCAATTTGACAGATGATATCACGAACTATATAACACACGATAATTATACGATTATGTATATGTACATATCTATACATATTTATAATGATTTAAGGATGGTTTAACATTTCATTGTGAACTAACAACAATGAGTTATAAGTATACTTTGAGACCACTAACGCAAACGATAACTATATGTAACGTTCTTTGACATATATACTTACAATCTATAATGTGTTGGTGATCTATGTCACCAATATGATTTAAGTGTAATGGGATTAATTTGTAACCAAAATAATCAAGATAAATATCGAACAAGTTTGGGGAAGTGTGGAGTGCACACTTGTTTGAACTTATCTTGATTATGACGGGGGTTCGGGGGCAATGCCCCCGATAAGCGGGGTCCAAGGGGTGGCAACCCCTGGCGGGGTCCAAGGGGCAGAGCCCCTGGCTGGGGTCGAGCTGCCATTGCTTTATTAAAAAATGTCTTAAAATTTTATTTTGGCCCGGTTTGACCCAAAAATAAAAGCCCAGTTTTGAGCCTCTTTTACAGTTATAAACCCGTCCATATTTGAATTCTCGTTCCGATTCCTCAAAATTTCTACAAGTATATCTAGGGTATATGTAACCGTATCATACCCAGCTTCTATACGTATTTACTATTGGTATATACCAACAATAAACTTCAATGATCAGCCACTAGACATGATGTTACATGTGGGAACCAGCCATTTAACCTCATGTGTGACTTTTGTGCAAGAAAACAAACTAAATCTCCTATATATCCATCCCATAATCATGCTATTTTGCACACACACACATACAATTTCATTTCCAACTTTCTTTCAAGTTAATTCACTCCCTAATCTCTCTTCATTTACCTTCTCAAGAACGTATCAATATAGTCATCCGATTTCAAGGAGATTACTTCCAATCTTTCAATCCCACTCCACCACTCTTTTGATTCCAAGATTTTTCTTACCTTTTCCAGTAGCTTTGTCCAAGTAACTTGAGGTAGTAACCTTATTCATAACCTTATTCGATTCATATTTATATAGCTATCTTATTTTGTGTTGTAAAATTTTAACAACAAGAACATAGTTTGAGTGATTTCAAACTTGTTCGCAAACTAAATAGATCCTTCTAATTTGATTTTTAAAAAAACACTTCAAGACCTATAATATATCATATTATGACAAAATCGGAATAATCATATCTTGGCTAATTAACATAATATTTAATATATATTTACTTATGATTTGATTTTATATATTTCAGGACCACCCGTAAACAACACGAGAAGATTAATCATAAGACCTCATGATTGTACGCAACATGTCATTTGACAACACGGTACTTTATGTACGCAACACGTCACTTGACAACATGGTACCATGGGTCGAGATTAATTCTGATCAATACGAATACGACGGGGTCTTTATTTATTTTATTTAAGCAACTAATTGTGGACCACTAACATCGGACTGCTAACTACGGACTAAGAAAATATTAAAAGTATATATATATATATATATATATATATATATATATATATATATATATATATATATATATATATATATATATATATATATATATATATATATATATATATATATATATATATATATATATATATATGTAACGATTACTTAAAAAGAAAATATGTTGACATAGTATATATATGGTTAGGTTCATGATATCTATCGGAGACCAAGTCGAGTTAAATACCTTCAAGACAAAAGTGAATATATAGTCCCACTTTTAAACTCTAAATATTTCGGGATGAGAATATATGCATTTTATGATTTACGTTATGGACACATATGATTAAAAATATATATTCTACGTTGAGTTGTACCACTGGCATACTTCCCTGTAACTTGGTAACTATTATTTACATGAGGTATTGTAAACACGAATCCTGTTGATAGATCTATCGGGCCTGACAACCCCAACCGGACTGGACGACCAGTATTCAACGGTTGCACAGTACTTCGTTTCGGTGACTACACTTGGTACGGTGTAGTAAGATTTCATAATAAAGGGAATATGCGACGTTGATTAAATGTTAAGTATTGTTATCAAGTGCTCAACAACTTAGAATATTTTTATTAAAACGTTTATATATGAAATCTTGTGGTCTATATTTATAACGCTGCCGGCATTAAACCTATATCTCACCAACTTTATGTTGACGTTTTAAGCATGTTTATTCTCAGGTGATAACTAAAAGCTTCCGCTGCAACATGTTGACTTTAAGCAAGATCTTGAGTATGCATATTTGTGTCAAAAATAAAACTGCATATCGGAGGATTTGTAATGTAAAATATGTTGGAGGTCGTATTGTTATTATCACATGTAAAGTTTGTAAGTCTAAGATTATCGCTAAACGATAATCATTACTAAGTTGTTTAAACCTTGTATTTGTAATAAAAGCTATGGTTTGTATTGTAAAAATGAATGCCGTTTTTGAAAAATGTCGCATATAGAGGTCAATACCTCGCGATGAAATCATATGTTATTGTATTTGTCCTTATGGTTAAGGTCGGGTTATGACATCAACTTTACAACTAAATCTTATGGTCTAAAAACAACGATAACTACTTTTGTTAAACCTATGAACTTCACTCAACCTTTTTGGTTGACACTTTAGCATGTTTTGTCTCAGGTGCTGTTTGATTCAAGCTTTCTTATCTACTACTTATGTGATGCTACTTGGACTTAAGATCAAGAGATATCGCATTTATTACCACTGCATATGAACAATTACTTTATCATTATTTTCATTATTGTAACGACATTTCATATTCCGCTGCGTACTCAATAAAGTTAAATTTTCTCATTTAGTATTGTTCTTGTATTATAATATGTTGGTTTATTTGATATTAGTAACGTTTCTTCCAGACCCTATTGGGAGGACGTTACATATATACATGTTGTGTTTTGATATGTATTCTTACACTTTTGAAAGACTTCAAGACACATATCAAAGTACTTCTACTTAACAAAAATGCTTACAATTACATCCTCATTCAGTTTCATCAACAATTCTACTCGTATGCACCCGTATTCATACTCGTACAATACACAGCTTTTTGATGTATGTACTTTTAGTATATACACTCTAATGATCAGCTCTTAGCAGCCCATGTGAGTCACCTAACACATGTGGGAACCATCATTTGACAACTAGCATGAAATATCTCATAAAATTACAAAAATATTAGTAATCATTCATGACTTATTTACATGAAAACAAAATTACATATCCTTTATATCTAATCCATATATCAATGACCAAAAACACCTACAAACACTTTCATTCTTCAATTTTCTTCAACTAATTGATCTCTCTCAAGTTCCATCTTCAAGTTCTAAGTGTTCTTCATAAATTCCATAAGTATAGTTTCATAAAAATCAAGAATACTACCAAGTTTGCAAGTTTACTTCGAAGCTTTCTAATCCATTCCAAGTAATCATCTGAGATCAAGGAACCTTTGTTATTTATAGTAGGTTATCTTTCTAATTCAATATAATATTCATATTCAAACTTTGATTCAATTTCTACAACTATTACAATCTTATTTCGAGTGAAAATCTTACTTGAACTGTTTTCGTGTCATGATTCTGCTTCAAGAACTTTCAAGCCATCCAAGGATCCTTTGAAGCTAGATCCATTTTTCTCATTTCCAGTAGTTTTATCCAGAAAACTTGAGGTAGTAATGATGTTCATAACATCATTCGATTCATACATATAAAGCTATCTTATTCGAAGGTTTAAACTTGTAATCACTAGAACATAGTTTAGTTAATTCTAAACTTGTTCGCAAACAAAAGTTAATCCTTATAAATTGACTTTTAAAATCAACTAAACACATATTCTATATATATATGATATGCTAACTTAATGATTTAAAACCTGGAAACACGATGAACACCATAAAATCGGATATACGCCGTCGTAGTGAAACCGGGGGCTGTTTTGGTTTGGATAATTAAAAACTATGATAAACTTTGATTTAAAAGTTGTTCTTCTGGGAAAATGATTTTTCATATGAACATGAAACTATATCCTAAAATCTTGGTTAAACTCAAAGTGAAAGTATGTTTTTCAAAATGGTCATCAAGATGTCATTTTTTCAACGGAAATGACTACCTCTTTAGTAATTGACATGTAACTTAAATTTACGACTATAAACCTATACTTTTTCTGTTTGGATTCTTAAATTAGAGTTTAATATGAAACCATAGCAATTTGATTCACTCAAAACGGATTTAAAATAAAGAAGTTATGGGTAAAACAAGATTGGATATTTTTGATCTTTTTAGCTATGGGAAATGTTTAACAAATCTATACAAATCATATCCTAGCTAACTTATATTGTATTATACATGTATTCTAATATATTATGTAATCTTGGGATACCATAGACACGTATACAAATGTTTTGACATATCATATCGATCCATGTATATATATTATTTGGAACAACCATAGACACTCTATATGCAGTAATGTTGGAGTTAGCTCTACAGGGTTGAGGTTGATTCTAAAAATATATATACTTTGAGTTGTGATCTAGCCTGAGACGTGTATACACTGGGTCGTGGATTGATTCAAGATAATATATATCGATTTATTTCTGTACATCTAACTGTGGACAACTAGTTGTAGGTTACTAACGAAGACAGCTGATTTAATACACTCAAATCTTTAAAACATAATAAAAATGGTTGTAATTATATTTTGATCATACTTTGATATATATGTACATATTTGTATAGGTTCGTGAATCGATCCGTGGCCAAGTCTTATTTCCGAGGAAGGAAATATCTGTGAAAGTGAGTTATAGTTCCACTTTTAAAATCTAATATTTTTAGGATGAGAATACATGCAGGTTTTATAAATGATTTAAAAAATAGACACAAGTACGTGAAACTACATTCTATGGTTGAATTATCGAAATCGAATATGCCCCTTTTTATTAAGTCTGGTAATCTAAGAATTAGGGAACATACACCCTAATTGACGCGAATCCTAAATATAGATCTATTGGGCCTAACAAACCCCATCCAAAGTACCGGATGCTTTAGTACTTTGAAATTTATATCATATCCGAAGGGTGTCCCGGAATGATGGGGATATTCTTATATATGCATCTTGTTAATGTCGGTTACCAGGTGTTCACCATATGAATGATTTTTATCTCTATGTATGGGATGTGTATTGAAATATGAAATCTTGTGGTCTATTGTTACGATTTGATATATATAGGTTAAACCTATAACTCACCAACATTTTTGTTGACTTTTAAAGCATGTTTATTCTCAGGTGAATACTAAGAGCTTCCGCTGTTGCATACTAAAATAAGGACAAGATTTGGAGTCCATGTTTGTATGATATTGTGTAAAAACTGCATTCAAGAAACATATGTCGATGTAATATATTTCTATTGTAAACCATTATGTAATGGTCGTGTGTAAACGGTATATTTTAGATTATCATTATTTGATAATCTACGTAATGCTTTTGAAACCTTTATTGATAAAATAAAGGTTATGGTTGTTTTAAAAATGAATGCAGTCTTTGAAAAAGGTCTCATATAGAGGTCAACACCTCACAACGAAATCAATTAATATGGAACGTTTATAATCAATATGAACAGGACATTTCACACGTCCACCATCGTCTTCATTTTTCATCACGACAAAACGTCATCATCTTCCTACTTTGCGTTTACTGTTTCAGAAACAAAACAGAAACTAACGCAGCAACAGTAGCACGATACAGTCTAATAAACTTTATAAAAATGGTGGTTTGATTCATGATAGTAGAGAGAGAGATAAGAGAGAGGTAGTGGTGGTCATGAAGTAGTAACGGTGGAGTTTAATAAGGTGGGTGTGTTCGATTCTAGCTGTAACAGAAAAAGTAGTGAACTATGGTGAGTGGAGAGTGTGGAGTTTGACGAGAAGAGAGAAAAATGCAGGAAAAGGAGTATGCAAGTTATGAAGGTATTTCATATGCCCGAGAGACATATTAAATTAACGTGGCTAATATGTTTTGATCCAAGTCGAGTCATACCCAATAACAAGCTTGCCAACACCTTATTCGTATTTGATCTTAACGATTGGATCATTGATTAAATACGCGACACTTGAATTTTAAAGAAAATGGCTTTCTAAAATTATTACTTGATGTATATATATATATATAAATTATTGAATAATTTATATGATATGGATTTAATTATTTATAGGTAAATAATTAATTAATTATGTTACATTTTATAAATAGGTTTTATAAATGATGTAAACATAATAAATAAAATGTAAGTTTATAAAATGTATTTTATAAAATTCAATTTTATAAAATCAAATTTTATAAAAACCATTTTATTTATAATGTATGTAGTGACATGGGGGCTCTAGTACACATGCTTAGATTCTTTTCTTGGTCAATTACAATTCCCATTCTCTATAAGCATGGTCTAGAGACTTGTAGTAAAGATGCACATGCATAAACACATCAAGTAAGCTTGAAAAAATAGCAGAAATTCAGCTACTGCAGCTGTCCAAAACCGTGGGTTTTGGGACTCAAAAGCAAGTCCAAAATTTGTTCTTGCAAGCTTAATTCAAGTGTCATTCAATTCCTAACAAAAGACTAGGGTGTTGGTGATAAGTTTGGGGTATTATCTCTTGAGGTTTCATAGTTTTGGAGCTCCATTCATCATCACCTTTCAAACTTGCTGCTGTCCAGAAAATTGGGTGTAAGAATAAAGAGTTTTGAGCTTGTTCAAAGGTGATTAAGGGTCTTAATTCCTAACAAGTTTAAGGGTGGTGTTGGTACACAATAGCTTGAGGTTCTATCATCTTCTTGTTCTTCAATTTCACCCACAATTAACTTGAGGAGGTAATCATCTTCTTCCATATTCTTATTTGTAAGTATATTTCAAGACTTGATAACTATATGGAATTCATCTAAAGTGGTTTAACATATTTACATGCTTTCTTAATAACATGCTTTCGCTTTTATTAACTCTAAATGAATTGGTTTCATGAATATGTTTATTTAAGGAACTTATTGAAATGTTGAATTCCATCAATGGTATCTAGAGCCGAAGTTGTTGAAATATGCTTCTATATGGTCTTTAAACCCACTATATTTGCATTCCATGCACATGCATGAATATGGAATGTAAAAATGTTCGGGTTTGGGTGGGTTTGTAATGGTGGCCGAATTCTTGGAGGTTCCAAGAGGGTTTGGAACTTGCAAATTGGTCATATTTGTTCATATGTTGTTGTTCACAATCATAGCCAAGACCTTGTGGTTGAATGAATGTTTGTTTGGTTGATTTGTTAATTTCAATATGGTTGTAATATTCATTCAATTTGGTTTGTAATAATATTTATTCATTTGGTTATGTAATTTATTTTATATTTGGCATGTAAAATAGATTAGGTTGTATTTTCATTTTTTAGACAAAATGTATTAGAATATATTTTGTAACAAGATGAAGATGCATGAAGATCACAAGGAAGAACACAAGAAGCATGTGGATGCAAGGTTAAGTGGAGGTTAAAACCTCTTACTTTGTGTTTTACCCATTGACCGTTGACATTTTGTTTTCGGCTAAACAAAATGTCTACCAAAAGGCTTGATTGTGAACATTTGTTTTGCATGCGTGGTTGTTTTAATTCCTTGTATGATTGTGGATTGTGTATGTTACTACAACAAGTTATCACACAAGTTAACAACAAGCAAAACTACAATTTAATTGGTTAAATTATTAACAACATGAAATTTACCAAACCACAATTTAATCGGTTAAATTGAAATGGCAAAAGACGCTAATAAATGGTTATTAAGAACAAGAAACTGATTGCACATATAAAATGGTTTATATCAAGTAATTGGCTAAAATTACAAGTCTTGAAAATGGATTTCAAATGAACCATACACTAAATGCATGTTGGTGTATGGCATAAAAGTTTTCTTAAACTAGAAATAATGAAAACTTAAAAATCCCTTTAACAACAAGGTAAACAAGTTAAACGCCATCCTTTTTTGTGACACTTAAAAATATTAGGGAACTCATAATGGGATAAAGGTCACCTAACCATTATGAGCAAACTAATATGATTAAGGTGAATTTCGCATGCTTGTGGGATAAAGGTCACCTAACCACTTGTATGCTAAATTTACAAGTTTACATAAGTAGGACGACTTGATTTGGGAATCATGAACTTAGGGTCACCGAAGCATGAGGAACAAATAGGCGTTGATGGGATAATATTCCATGCAAAAGGATTGCATGATCCCATAACTTAGAAGTTGCAAAAGGATTACAATTGTCATATAATGACTACCTAGCTAAATCAAATGACGGGATAAAGGTCACCTAACTGAAATTTGGTTTACCGTTGGATTCTAAAATTTAATAAATATCAATTGGATTTAAAGGGTATTGATTGTTAAATTAAAATTGATACTTAAACAACTTTGTTAAATTTTGTAGATGGCCGCCAATAACAACAACAACATTCCAAACACACCTATCAACTTTAACAACCTATCATTGAGGTCAATCCTCGAAAAGGAAAAACTCAACCATACGAACTTCATGGATTGGTTCCGCAATCTAAGAATTGTCCTCAAACTTGAGGATAGGGCGTATGTGTTGGAAGACCCCATTCCCGATCAACCGGAAGAGGATGATACGGAAGGCATGGCTTATTGGGAGAAGTATTGCACCGATTCGGTGCAAGTTTCTTGCCTCATGCTTGGGACTATGATACCCGAACTCCAAAATGATTTTGAGCATCATAGTGCATATGACATGATTACACAGTTGAAGGAGATGTTCCTTCAACAAGCTCGTGTCGAGCGCTTCGAAACGGTTCGAGCGCTTCATGCATGTCGGATGGACGACTCCCAATCTGTTTCATCTTATGTCCTTAAGATGAAAAGCCTAATTGATCGAGCAAACCGTCTAAACTGCAACGTGTCTAATGAATTAGCCACAGACCTTATCCTTAATTCCCTGTCAAAGAGGTTTGACACATTTGTAATGAATTACAACATGAATGGATGGGATAAGAGCATTGGCGAATTACACGCCATGCTTAAGACGGCAGAAGCGAGCATGGGTAAAAGGGCTTCACCCATGTTTATGATCAATGAAGGCGGGTCCAAAACCTATAACACTTCTAAGCCGAAGGCGGCTAAGAGAAAAGGACCCGCCTACCAAGGCAAGGGCAAGGGAAAGGGGAAGATGGTTACCCTAACCAACAACAACAAAAAGCAAAAGATTGCCGGTAAAGCAAACCCCAAGGAAGATCCGTGCTTCGGTTGCGGTGAAATGGGTCACTGGAAACGAAACTGCCCAGTCTACCTTAAGGAGTTGAAGGAAAAGAGGGATGCAGGGCAAACCTCAGGTAATGTATATATGGTATACATTGAGCTTAGTATTACTTCTTCTAATACATGGGTATTAGACACAGGATGTGGAACTCACATTTGCAATTCTATGCAGGGGTTCAAAAGAAGTAAACAAGAAGCGGGAACATCAAATCTCTACATGGGAAATGGAGCTAAGGTGCACGTAGTAGCTCAAGGAGACTTTATTTTAAAGCTTCCAAGTGGTTTGGAGCTTATTTTGGAAAATGTTTTGTATGCACCCGATTTATCACGAAACATTATTTCTGTATCCCGTTTGAAACAATGTGGTTTTAATCTTAATTTCATTAATGATGATATCCATGTTTCTTTAAATAATGTGTTCTATTTTAAGGCTTCGCCTTCGAATGGTATTTATGAATTAGTTCATGATGACACAGAATACAATAGCTCAATATACCATACAAACACCAAGAAACTCAAAAGGGATTTGAGTGATTCCTACTTATGGCATTGTCGCCTTGGTCACATAAACAAGAACCGAATGCATACACTTCAAAAGAATGGACTTTTGAAATCAAATGAACTGGACTCGTTTGATGTATGTGAGTCTTGTTTACAAGGCAAAATGACTAAAGCACCTTTCAAAGGGACCTATGAAAGGGCTAAGGACTTATTGGGATTAATACATTCGGATGTATGTGGACCCTTTAAGCCCATAACTAGGAATGGTGAAAGATACTTCGTTACTTTCATTGATGACTTCAGTCGTTTCGGATATGTCTACTTGTTAAGACATAAGGACGAAACTTTTGAAGCATTCAAAGAGTATCAAAACGAAGTACAAAATCAACTCAATAAGACAATCAAGGTACTTCGTACCGATAGAGGAGGTGAATACCTAAGCGATGCTTTCCAAGATCATCTTAGAAGTTGTGGGATTATCTCGCAACTCACTCCTCCTGGAACACCCCAACTGAATGGAGTTTTCGAAAGGAGGAACCGAACCCTAATGGATATGGTTCGATCTGTGATGGCTAGAAGCTTGTTACCTCTATCATTTTGGGGTTATTGTCTATTCTCCGCGGCTCGTATTTTAAATATGGCCCCAACCAAGAAAGTGGAACGAACACCTCATGAGATGTGGTTTGGAAAACCTCCATCTCTATCATACTTAAAGGTATGGGGATGTGAAGCTTACCCTAAGCGTTACGTCCCTAATAAGCTAAATGCTCGATCCACAAAGTGTATCTTCATAGGATATCCCAAGGATAATATGGGATATTATTTCTATGATCCTTCCGAACAGAATGTATTTGTTGCTCGGAAGGCTGAATTCCTGGAAACTAAGTTCCTAATGGAAGGTGATAGTGAAAGGAAGATAGATCTTGAGGAGGTTCGAGATCAAGTAGATGATACACAATTGGTTGATACTAGCACTCAACATGAAAATGTCGAAAGTGATCAAATGGATGATCAAAATACACAAGACGTTCGCAAATCTGGTAGGATTAGTAATCCTCCTGAGAGATATGGGTTTCTCATGGATGGTTGCTATGTGGTTGATTTGGATGAACCAACAAACTACCAAGATGCTTTATCAAGGATTGATAAGGATAAATGGCAGGAAGCCATGAACGCTGAGATGCAATCAATGTATGACAACCAAGTTTGGGAACTGGTTGTACAACCTACTGGTTCAAGGCTAGTTGATTGTAAATGGCTTTTCAAAATGAAAACCGACATACATGGAAACTTGGATACATATAAAGCTAGACTTGTAGCAAAAGGTTTCACTCAAACTCAAGGGGTTGACTATGATGAAACTTTTTTGCCTGTGGAAATGCTAAAGTCTATTAGGATATTATTTGCCATTGTTGCTCATTATGATTATGAAATATGGCAAATGGATGTCAAGACCGCTTTCCTAAATGGATATCTTGTGGAAGATGTCTATATGGTTCAGCCTGAAGGTTTTGTTGATCCGAAATATCCTAAAAAGGTATGCAAGTTAAAGAAGTCAATCTACGGACTGAAACAAGCATCTAGAATGTGGAATCATCATTTTAATGAGGAAGCTGAGAAATTTGGCTTCATTAAAAATGGTGATGAAGCTTGTGTATATAATAAAGCTAGTGGGAGCACTATCATGTTCCTTGTACTATATGTGGATGATATATTGTTATTTGGAAATGATATTCCGAAAATGCAAGGAGTTAAAACTTGGCTAAGTAAATGCTTCTCCATTAAGGATCTTGGAGAAGCACAATACGTTTTGGGGATTGGGATCTACAGGAATAGATCCAAGAAACTGATAGATTTGAATCAAAGTGCATACATTGAAAAAGGTCTTGAAAAGGTTCAAGATGGAGAACTCTAAGAGTGGTTTGGTACCTATTCAAAGAGGAACGCCTCTCAGTTCATCTCAGTGCCCTACCACGAAAGATGAATAAGAGAGAATGAAGAGAGTCCCTTATGCATCTGCTATGGGGTCAATCATGTATGCAATGATATGCACTAGACCGGATGTGTCATGCGCCCTAAGCTTGACAAGTAGATACCAGAATAACCCAGGAAACAATCATTGGATTGCGGTTAAAAGTATATTGAAATACCTTAGGAGGACTAAGGATATGTTTCGAATATATGGATCTGGTGAGGAGGAACTTGCTGTAAAGGGTTACGTGGACGCAAGTTTCCAAACTGATCGAGATGATTCTCGATCACAGTCCGGTTATGTCTTCACGTTAAATGGAGGTGCGGTCTCTTGGAAGAGTTCAAAACAGGATGTTGTTGCATTATCCACTACAGAGTCGGAGTACATTGCCGCCTCATTGGCAGCTCAGGAAGCTGCATGGATGAAGAAACTCATCGACGACTTAGGAGTAGTCCCTTCCATTCAGGACCCTCTTGAGATCTTTTGTGACAACGAGGGTGCGATTGCTCAAATCAAAGAACCTCGTGCTCACCAAAAGACCCGTCACATTGAGCGAAGATTCAACTACATAAGGGATGAAGTTGAAAAGGGAAAGATATGTATTCGCAAAGTTCACACAGATCTTAATATAGCGGATCCTCTCATGAAGCTCTTACATGGATCAAAACATACAGGACATGTTTGTGCATTAGGGCTTCGATATTCTAGTGATTGGTCATGATCTGTTTTAAGTATTGTAACGGAACGAAATTTGTTCAAGCTCATTAATATAATTATGGTATTAATTTATTTTGAGTCATGTTCCTATTTTGCATAATTTTATCCATGAATAAGTAATTATTCTAAATTCTGTAGTCCATCACATTCATGGGAACAAGTGTGAGGTTTAGACTATTATGAACTTGGATTGGTATACATTCACGGAATGAATGTGGATCAAGGTTGCTACCAAGGTTCATAGATATTTGTGGGATACAAATATTGGAAGACCCGCCCTCAAGATTTACTAAATGGAGCTTTTGTGATTGATCACATGTAATCTTGAGTAAAGGCGAATATCATTGTATCCTCTGACCTGAGATACATATTGGGTTCGGATGTTCACTAAGTATTATGCCTTGATTCTTTCCTTCGCTATTCTGAAATATGGTAGTCCATAAGGAAGAGCTCAGGTGTAATACAAAGTATATATATCTAGGGCGTATGTAGTCAAGATGGAATTCGTCCCTCTTATTCGTTGAGAGTCAGATGTCTAAGGCCTGATAAAGTTAAACCTAAAAGAGAGTGATCACTCTGTATCTCTTGGATTTAACATGACATCTAGGACGAAAGGATATAATGAAAGATTCACCTATTCATATTTGAGATGGGAACTCGAAAGGGATGATGTTATTGAATGGCACAAAGTCATAACATATTGGGGGTGATGGATGGTCGTTAGGTTGTATCCATCACTTGCATTAATTTCTTATGTTTCTCGTGCAAGTGGGAGATTGAAGGTATTTCATATGCCCGAGAGACATATTAAATTAACGTGGCTGATATGTTTTGATCCAAGTCGGGTCATACCCAATAACAAGCTTGCCAACACCTTATTCGTATTTGATCTTAACGATTGGATCATTGATTAAATACGCGACACTTGAATTTTAAAGAAAATGGCTTTCTAAAATTATTACTTGATGTATATATATATAAATTATGGAATAATTTATATGATATTGATTTAATTATTTATAGGTAAATAATTAATTAATTATTTTACATTTTATAAATAGGTTTTATAAATGATGTAAACATAATAAATAAAATGTAAGTTTATAAAATGTATTTTATAAAATTCAATTTTATAAAATCAAATTTTATAAAAACCATTTTATTTAAAATGTATGTAGTGGCATGGGGACTCTAGTACACATGCTTAGATGCTTTTCTTGGTCAATTACAATTCCCATTCTCTATAAGCATGGTCTAGAGACTTGTAGTAAAGATGCACATGCATAAACACATCAAGTAAGCTTGAAAAAATAGCAGAAATTCAGCTACTGCAGCTGTCCAAAATCGTGGGTTTTGGGACTCAAAAGCAAGTCCAAAATTTGTTCTTGCAAGCTTAATTCAAGTGTCATTCAATTCCTAACAAAAGACTAGGGTGTTGGTGATAAGTTTGGGGTATTATCTCTTGAGGTTTCATAGTTTTGGAGCTCCATTCATCATCACCTTTCAAACTTGCTGCTGTCCAGAAAATTGGGTGTAAGAGTAAAGAGTTTTGAGCTTGTTCAAAGGTGATTAAGGGTCTTAATTCCTAACAAGTTTAAGGGTGGTGTTGGTACACAATAGCTTGAGGTTCTATCAACTTCTTGTTCTTCAATTTCACCCTCAATTAACTTGAGGAGGTAATCATCTTCTTCCATATTCTTATTTGTAAGTATATTTCAATACTTGATAACTATATGGAATTCATCTAAAGTGGTTTAACATATTTACATGCTTTCTTAATAACATGCTTCTTCTTTTATTAACTCTAAATGAATTGGTTTCATGAATATGTTTATTTAAGGAACTTGTTGAAATGTTGAATTCCATCAAGTTATAGTGAGGATTGTGGTTTCACGTTGGTGGTTTAGTCGTAGATTCAAGAGGGCGACGGTGGTGGCTTGATGGTATCAAGTGGTCGACGGTTGCTATGGTCGACGGTTGTTATGGAGATCAAGGGTGGGGATGAAGAAAGATGGTGCTCCATGTATTGTGTATGTGTGTGATATATATATATGCTAACTATATGTAATGTATGTAATGTATATATTATATATAGAGAGAGTTGTGATGGGTTGATTGGTAAACAAGAACAGATAAAAATGAAGTGAATAAGTGGACGTTGATAACTGTGTTTTTATATCAATATGCCAACTATATACATGTATATGATAATTTTATATAACATCAATTAGCAAGTTGTTCAATCAAGGGAGAATAATAAAACGAGCACAGTAAAAATCAAATTTTAATTAGGTACAGTAATATTAATAGATTAGCAGCCATCAAATTGTCTTATTGTACCGACAGTCTATCACGGACTACTATATCATACTCCGTTGTTAATTTAGTGGCGAATAAAAGTCTTTAGAAAAATCTCAAATTAACCATATTTATTTATTTTGTTCATTATGGTATAAAATTCAATCATAAATTATTAAATAAAAATTACATTAATTATTCACTCCCATCCCCAAGTAAAATATAAAAAGTTTTAAAATTTGACAAACAGCTTCTAAATATATTATTAATAAGCCTAAAATTTATAAAACTCATTTTCGGATCATCGTTTATTTTAAAATCATATAAGTTTAAATTTAACTTGCTTAATAACAATCGAAACATCAAAAGAGTATTAAAATCATTTAATATTTATTTTTAATATACTTTATTTATATATAGAGATATATTTTAAATAATAATTATTATAATATCCTTTTTTTATTTTATTAATTTTTAATAACAATAACATATAATACATCAAATTATATTTCGAATTATTAATTATATATATACACACATATCTATTTACAATTAATTATTCGTGAATCGTCGAGAGCAGTCGAAGGTCAATTGAATATATGAAATAGTTCAAACTTTTTAAGACTCAACCTTACAGACTTTTCTTATCATGTCGAAATCATATAAAGATCAAGTTTAAATTTAGTCGGAAATTTCCGGGTCGTCAAACAATGATTGCTATTAGAAATGACTTAATGATTAATTAAGGCTAAATAAGGAACAATGCTCTCAAGGTTAACTAGTAATGACTTGTAATCCTAAAACATACTTAGATACATTTAGGATGGTCACCAAGTCCCAACTTGAGATTGCTCTTCCCTTGTGCATGTGTTGGACATTATTGTGTGCTTACACATTAATCATGTAATGTGTTATATTGCACATTAAACTTATTAAGTGCTTGAATTATAAGTTGTGCAAGTATCTATATGATTGATCCTAGAATAACTATCTCTTGCTATGTGATTATTACTTGCTACTTGTCAATATGCTTAATACTCATAAACTTGTCAACTTGATTAATATGTTTGCTATGTGCTCATTAGTTAGTATTCAAGTAACTAACCTACTCCAATAGATTAAGTGTAAAATGGTTCACAATGAAAGTATAGTCAATTGTCCATTTGATCTAGTCTAAGTAACTAAGGTTGATTGCTTATGACTTAACTTTGATGTCTCTACATGCTTCATGATTATCTTATAGAGACATTGTTCAATTAATCTCTAACTAAACTTAAAAAAGATCATGACTTGTGATTAATTGAAACTAGGAAGTTAATGACATAGTGACTAGTCTTTAGAATTGAACCAAAGACATTAATGTGACTAACTAAGTCTTGACCAAACTGAGATTTCCCTAAATATCAATCAAGACACTTCTCCAAGAATGTTGGGTTTACCACTTTTGGAATGATTAGTCACTTTCATGCATTAAGACCAAATCTCACACACTTAATGCATATAGTACTTGTATAGGATGTTTGGTTTCTTTTGCAGGTGCTAGAAGGAGTAAAGGTGCCAAAATTTGGTGTTCAAATTTGAGTCAAACGGTTATACAACGGATACCTAATTTGGACTGGAGCATGCACGTCCGTACCACAATCGACCGTGCAGGCAACCGTGTGTCAACGGCTATTTTTTGAATCTCACTATAAAAGGCAAACATTTAACACCATTTGAAGCTGACCCTCTTGCATATTTCAAAGACTTATCTACAGTGATCACAAGTGCATCAATTACTACTCAAATGTGATCAAGCAAGAGAAGATTCTATGATCTTATAGATATAGAATTGGGTTGTTGTAAACTTACTAATCAAAATCATTTATCTTATGAGTTTACTTAATGTAATGTTGTCCTAGTATTGTGTTAGGATCATCATTGCAAAGTGTATAAGTCTTGTAACTTCAATTAGTAGAAGCATAGGCTAGCTTAGTGATCTACTTCCTTAAAGGGACTTAGGAAGTTGATTAATCTTATTTGGAGATTAATACTTGTCCAAGGTGAAGACAAGTTGATCTAAGTTGGAGTTGATCTTTCAAAGGGAAAGAAAGAATAGGTTTGTTGTCTACCAAAGAAGTTGAAGACTTGTAAATCGGATCTCCACCGGGTTTGGAGAAAAGTGCTTAGTGAAACAACAAATCCCGATTAGTGTAATCGGGGAGTGGATTAAGGTGAATTAGTTAACATCCACCCGAACCACTATAAATCCTTGTGTCTATGTTCTTTACATTACTTCATTTATCATTTTGAACATATACATTATACACATCAAGTTTGTATTGAGTTGGTTGATCAAAGTTAAATCGAATTTGGTGATCAATCGAAAAAGCGTTAAAAACGTATTAAGTAACTATTCACCCCCTCCCTCTAGTTACTTACAATTGGTATCATAGCGGTTGCTCAAATCATTGCGCTACAAACGATCGCGAAAGCGTCAAAATTCGTTTTGTGCAAAAACTTGAGTCAACGATTCTCGGATCAACTCAAACTATGGGATACTTGGAAGAATTGGTGAAAGAAGCACCAATCTTTGATAAGATGAATATTGATGTGTGGAAATTAAGATTTGAGTATTATCTCAAATCCAAGGATTACTACTTGTGGAGAATAATCAAAGTAGGAGACTTTGTACCATAAGCTAGTTCAAGGCTAGTGAAGTCAACATTTCAAAACAATGATGTTTTGAAACAATTTGATGCAATTTCACTACTTCATGGAATTCTTCCTAGTGAAGAAAGATTAAAGATAATTTCATGTGAAAGTGCTAAAGAATGTTGGGATTCACTATGTTCTCAAGAAGATTTAAACTCTAGAAGTTTAAAGGGTAAAGGAATTAGGAAGGATTTGGTAAAGGTTGGTGATTCTCAAGCAAAAGGGTTGGATGGAAAATGAAGAATTTTGCCTCATGAGTTCTTTGAATGATTTGGATCAAGATGGTCAAAGTGAAGAAGAGGTTGAATCTCCATTCAAAGAAGATGATGTCTCAAGCATGGATTGCAATGAGGTACATGTATTCTATCCTTCGAATTATGAAGAATTGTTAGATGATTACAAGACCATTAAATTTGTGTATGATAGTAGTCGTGACAAAGTAAAACTTTTGGAGAAAGAATTACACAAAGTTAGACAACTTAACAAAGTTTTAATTGATGAAAATAACACCTTGAAAAGAAAACTTGAAAGGATAGCTATTTATGATTCATCAAGATATAAACATGAAATGAATATATGTCACGACTCTAGCAAACACAAATCTTGTAATCAAAGTCCATTATCCATTATTAGAAAAATTGAGAATATGGGAAAAATGGACCAAGCTATCAATTTCATGGTAGGGATAAGTCAAGGATTGGGTAATCATAAAATCAATCAAAATCAATGATCAAAATGCTAATGAGAATAACCTTCTCAAAAAGACTTTATATTAATGAAAGGTTTTTCTAACTAATACAAAATTGTTTTTGAAAAATGATTTCAAAAGATTAGTGTAGGAAGCTTACTTTCCTTAGGATTGTGTGTTTATGTGAAAATATGTATTGCATGACAAATACTAGATTAATGCGTTTTGTGTATACTATATGAATGATTAAATATGAATATATATATATATATATATATATATATATATATATATATATATATATATATATATATATATATATATACATATAGATATAGTATATTACGTGTCATTGATGATTAAACATCGGGAGGATGTAATCATTCAATGTTAGGAAAAGAAAACTTGTCCTCAAGTATTCTATAGAACCTAAGAATCGTCAAAATGCATTTGAAGAAAGAAGAAGTGAAGAAACAAGTGATTAGAAGGATCCACGGCAGCACCACAGCTGACCGTATACACGACCGCAGACTCCTGTCCTGTACGTGTGAAAATATCTGCACGGCAAACACCACGGTCGACCGTGCTTCGACCGTGCGTGGTCTGATTCTGTTTTAAATTAAACTAAACCCTCACTTTTATTTCATTTCAACCCACTTCAAAACACACACACCTACACACGGCTGAGGAGATCGACCGCACGGAGAAGAACGCTCATTCCTTCAATTTCAATTCCTACTTTCAGTATGATTCATCCTTGCTTTCCTAACATTCAATTATGTTTGTATGATGAATTAGGGTTATGAAGAAACCCTAACTAGAATGAATCAAAACCTAAATTGATGCAAACAGTCAAAAATTTTCTTGAAGAAAAACTTGGAAACAATTGTAGTAGTACTTATATATGCGTTAATTTAACATTGAATGATTCTAGGTTTCATTATACATCGAGGTTAGATTTTCATAGAAGCATTGTTCATATGATATAAATGACATTGTTGCTAATTGAGTGTAATAATGTTGAATGTCAAAACATGTGTTGATGATGATTTCAAAAGTCTAGAACACATATGAACTTTGTGAAAATCTTAATCTAGTTGCAAACTCAATGACAATAATGAAGAGTGAAAATGTGAAGAACATTAACATCAAAACGTCTAAGTATTGATGATAATTAAAGTTTGCAAAACTTGTTGCCTACAATTGAATTATGCACTTTGAATTAATTAAAAGTGTCGATGCGCAGAAAATGGCAAATCGAGGAGAAAGCTCATCTAACTTTCGCCCACACCAATCAACACTTAACAGAGAAAGAGTGAAAAATCGAACAATAGCAGAAGGAAGGAGAATTGAAGCAGAAGATTTTCCTGAAATGGTGGTAGCATTCTCAGATTTAAACTAGAATGTATTTCTTGATCTAAATGGACCAATTTATCCATCACTCGTTCGAGACTTTTACTCTAGCTTCGTCTATACCAACGGTTCAGTTACCTTTAGGCTGAAAGCTTCAAGAACTACAATAACACTACAAGATTTTAGAAAACTTCTAGAAGTTCTAGCAAATGGAGAAAGGTTCTTCCACACAGGACAGAGTCTGACCTATCTTCCTGATTTCATCAATAAAGATGGTGTTATTCGAACACTGTATGAAGATAATGCTCCGAGAGGAGAAATTCTCAATCGAGGAGTGTTGAGAAAACACCTGCGAAAGAAGTTCCGAATATAGAACACAGTGATCGACTACAATGTATACTGTGGAAAGAAGTTCCATCACATATTCATGCTGTTCAGATGGCTCTTCTTTGGTGCCTAGACATGAAAATCCGAGTAAACATGGCATACTTTATGGCCATACGAATGAGCAATGTGCCAAAGGACTCAACAAGAGCTCTTCCTTATGGAATGCATGTTACGAAGTTATTTGTGTAACAACCCTCACTTTTCGACTTCCGATTTTACTAAAATACCAAGAGTTGTTATATACGAATAAATTTAACGTTGACCGAATAAACGTACGCTTAAAATAAATAATATAATTATAAATATTATAAATAAGGTTATGTTATAACATAATTACATCAATGAATATATATAATATTTATATTACTTTTGTTATTTAGTTAATAGAATATATAATTAACTAAATAATAAATAATATTATAACATTTATAAAACTAATAAAAACTATAAAGTAATAATCATAAATTTTAATTTTAATTATAAAAACTGAATATAATAATAATTTTTATATAAAATTCGTATTTAATAATTAAACAAATATAGAAATAAAATGTTAAATGTTCTTAGAAATGTATTAAATGATTTTTTTAGAATTTTATAAAAAAAATCAAAACTATATCTACTTTTAATAAATAAATAAAAAATACAAACTACTTTTTTCTTATTTTAACTTTTAAGATTTACTTTTAATAAAAATACAAACTACTTTTTCTTATTTTAACTTTTAAGATTTACTTTTAATAAAAATACAAACAACTTTTTCTTATTTTAACTTTTAAGATTTACTTTTAATAAAAATACAAACTACTTTTTCTTATTTTAACTTTTAAGATTTACTTTTAATAAAAATACAAACTACTTTTTCTTATTTTAACTTTTAAGATTTACTTTTAATAAAAATACAAACTACTTTATCTTATTTTAACTTTTAAGATTTACTTTTAATAAAAATATAAACTACTTTTTCTTATTTTAACTTTTAAGAATTACTTTTAATAAAAATTCAAACTAATTTAATTATTTTAAGATTTAATATATATTTTTCTTTTTATTTCTTTTACTTATTTTATTTTTTTACCTAATATTTTCAACTATAAATACCACATACATTTCTCATTTCAAACTTGCACCTTAATCTCTCATTTCTCTCTTGAAGAACTACTTCTAGTTGATATCCCGGTCACTTACTTGCTTTACTTTTCTTTCTTGCGTGGAATACTTCAACTGCTATTTAAGGTGAATTCATAGCCCCTCTTTATTGCTAGCAAAACTTACTTACTTTTGGAGTGAGACACATGCTGTTTTTTTTTTTTTTTTTTACTTTTTACACTTTAGACACAAGTACCAAACTGCTTAAACTATGCTATACCCGGCTTTATTCGGCTAAAGTCCCTACAGTGATATTTTTAAGTGCCTGGCATGCTAGGTTATTGGGGGTAGGCCTATCGGGAGTAATGTCTGAAAGGACCCATTCATATACATTATAAACGATTCACAATAGTTGATTACATTGCGAGGTATTTGACCTCTATATGATACATTTTACAAACAGTGCATTCGTTTTTAAAAGACAATCTTTCTTTACATCAAAAATTGACAGGCATGCATACCATTTCATAATATCCACTATCCAACTATAAATTGATTTAATAATAATCTTTGATGAACTCAATGACTCGAATGCAACGTTCTTCGAAATATGCTATGAAAGACTCCAAGTAATATCTTTAAAATGAGCAAATGCACAGCGGAAGATTTCTTTAACACCTGAGAATAAACATGCTTTAAAGTGTCAACCAAAAGGTTGGTGAGTTCATTAGTTTATCATAATCATTTATTTCCATCATTTTAATAGACCACAAGAATTTCATTTCCAGTTCTCATAAATATACGTCCCATGCATAGAGACAAAAAATATTCATTCATATGGTGAACACCTGGTAACCGACATTAACTAGATACATATAAGAATATCCCCTATCATTCCGGGATCCTCCTTCGGACATGATATAATTTCGAAGTACTAAAGCATCCGGTACTTTGGATGGGGTTTGTTAGGCCCAATAGATCTATCTTTAGGATTCGCGTCAATTAGGGTGTCTGTTCCCTAATTCTTAGATTACCAGACTAAAAAGGGGCATATTCTGTTTAATAATCCAGCCATAGAATGTAGTTTCATTTACTCATATCTATTTCGTAAAACAGTTATAAAAGCGCATGTATTCTCAGTCCCAAAAATATAAAGGGTAAAAAGGTAAATGAAACTCACCATATTGTATTTCGTAGTAAAAATACATATAACGTCATTCAACAAGTGCAAGGTTGGCCTCGGATTCACGGACCTAAATTAATTATATATATTTATGTGTTGGTCAATATTTGTCTAATAAATTAGGTCAAGTCATAGTGTACCACAATCCTAATGCTCGAGACTAATATGCAAAAGTCAACAAAAGTAAATTTGACTCAAAATAATTTCCAAAAATTTATACATGATTAATATATAGTTTAAATATCGTCATTTTATATTTTTAAATATTTTTAAAAGATTTATTAGAGTAAATAATATAATTTATTTATTAATAAATAAAATTTTATATTATATTTATATAATAAAATATACTTTTATATATATTAAGTAATAAAATTTATTGAGTTCATTTAATATTATAAAGATAATATGATACGTATTATTAAAGTAAGTTATTACACGTAGTAAAATATGTTTGTATCAAATATTTATTTGATAAAATAATATCTATAATGATAGTAAGTAAAAGTTGTATTATTTTGTAATAATAATTGTTATTATAAAAATATCAATATTTATAATTACTAAGATGACATTATGATAAAACGATAATTCTAATTATGATAACTTTAATATTTACGATAATTTTTAATATTATCTTTAAAATAATAATTCTATTTAAAATAATAATAATAATAATAATGATATTTTATAGTAACAATGACATTTCTATTAAAATGATAATTTTTGTTAAAATGATAGTTTTAATACTAACGATAATTTTAATAATAATAGTAATGATAAAAATAATAAGAACGATAATTTTATCTAAATCAATATCTTATAATATTTTAATTTCATCATGATACTCTTACCCATTATTTCATAATCGTTTCGTTTAATAGCTTTTAATCGTCTTTTATATCGTGTTCGTAATAATGATAATAATAGTAATCAAAATAATTAGGTGTTACAAATATTTGTTTTAATTACACTAATATTAATAATGATAGTTACTATAACATTATTAACGATAATACTAATAATTATCTTAATGATAATATAGTAATATAGTAATAATAATAATAACAATAACAATAATCATTTTTAAATAATGATATATATATTAATAATGATAATAATAATAATAATAATAATAATAATAATAATAATAATAATAATACCAATAATAATAATAATAATAATAATAATAATTGGATAATAATAATAATACTAATTATAACTTTAACGATAATAACGATAGTAATAATAAAAAAATAACAATTTTTAATGATAAATCCTTTTATTGATAAAGATAATAATAAGATAAAACTAGAACGACGATAATAACGACGATAATAATAATCATTTTTAATAATAATACAAAAATTCGATGGACTATAACTTCAAATCCGTTCATCGAAATCATTCGATATCTAAATGAAAAGTTCTTAATTTTTCGCTAGCTTTCCAACGACATGCATATCTTATACCTTATCTCAGTCGCATATATAACTAATTCAGGATTCAACATAACCTAACTAAAGGCAATATCAAAAGTACAAACATGCATAATCCTATATACTCGAGCACTAGTCAGGGATACACTATTAGTATGTAAAAGTTAAATTTTGAGTACTCACGTATCAATATTGAGATTCAATATTGCAGGAAAGGTACGTAGACGCAACGGAGATGATAAACACTATATTGACCTCACGAGCATACCCATGAACCATACCAATCACCTCCATAGCTATAACCCATAATTTCCTTAATCCAATCCCACTCGAAAAACAATTTCAAAATCACTCGGACAGCACTCTGACGTAATATTTTATGTATACTAATAATATCTTGAAATAATACGGAGTAAATATATATATGTAAATCGATTGAGAGAGTTTAGAGAAAAATATTTTTAAGTTTCTATGAAATAATAAAACCTATTGAATTCTATTTATAATAGATTTTTGAATTATTAAAGTATGAATTATTAAAGTGAATTATTAAAGTATGAATTATTAAAGTAAATTATTAAAGTATGAATTATTAAAGTAAATTATTAAAGTATGAATTATTAAAGTGAATTATTAAAGTATGAATTATTAAAGTGAATTATTAAAGTTAAAGTAAAGTAAAAATAAAGTAAAGGTAAAGTTTAAGTATAGTAAAAGTATAAAACTATGTACGTATAATACGCGTATAAATATATATAATATTATTTTAAATCATTATATATATTTAATAAAATAAAATATAAATATTATTATCTTTATCATACTGGTTAAGTAATGAGTTGTCAAAAGTGGTTCTAGATATTTATAAAAGTTATATACGTTTTAATAATAAAGTTCTTTTTAAACTGAAAACGTTTTTGTACGTTTGAAACTAAATCAAATAAATATAATAATTTTATTTTCCAAAACCAAATATATTTTTAAGAATCATTTTGTTTAAAGGTTAAAATAATGGAAATCGTTATATATCATAAAATGTTTTAGAAAAGTAGAATCATATATATTCATAATAAGTTTCAAGTTTTTAAATTACAGTTTGTTGGTGAAGCATGGGATAAAGTTCAAAGGTTAAATAAACGTATGAAATCATCTTAATGAAAAATGTCGAGTTACTTAACTTGTCGATATCCAACATCTAAGTTATTTACACTTCACGTTCTTACTTATAAGTCACTTTACCATTTTCCGAATGTTGTCAAAAAGAATAGATTTCTTAAATCACAGTGGACCTCATAACATAGACCCGTAATGATATCATAATGTATCTGATAAATCAATCATTTGATATTATCTTCTAATTCCATCGATAAACATATTGAAACAAATACGTTCATGTAAAGTATTATACGTTTAATACTTTATTAATATTCTCAAGTTATAATATATATATACATATATATACATATTTATTTATATATAACGGTTCGTGAATCGTCGGAATTTGGTCGAGGTTATAATGAATGTATGAACACAATTTAAAATTCTTGAGATTTAACTTAACAAACTTTGCTTATCGTGTCGGAATAATATAAAGATAAAGTTTAAATTTGGTTGGAAATTTCCGGGTTGTCACAGTACCTACCCGTTAAAGAAATTTCGTCCCGAAATTTGAGTGGAAAGGTCGTGAATGATAATAATTATGTTTTCATGATGCATACAGGCTGAAAATTAGAGTTTTATCATCAGCGAATAATTTGGATAAACAATCCATTTATATGAAGAGTACGAATGAAGCTAACATAGAAGAGTGAAATGAGTAAGTGTAGATTCATCTTATCATTTGACGTAGATATGATTGATTTCCAGATTTCAAGGGATTTGAAGAAAATCTTTGTAATAAGATTTGATTCTCCGGTAACAAAAGGAATTAGGATCCGCTTTAAATGCGATCGTCCATTTTAATTGTTCTGTCGGAGATTTTCTTATAAATTCACCTCCTTTTCTTACAACTCACACCTTCTGTTGATGCATTTTATGCAAGTCCCTAGACATCTACCCACGTCCATTGCAGGTACAACAGTTTACAGGCCACCATGATCGTTCGTTATTATCCTATCCGTGTTTGTATGTGGTTACAGCAACTGCAGGAACGAGATGTGGATGTTTGACTATGTTAGACTTAGTCAGACGTCCGAGTGAAGCCTCGACAGGCTCGTACGCACGATTGATGCTGAGCTAAGTCACAATTACAACCTAAATGAGAAGACACGAGTGAGTGATCACCCGTACGGCTGATGAAGCCAACTCGTATGTGTGATGGATGAATCGTACGGGTGAGTCAACAGCAGGGGTATATAAAGTCTTATGTTCTTCATTTTTAGGTTAAGCCTCTCATTTGTTACACACACTCAGATCTGGTGAGCTCCTCCGATTCTCTCTCAACCCAAATCACCCAGGTGGTGAATAATAGCTCTAGGTGTTGATCTAATCACACTTGATTTAGTTGTGGTATGACTAAATTAATCACAAAAAGCTTAACCTATTCACTAGAGGGTTTGATTCACTTATTCCGTCATTGTGTGAGTTAAATCTGTTGATTTCTAAGTTCCTAGTCATGTTTCATCACCTTCTATTCTTTCCCCCTCAACTCATATTTTAAAGTATTCATCAATATGCTCCATCCAGTTCTGATTCTCGATATACTTATAACTTTCATATCGGTCATTCTTCTTTTTCATCTACCGCCGGAAGAATCTATTTACTTCTACTATACTCTTGGGTTTATAGTGTTTCTAGTTCTCCCGTGTCTTTATATTTCTATATGCATCGATATATATGGTTTATAATTTTTGGTTTGTCGTTGGGCTTTATATCTTCCCTTATATTTTAAAGTCTCTGTTTCTATCTTCTATAATCATTGTCATCCACAGTTAATGCTCTCTTTTATTTGCTGCAATTTATACCCCAATTTCTATTTCGGAGTTTTGTCCTTTCATTTCTTCTTCTTGCGATTAAGCACCGCTTGTAATGGTCCAGAATTCACAAATATGATTTTCAGAATGAACATTGTTAATGTTCTAGGAAGGAAATTGTGATGGCACGATCTTAACTTGTCAAATTACTAGAATACCTTGGAAAAGGCCGAATCATCAAGAAATATTTTCTTGATATTTTAGAGGTTAAATAGAATACAAGAGTCGTATAACATGGCACATGATGATGTTATGATCTGTGAATCATCATGTTCCATTTAGAAACTCAGCATGAATTACTGTAATATAATGACGTTGATCAAGTGTCATTATATTATACTAACTCATGCTTCAGTTTCCAACACTACTTCAAAAACATTCATATTTTAAACTCAAAGGTTTACAGAGTATAGGAACTAAACAGTTTCCTTTTTGATGTAATACAGATAGCGCAAAGAGATAAATGATTCCAGATAAGAATAGTTATGGAAATATCTTCAGAAATATGGAGGATATTTATAATGAAAGATACGATGATATCTTAGAATTTCTAATATCAGATGATGATGAAGAATATTGTCTGTAAGGGTTTAGTGTCGGGAGCAAGGTATTCGTTAATGACTTCAGCAGACACTGAATCATTTGGATTCTTTGAAGGCAGGTTCAGTCTTTGTGATTTGTCCACAGCCTCCTTCATACTTTGCTCAATCCGTTTTCCAGTTCCAAAACTTCTCTATTTCTGAGCTTTGTTAATACACTAATCTTTATCATCAAACTTTTTACTGCTAAGGTCGTTTACAGTTTTTGTTGTTTCATCAGCATTTCGAGAACTAGTTCGCGGTTCAGAGTGTTTTTCAGAAACTTCACATTCGAAGTATGTAAGCCTTGAAAATAGACGTTATGTATAACTGTTAGCGTCAACATGCTGTGAGATTTCAAAATACTGATTGCTAATTCCCAATGATTCGTATGGCAATTCTCGTTACAAGAGGCAGATGAGTAAATGATGAGGTTTCGATAAATATAAAGATTCTTCGGAATGCCCAAGATCAGTGAAGTTGTTGGTAAGTTTATTGCTAATGTGGTGGAATATGAAAGGTTCTCCGGTAACAAAAGGGTAATCACATATATCAAAATTATGATAAGGCTACTCCGAATGAAAAAATCGAAGTTGTCTTGCTGGAGCTGTGATATAATTTGCTACTTTGCAAAGGAATTGCAAGGTTATTTTTGCTAATAAATGCCAAAAGATCTGACACAGATATGTGTTGAACTATGACTTTGGTTTCGAGAGCTTTTTAAGTACATAACTGTGGGTAATATGTGGTTGGATCATCATCTCGATTGCTCATTATTTGAAGTGTCTTCAGAGATTTTCGAAGGGTTTGAACATAGATTGTAATCGTTTGTATACATTTGATGTTCTAACACACTTTTGAAGTCAAAGTATAGCTTTGAAAGATGTAGGAATCTAAAATTAATGGTACCGGTTATATCTCGAATTGAATTCTGAGATTTTAAAATCAGAATACTTAATTGGGTTTGAATGAGTATGGTTGTTTTGATTTCTATGAAAGAATGTATATTATTGTGAAAGTAGGAAGTATAATTGATAATTTGCTTAATCTGATTCGAAGAATGTAACATATTAATTGTGAATTTATATATATCTCTCGAGTATTACCTACCCGTTAAAAAATTTTCACAATTAATATTTTGTACATAAGAATTTTATTACAGTCTTTATGAAAATATATATGTATATATTCTCCTCAGATGTAACATATATTTTAATGAGTTAATACTAAATTAAACTCATTCGATTTACGGTTAGAACTAAAATTGAATAATTCCTTGAAGGTTTAGAGGTTACATAAGTATTTCTTCAATAATATTGAAATTATGAATCAATACTTCGTTATTTGTTGAGATGTGATGTTGGTTTTCGTTAAATTCTTGTGAACTTCGCAAAGTACGAATGATGTTATCTGAAAAGTTTCGGTTACATCAATGATGAAGTGTAAAATCAAATATATACTTGATTTATTAGGAATTGGAATTTGTTGAATTGAGACAGAGATTGTAGTTAACGATGGTTAAGTCGCGGGTGAGGGACGTACATTATTGCATATTTGTAATATGAATTAACTGAGTAGTTAAGATTCACACACAATAGCTTAGCACGGAAAGATTTATTTTTTTTTTCAAAAAATATATATATATATAAAATATATATATAATTTCTTCAGAGGGAATGAGTTAATTCTTCATAACTTGTTGATATAATATACACGTTATTGATTCGTAATGATGTCCACAGTGATTCTTGAACTGACGGAGTTTGTGATGTTATAGGTGTTGTTGATTCTGATGTTGACTGTACTGACGATGCTAGTGACGTTGACGGTACTGTTGATGCTGTTGGTAAAACAAGTTTAACTTGTTAATCACACACCATTTTTGTCAGGGTTTCCACTCTTCCTTCTATCATTTTGGTTCGCTTAACTGATTTATGGTTAGGGCTAGATTAGATAATCTCTAAGACTTTAGAGATTATATAATCGCCGCGGAATGTTTCTCCAATGAAGTTATGAATTAATACTTCGTCAGTTATTGTTGTTGGTACTCCTTGGTATCTATGGTGCGTATGACGTTGATGCTCGTGGGACAGATTGTGAAGTTGAGGTTTACAACGCGGTTATGGTTGGAGGTGGTAATGGTACTGTTGGCGTTGATGATGGTGGTACTGGTTATGCTGCTGGTGCTGCTGCTGGTGTTTGTAATCTCTGCACCATATTCTCCAAAGCCACTACCCGAGCGAGAAGTTCGTTGACTTCTTCTATTATTCCAGGATGATTGTCGGTCGGAACGAGCGGATAAATAAAATCTAGAATTTGATGTAGTATATAATCGTGACGAGATACCCTGGAAATGAGAGAGAAAATGGTGTCTCGAACAGGTTCGCCGGTAAGTGCTTCAGGTTCTTCGCCAAGAGGGCAATGTGGTGGATGGAAAGGATCGCCTTCTTCTTGTTTCCAATGATTGAGGAGGCTACGAACCCATCCCCAATTCATCCAGAATAGGTGATGACTGATTGGTTGATCCATTCCGGTCACACTGCTTTCGGAGCTTGAGTGAGATTCCATTTCAGAATCCGAGTGACTTGAACTGATGACAAATTCCATTTCGTACGATTGGATAAAGGATTTTCGATATAAAAATGATTTTTCGGCTATCAGGTGGTTTTCTATTTACATAGGATATCTATATATAGAGATCAAAAGATTTCATAGATTACGGAGGAATTTGCGGGGTATGTCAGGTAAAGTTTAAAGTAACAGATACGATAAGATATGATTTAGCAGATACGCTAAGATATGAAGTTTGTCTATACACTACTCATGCAATTAATGTAGCAAGACGTGTCTAGACTAATAATGATAAGCAGGTAATTTCCTATGGATGATAAGCAGATGATTTCCGACTAGAAATGATAAGCAAAACTTTTGACATGCAGACACGGTCGAAGTCCAGACTCACTAATGCATCCTAACGACTTATCAGTTAGACAGACTAATGCAGACCTGGTTCACTAAGACCACCGCTCTGATACCAACTGAAAGGACCCATTCATATACATTATAAACGATTCACAATAGTTGATTACATTGCGAGGTATTTGACCTCTATATGATACATTTTACAAACATTGCATTCGTTTTTAAAAGACAATCTTTCTTTACATCAAAAATTAACAGGCATGCATACCATTTCATAATATCCACTATCCAACTATAAATTGATTTAATAATAATCTTTGATGAACTCAATGACTCGAATGCAACGTTCTTCGAAATATGCTATGAAAGACTCCAAGTAATATCTTTAAAATGAGCAAATGCACAGCGGAAGATTTCTTTAACACCTGAGAATAAACATGCTTTAAAGTGTTAACCAAAAGGTTGGTGAGTTCATTAGTTTATCATAATCATTTATTTCCATCATTTTAATAGACTACAAGAATTTCATTTCCAGTTCTCATAAATATACGTCCCATGCATAGAGACAAAAAATATTCATTCATATGGTGAACCCCTGGTAACCGACATTAACTAGATACATATAAGAATATCCCCTATCATTCCGGGATCCTCCTTCGGACATGATATAATTTCGAAGTACTAAAGCATCCGGTACTTTGGATGGGGTTTGTTAGGCCCAATAGATCTATCTTTAGGATTCGCGTCAATTAGGGTGTCTGTTCCCTAATTCTTAGATTACCAGACAAAAAAGGGGCATATTCTGTTTAATAATTCAGCCATAGAATGTAGTTTCATTTACTCATGTCTATTTCGTAAAACAGTTATAAAAGCGCATGTATTCTCAGTCCCAAAAATATAAAGGGTAAAAAGGTAAATGAAACTCACCATATTGTATTTCGTAGTAAAAATACATATAACGTCATTGAACAAGTGCAAGGTTGGCCTCGGATTCACGGACCTAAATTAATTATATATATTTATGTGTTGGTCAATATTTGTCTAACAAATTAGGTCAAGTCATAGTGTACCACAATCCTAATGCTCGAGACTAATATGTAAAAGTCAACAAAAGTAAATTTGACTCAAAATAATTTCCAAAAATTTATACATGATTAATATATACTTTAAATATCGTCGTTTTATATTTTTAAATAATTTTAAAAGATTTATTAGAGTAAATAATATAATTTATTTATTAATAAATAAAATTTTATATTATATTTATATAATAAAATATACTTTTATATATATTAAGTAATAAAATTTATTGAGTTCATTTAATATTATAAAGATAATATGATACGTATTATTAAAGTAAGTTATTACACGTAGTAAAATATGTTTGTATCAAATATTTATTTGATAAAATAATATCTATAATGATAGTAAGTAAAAGTTGTATTATTTTGTAATAATAATTGTTATTATAAAAATATCAATATTTATAATTACTAAGATGACATTATGATAAAACGATAATTCTAATTATGATAACTTTAATATTTACGATAATTTTTAATATTATCTTTAAAATAATAATTCTATTTAAAATAATAATAATAATAATAATGATATTTTATAGTAACAATGACATTTCTATTAAAATGATAATTTTTGTTAAAATGATAGTTTTAATACTAACGATAATTTTAATAATAATAGTAATGATAAAAATAATAAGAACGATAATTTTATCTAAATCAATATCTTATAATATTTTAATTTCATCATGATACTCTTACCCATTATTTCCTAATCGTTTCGTTTAATAGCTTTTAATCGTCTTTTATATCGTGTTCGTAATAATGATAATAATAGTAATCAAAATAATTAGGTGTTACAAATATTTGTTTTAATTACACTAATATTAATAATGATAGTTACTATAACATTATTAACGATAATACTAATAATTATCTTAATGATAATATAGTAATATAGTAATAATAATAATAACAATAACAATAATCATTTTTAAATAATGATATATATATTAATAATGATAATAATAATAATAATAATAATAATAATAATAATAATAATAATACCAATAATAATAATAATAATAATAATAATAATAATAATAATAATAATAATAATAATAATAATAATAATAATAATAATAATACTAATTATAACTTTAACGATAATAACGATAGTAATAATAAAAAAATAACAATTTTTAATGATAAATCCTTTTATTGATAAAGATAATAATAATAATAATAAGATAAAACTAGAACGACGATAATAACGACGATAATAATAATCATTTTTAATAATAATACAAAAATTCGATGGACTATAACTTCAAATCCGTTCATCGAAATCATTCGATATCTAAATGAAAAGTTCTTAATTTTTCGCTAGCTTTCCAAGGACATGCATATCTTATACCTTATCTCAGTCGCATATATAACTAATTCAGGATTCAACATAACCTAACTAAAGGCAATATCAAAAGTACAAACATGCATAATCCTACATACTCGAGCACTAGTCAGGGATAAACTATTAGTATGTAAAAGTTAAATTTTGAGTACTCACGTATCAATATTGAGATTCAATATTGCAGGAAAGGTACGTAGACGCAACGGAGATGATAAACACTATATTGACCTCACGAGCATACCCATGAACCATACCAATCACCTCCATAGCTATAACCCATAATTTCCTTAATCCAATCCCACTCGAAAAACAATTTCGAAATCACTCGGACAGCACTCTGACGTAATATTTTATGTATACTAATAATATCTTGAAATAATACGGAGTAAATATATATATGTAAATCGATTGAGAGAGTTTAGAGAAAAATATTTTTAAGTTTCTATGAAATAATGAAACCTATTGAATTCTATTTATAATAGATTTTTGAATTATTAAAGTATGAATTATTAAAGTGAATTATTAAAGTATGAATTATTAAAGTAAATTATTAAAGTATGAATTATTAAAGTAAATTATTAAAGTATGAATTATTAAAGTATGAATTATTAAAGTGAATTATTAAAGTTAAAGTAAA
The DNA here is from genome assembly GCF_046630445.1 of Rutidosis leptorrhynchoides. NCBI lineage: Eukaryota > Viridiplantae > Streptophyta > Magnoliopsida > Asterales > Asteraceae > Rutidosis > Rutidosis leptorrhynchoides. The sequence continues at coordinate 231,915,203 of NC_092343.1, read as the reverse complement.
GTAAAAATAAAGTAAAGGTAAAGTTTAAGTATAGTAAAAGTATAAAACTATGTACGTATAATACGCATATAAATATATATAATATTATTTTAAATCGTTATATATATTTAATAAAATAAAATATAAATATTATTATCTTTATCATATTGGTTAAGTAATGAGTTGTCAAAAGTGGTTCTAGATATTTATAAAAGTTATATACGTTTTAATAATAAAGTTCTTTTTAAACTGAAAACGTTTTTGTACGTTTGAAACTAAATCAAATAAATATAATAATTTTATTTTCCAAAACCAAATATATTTTTAAGAATCATTTTGTTTAAAGGTTAAAATAATGGAAATCGTTATATATCATAAAATGTTTTAGAAAAGTAGAATCATATATATTCATAATAAGTTTCAAGTTTTTAAATTACAGTTTGTTGGTGAAGCATGGGATAAAGTTCAAAGGTTAAATAAACTTATGAAATCATCTTAATGAAAAATGTCGAGTTACTTAACTTGTCGATATCCAACATCTAAGTTATTTACACTTCACGTTCTTACTTATAAATCACTTTACCATTTTCCGAATGTTGTCAAAAAGAATAGATTTCTTAAATCACAGTGGACCTCATAACATAGACCCGTAATGATATCATAATGTATCTGATAAATCAATCATTTGATATTATCTTCTAATTCCATCGATAAACATATTGAAACAAATACGTTCATGTAAAGTATTATACGTTTAATACTTTATTAATATTCTCAAGTTATAATATATATATACATATATATACATATTTATTTATATATAACGGTTCGTGAATCGTCGGAATTTGGTCGAGGTTATAATGAATGTATGAACACAATTTAAAATTCTTGAGATTTAACTTAACAAACTTTGCTTATCGTGTCGGAATAATATAAAGATAAAGTTTAAATTTGGTTGGAAATTTCCGGGTTGTCACAGTACCTACCCGTTAAAGAAATTTCGTCCCGAAATTTGAGTGGAAAGGTCGTGAATGATAATAATTATGTTTTCATGATGCATACAGGCTGAAAATTAGAGTTTTATCATCAGCGAATAATTTGGATAAACAATCCATTTATATGAAGAGTACGAATGAAGCTAACATATAAGAGTGAAATGAGTAAGTGTAGATTCATCTTATCATTTGACGTAGATATGATTGATTTCCAGATTTCAAGGGATTTGAAGAAAATCTTTGTAATAAGATTTGATTCTCCGGTAACAAAAGGAATTAGGATCCGCTTTAAATGCGATCGTCCATTTTAATTGTTCTGTCGGAGATTTTCTTATAAATTCACCTCCTTTTCTTACAACTCACACCTTCCGTTGATGCATTTTATGCAAGTCCCTAGACATCTACCCACGTCCATTGCAGGTACAACAGTTTACAGGCCACCATGATCGTTCGTTATTATCCTATCCGTGTTTGTATGTGGTTACAGCAACTGCAGGAACGAGATGTGGATGTTTGACTATGTTAGACTTAGTCAGACGTCCGAGTGAAGCCTCGACAGGCTCGTACGCACGATTGATGCTGAGCTAAGTCACAATTACAACCTAAATGAGAAGACACGAGTGAGTGATCACCCGTACGGCTGATGAAGCCAACTCGTATGTGTGATGGATGAATCGTACGGGTGAGTCAACAGCAGGGGTATATAAAGTCTTATGTTCTTCATTTTTAGGTTAAGCCTCTCATTTGTTACACACACTCAGATCTGGTGAGCTCCTCCGATTCTCTCTCAACCCAAATCACCCAGGTGGTGAATAATAGCTCTAGGTGTTGATCTAATCACACTTGATTTAGTTGTGGTATGACTAAATTAATCACAAAAAGCTTAACCTATTCACTAGAGGGTTTGATTCACTTATTCCGTCATTGTGTGAGTTAAATCTGTTGATTTCTAAGTTCCTAGTCATGTTTCATCACCTTCTATTCTTTCCCCCTCAACTCATATTTTAAAGTATTCATCAATATGCTCCATCCAGTTCTGATTCTCGATATACTTATAACTTTCATATCGGTCATTCTTCTTTTTCATCTACCGCCGGAAGAATCTATTTACTTCTACTATACTCTTGGGTTTATAGTGTTTCTAGTTCTCCCGTGTCTTTATATTTCTATATGCATCGATATATATGGTTTATAATTTTTGGTTTGTCGTTGGGCTTTATATCTTCCCTTATATTTTAAAGTCTCTGTTTCTATCTTCTATAATCATTGTCATCCACAGTTAATGCTCTCTTTTATTTGCTGCAATTTATACCCCAATTTCTATTTCGGAGTTTTGTCCTTTCGTTTCTTCTTCTTGCGATTAAGCACCGCTTGTAATGGTCCAGAATTCACAAATATGATTTTCGGAATGAACATTGTTAATGTTCTAGGAAGGAAATTGTGATGGCACGATCTTAACTTGTCAAATTACTAGAATACCTTGGAAAAGGCCGAATCATCAAGAAATATTTTCTTGATATTTTAGAGGTTAAATAGAATACAAGAGTCGTATAACATGGCACATGATGATGTTATGATCTGTGAATCATCACGTTCCATTTAGAAACTCAGCATGAATTACTGTTATATAATGACGTTGATCAAGTGTCATTATATTATACTAACTCATGCTTCAGTTTCCAACACTACTTCAAAAACATTCATATTTTAAACTCAAAGGTTTACAGAGTATAGGAACTAAACAGTTTCATTTTTGATGTAATACAGATAGCGCAAAGAGATAAATGATTCCAGATAAGAATAGTTATGGAAATATCTTCAGAAATATGGAGGATATTTATAATGAAAGATACGATGATATCTTAGAATTTCTAATATCAGATGATGATGAAGAATATTGTCTGTAAGGGTTTAGTGTCGGGAGCAAGGTATTCGTTAATGACTTCAGCAGACACTGAATCATTTGGATTCTTTGAAGGCAGGTTCAGTCTTTGTGATTTGTCCACAGCCTCCTTCATACTTTGCTCAATCCGTTTTCCAGTTCCAAAACTTCTCTATTTCTGAGCTTTGTTAATACACTAATCTTTATCATCAAACTTTTTACTGCTAAGGTCGTTTACAGTTTTTGTTGTTTCATCAGCATTTCGAGAACTAGTTCGCGGTTCAGAGTGTTTTTCAGAAACTTCACATTCGAAGTATGTAAGCCTTGAAAATAGACGTTATGTATAACTGTTAGCATCAACATGCTGTGAGATTTCAAAATACTGATTGCTAATTCCCAATGATTCGTATGGCAATTCTCGTTACAAGAGGCAGATGAGTAAATGATGAGGTTTCGATAAACATAAAGATTCTTCGGAATGCTCAAGATCAGTGAAGTTGTTGGTAAGTTTATTGCTAATGTGGTGGAATATGAAAGGTTCTCCGGTAACAAAAGGGTAATCACATATATCAAAATTATGATAAGGCTACTCCGAATGAAAAAATCGAAGTTGTCTTGCTGGAGCTGTGATATAATTTGCTACTTTGCAAAGGAATTGCAAGGTTATTTTTGCTAATAAATGCCAAAAGATCTGACACAGATATGTGTTGAACTATGACTTTGGTTTCGAGAGCTTTTTAAGTACATAACTGTGGGTAATATGTGGTTGGATCATCATCTCGATTGCTCATTATTTGAAGTGTCTTCAGAGATTTTCGAAGGGTTTGAACATAGATTGTAATCGTTTGTATACATTTGATGTTCTAACACACTTTTGAAGTCAAAGTATAGCTTTGAAAGATGTAGGAATCTAAAATTAATGGTACCGGTTATATCTCGAATTGAATTCTGAGATTTTAAAATCAGAATACTTAATTGGGTTTGAATGAGTATGGTTGTTTTGATTTCTATGAAAGAATGTATATTATTGTGAAAGTAGGAAGTATAATTGATAATTTACTTAATCTGATTCGAAGAATGTAACATATTAATTGTGAATTTATATATATCTCTCGAGTATTACCTACCCGTTAAAAAATTTTCACAATTAATATTTTGTACATAAGAATTTTATTACAGTCTTTATGAAAATATATATATATATATATTCTCCTCAGATGTAACATAGATTTTAATGAGTTAATACTAAATTAAACTCATTCGATTTACGGTTAGAACTAAAATTGAATAATTCCTTGAAGGTTTAGAGGTTACATAAGTATTTCTTCAATAATATTGAAATTATGAATCAATACTTCGTTATTTGTTGAGATGTGATGTTGGTTTTCGTTAAATTCTTGTGAACTTCGCAAAGTACGAATGATGTTATCTGAAAAGTTTCGGTTACATCAATGATGAAGTGTAAAATCAAATATATACTTGATTTATTAGGAATTGGAATTTGTTGAATTGAGACAGAGATTGTAGTTAACGATGGTTAAGTCGCGGGTGAGGGACGTACATTATTGCATATTTGTAATATGAATTAACTGAGTAGTAAAGATTCACACACAATAGCTTAGCACGGAAAGATTTATTTTTTTTTTCAAAAAATATATATATATATATAAAATATATATATAATTTCTTCAGAGGGAATGAGTTAATTCTTCATAACTTGTTGATACAATATACACGTTATTGATTCGTAATGATGTCCACAGTGATTCTTGAACTGATGGAGTTTGTGATGTTATAGGTGTTGTTGATTCTGATGTTGACTGTACTGACGATGCTAGTGACGTTGACGGTACTGTTGATGCTGTTGGTAAAACAAGTTTAACTTGTTAATCACACACCATTTTTGTCAGGGTTTCCACTCTTCCTTCTATCATTTTGGTTCGCTTAACTTATTTATGGTTAGGGCTAGATTAGATAATCTCTAAGACTTTAGAGATTATATAATCGCCGCAGAATGCTTCTCCAATGAAGTTATGAATTAATACTTCGTCAGTTATTGTTGTTGGTACTCCTTGGTATCTATGGTGCGTATGACGTTGATGCTCGTGGGACAGATTGTGAAGTTGAGGTTTACAACGCGGTTGTGGTTGGAGGTGGTAATGGTACTGTTGGCGTTGATGATGGTGGTACTGGTTATGCTGCTGGTGCTGCTGCTGGTGTTTGTAATCTCTGCACCATATTCTCCAAAGCCACTACCCGAGCGAGAAGTTTAAATTTGGTTGGAAATTTCCGGGTTGTCACAACGTCCCCGATACATTTGACTATGTCTTTGTATTACTTGATAATGAAATTAAACCGACAAGTAGAACTAACTTGTCATGGGGCATACTATCGTTTAGTTTAAATATCACGAATTGGCATAACTATTTCTTTCGATCTTTCGAGATCAACTTTACAAACTAAATCTTGTGGTCTAAAACAACGGTCAAACTTTTTGTTAAACCTATGAACTTCACTCAACCTTTTTGGTTGACACTTTAGCATGTTTTGTCTCAGGTGCTGTTTGATTCAAGCTCTTATACTTACTGCTTATGTGATGCTACTTGGACATAGGATCAAGAGATATCGCATTTATTACTTCTGCATGTGAACATTTCCATTATTGTTATTCCTGTCATTGTAACTACATTTCATTTTCCGCTGCGTACTCATTAAAGTTAAATTCATCATTTAGTATTGTTCTCGTTTATTATAATACGTTGGTATATTTTGATATTAAGTCACATTTCGCCCAGGCCCTAACTGGGGGTGTGACAGATTGGTATCAAAGCATAACCAGGCTGTTATAGAGAACCAGGATTGCATTTTTGTGTGTGCCTTATGTAACGACCCGTCCTAATCCATTCGGACGAAGTCCATATCGATTATAAACGATTCACAACAGTTGATTACATCGTGAGGTACTTGACCTCTATATGATACATTTTATAAACGTTGCATTCGTTTTTGAAAAGACAATCTTTCATTACATCGAAGGTTGACAGCATGCATGCCATTTTATAATATATCCACTATAATTGACTTAATAATAATCTTGATGAACTCAACGACTCGAATGCAATATCTTTTAAAAGATGCCATAAATGACTCCAAGTAATATTTCTAGAATGAGCAAATGCATTGTGGAAGACTTCTTTTATACCTGAGAATAAACATGCTTTAAAGTGTCAACCAAAAAGGTTGGTGAGTTCATTAGTCTATCATAAAGAATCATTTCATAATTTTAATAGACCACAAGATTTCATATTTCCAATTCTCATAAACATATGTCCCATGCATAGAGACAAAAATATCATTCATATGGATTGAACACCTGGTAACCGACATTCACAATATGCATATAAGAATATCCCCATCATTCCGGGATCCTCCTTCGGACATGATATAAATTTCGAAGTACTAAAGCATCCGGTACTTTGGATGGGGCTTGTTGGGCCCGATAGATCTATCTTTAGAGTTCGCGTCAAATAGAGTGTCTGTTCCCTAATTCTTAGATTACCAGACTTAATAAAAAGGGGCATATTCGATTTCGATAATTCAACCATATAATGTAGTTTCGATTACTTGTGTCTATTTCGTAAAACATTTATAAAAATTGCGCATGTATTCTCAGCCCAAAAATATAAAGGGTAAAAAGGCAAATGAAACTCACGCATATAAATATTGTAAAACAGTTAATAAAGTATTTGCATGTATTTTCAGCCCAAAATGTATATAAAAAGGGAATAATGAAACTCACCTAATGTATTTTGTAGTAAAAATACATATGACTATATTGAACAACTGAACAATGCAGGGTTGGCCTCGAATTCACGAACCTATATCATTTGTATATATATATATATATATATATATTAAAACATATAATGACAATTAATCAGTTTATATATATTAATATTATTAATATACTTCTTGTATTAATTATATATCTTCATATTATATATATAAATACTTAGTATTTATGCATATATTAGATTTAAAGTATACGATATGTCATTTATTATATATATCCTATATTGATGTTTAGAAATATCATATCATATATTAAAACTTACTATATTTGAAATATTTAATTGCGATAATAATAACAACAGTGATAATAATAATGATAATACTAATTATATTGTTAATATAATGGTAATAAGAATGATTTATAACTCATTATAAGTTAAATATATTTATTTTCAGTAAAATGTAGTAAATACCTAATATTAAATTAAAAAGGTGATTTATAATTGTTAATGTGTTAAATTAAAATATTTTAGTATTAGTAATAAATAAATAAGTAAAATAATATTAGTATCAATATTTATAACCTTAGTAATAATTGTAGTGATAATAATGTTAATGCTAATAATAACAATACTAATTATATTAGTAATATTATGAATAATAATGATAATAATAATATTATTAACAATAATAATGATAACAATCATGATAATACTAAAAATCATATTCCTACAAATAATCATAATAATGATAGTAATAATAATGATTAACTTAACACTAATAATAATATTTATCAACAATAACAACAACAACAACAACAACAACAACAACAACAACAACAATAATAATAATAATAATAATAATAATGATAATAATAATAATAATAATAATAATAAAAAAAAAAAAAAAAAAATAATAATAATAATAATAATAATAATAATAATAATAATAATAATAATAATAATAATAATAATAATAATCATAATCAAATTGATAATGAAAACTACCTTAGAGACCCCTCTTAAAAAGAAATGCAGCAAGTAGGACTCGAACCCGAGACCTCTCGGTTAACCCCAAACACACCGAACCATTACTCTATCCACTTTATTTCTGATTTATATCACAAACATAAATATATATAACCTTCTAACCACTGTTCTTCTTCTTCTTCACTTTCAAAGTCGTTCAGAGATATTAACAATCAATTTGCTCACTTTCTAACGATTTAGGTTTCATAAATGAAATAGAAAACAACTCTTATTATTTGATCAGATTAACAGAACGAAAAAAAATAAAAAAATCATTCCCAGGTCTGTAAAAAGAAACGAAGAACACCCAATTATGATTTTGAATTTAAAGTCGTTTTAGCTAGGGATTCCTACATGAAATAGTTTTTAATTCATTCCTACAAACTTTAGGAATCATTAATTTAACTTGAAACACAACAAGGAATCCAAATTTTGATGAAGAAAAATCGGTTGACTTTTTGTAAATTATGTTTGACTCAAAAATTAGAAGTTGATAGGAAAAATTGGACTTTAAAACTTTCCAGATCGATTGAATGAAGGATTTCTAATAATACTACATTTCTACATTTTTAGATTTCATTCAATATTGTGGTTTTGCAGTTGAGTTCACAAACAGAGGAAAACGTTTTTGTTTCTTGATGTTACTGTTTTAATTTCAAAAATTTGGAGCTGTAAAGAGTGTAATTGGTAATGGTATTGAAGGAATGGTTGAGTTCACTCATATTACTGATAATTAGATTAAATTTTATGGTTCAATTATTCGACATCCATATTTAACAGAAAAATAAATAAAGTAATAAATCATTATCTGTTTTCCTTGATTTGAACAATCGACCACGATGTATAACAACTAAAGAGATAGAAACAAATTCCTACACAGTTTGAATGGTACGTTTAACAGATTAGGATTCCAATTTGATCCACTTGTCTGATTCAAGTCGACTAGGATTTCAATTAAAAAGCAGATTTTTACAGTATTTGTATTTGTCCATTTTTATTTATAATAAAAATTAACAATAAATAAATATATATTACTTTCAATAATAATACTGACTTATTTATATATCTGTATTTATTTTGTAAATACCTGTTTTTATATAATTCTGTATATACATATATATCTTTATATATCTATACCTAATTGTATATATATATATATATATATATATATATATATATATATATATATATATATATATATATATATATATATATATATATATATATATATTTGTACAAGTATTTATATAAATATACATCTGCAATTTATATATATGTATTTATATATAACCGGTTTTCTATATCTATCCTTATTTATGTATATAACTAAAATTTGTATATATATATATATATATATATATATCAGTGTTTTTATAATTATATATATATATATATCAATTATATATATACATGTATATTAAGTACATAAGGAAACATAATTTGATAATATTAATTATAAACATCAATATTAATTTTTAATAATAATGTGAAACTAATAATATAAATAATAATAGAAAGGATAATAACAATAATATCTATTAATTTCACTTGTACATAACAAGTTTTACATATTCATATATATATAATAACATTAATTATTCAAACATTCATATTAGTGTTTATAATGAAATTATTGTTAATAATATTAACATATTGGTTATTTTAAACTTGTAATTCAATATATTACAATTTATAAATCTTATCCTAATTACTAAGTATATAATATATTACATAATAACTTATATTAAAAATTAAATATTTGTAATTTACAATCCATTATTATTTATGTTCAGAAATTCATATATATAAGTATATATAGTAGTTTAATTATTTTTGTATTTTATTTTCACATTGTTAATTCCAATTGATTGGAGGGCATTTTATTAGTTCAAAATAATATCTATGTATACTTGTACTTATATTTATATCTATATATTTATTTACAAACTATTGTTCGTGAATCGTCGGGAGTAGTCAAAGGTCAAATGCATACATGAACACAGTTCAAAGTTTTTGAGACTCAACATTATAAACTTTGCTTATCGTATCGAAATCATGTAAAGATTAAGTTTAAATTTGGTCGGAAATTCCCGGGTCATCACAGTACCTACCCGTTAAAGAAATTTCGTCCCGAAATTTGAGTGAGGTCATCATGGCTAAAAATACATATGTTTTCCTGACGACTATGAGCTGATAAATAGAATTTTATCATTATTGAATAATACAGATAAAATAATTCAATTATTCGAAGAGCACGAATGAAGCTATCACAAAAGAGTGAAATGAATAAATGAAGTTTCGTTTTAACTTTTGACGTGGTCTTGGTTGAATTCCGGAATTCAAGGGATATAAAGAAAATCTTCGAAATCTAAAAGATTTGATTCTTCGACGAATAAGGAAATTAAGATCTCTATAAATAAATACGGTGATCTGCCTCGATTACTTTGTCTGATATTTCCATTATAAATTAAATCTTTTTTTCGTTCCATTATTCTCACCGTTCATATACTTTCTTTCTTAGTTCATACATCCAAAAGATTGTGAAAATGCTTAATCTATTTCTAATCCTTGATATTTTTCTAATTATCATTTCTGTCATCCTTCTTTTCAATCTTCCACCAGAAGAATCTGTTTACTTCTACTATTACTTTAGGGTGATACTATTCTTCATTATACCGTGTCTTTATATTGCTATTCGTATTAATATTCATGGTTTGTAACCTCCGTGTTGTTATTGGGCTTTATATTTTCTCTTATATTTTGGATCTCTTTGCCATTTTATTATCCTCTCGACCTCTAGTAAAGCGAGTAACGGTCCAGAATTCGTAAGTACGGAGTTTCAAATGAACTTAATGTTCTAACCAAGAAAGAACGAAATCATACGATTTTAATTCGTCAAATTATTAGAATTATTGAGGATGGAATTATCAAGAATATACTTTCTTGATATGTTTAGAAGTTAAGCAGAATGAAAGAGTTATGTAACATGGCACTTGATGACGTTATTATCTGTGAATCATCACGTTCCATTAGAAACTCAGCATGACTTACTGTAATATAATCACGTTGATCAAGTGTCATTATATTATACTAACTCATGCTTCAGTTCCTAACATTACTTCAATAACATTCATATTTTAAGCTCGAAAGTTTACAGAATATAGAAACTAACAGTTTCTATATGATGTAATACTGATAGCACGAAGAGATTAATGATTTCAGGTAAGAATAGTTATAAAAATATCTCCAGAAATATGGAGGATATTTATAATGATAGATACGATAATATCTCGAAATATCTAAGATCAGAGGATGATAGAAACTATTGTCTGCAAGGGTTTAGATTAAGGAGCAAGATATTCACTAAAGACTTTAGCAGACATTGAATCATTTGGATTCTTTGAAATCAAACTTATTCTTTGTGATTTGTCCAGGACTTTCTTCATAGTTTCGCATAATCTGCTTTTCGGTACTAAATTTTCTATTGAATGTTTCCAATATAATGATACACAGGAAGCACGAAGAGGTATATAATTTCGGACGAGAATATTTATGAAAATATCCTCAGAAATATCGAAGATATTGATGATGATATTTTGGAATTTCTAAGTTCGATGGTTGATGGAGAAAGATTTTCCGCAAGATTTTAACATGACTTTGGAGCAAGATATTCTCTAAAGATTTCAACGGATCCAGAATTACCTGAATCCTTTGAATATAGGTTTTGGTCCTTGTATTTGTCCTTGGTCTCCTTCATGGGTAGCTCAATCTATTTTTCAATACCCAATTTTCTATCGAGCGTTCCTAACACTCCTTTCTTTATCATCAAACTTTTGGCCGTTTAGACCATCTACCATTTTCTGTTTCTTCTGCATTTAATGCTATGATATCTGAATCATCGGTTATTAATTCGAGGTGGTTTCAGGAGAATTGTGTTTTTAGATGATTAAACGCTGATGGTAATATGGTGGAATATGAGAGGTTACCTGGTAACAATAAAAGAACACGCGTATATATCAATGTTATAATAAGGTTGTTTCGTACGAAAAGTCGAAGTTGTCTTGCTGGAACTGTGACAAAATTGGCTATTTTGAAGAAGAACTGCAAAGTTATTTTGGGTAATAATAACACTAAAGAAATTAGCACAGTTATGTGTTAAACGTTTACTCAGTTTCTGAGAGTTTTTCAAGTGTATAACTATATGCATCAATCTTTTCTTCCGTAGATGAAGTGCGGTTGGTTCATCCTATCGATTGAGGTGTTTTCAAGAATCATGAAAGGTTTGAATGCAGATTGTAATCGTCAAGATACAAATGAGGTTTAAGGTGAAATCAAGTGGCAAACTTGAAGAAATATTTAGTTTCATATGTTATAATCAATATTTTAATTCATTTTAATTGTCCAATGTTATTAGTCCTCAGTCGATAGTCCACAGTTGACAGTCCAATAATTCATACATAGTTTAATATATAATATTCGAATTAATTAATACATATCGTGACCCGTGTACATGTCTCAGACTCGATCACAACTCAAACTATATATATTATTGTAGAATCAACCTCAACCCTGTATAGAGAACTCGATCATTACTGCATATAGAGTGTCTATGGTTATTCCAAATAATATATATAAATGCATCGATATGATATGTCAAAACCTTGTATACGTGTCCCGATATTTAAAGTGCGTAAAATAAATAACAGAAATTAAATGACGATAAATAAAATTGCGAGAATGTAAATTGCGATAATTAAATTGCAATAAATAAAATGTAATCAGTTAGCTAGGAACAATTACCTAGGAATAGTTAGCGTGAATTCTTAACACAATTTCTCATAGTTAATTAGTCTGTTTCTAACAAATTTTATTTTATCATATGTTTTCTTCATTATGCCACTTGTTGGATTTTGATAGGTCAAAATCCAATTATGAGTTTGAATGAAAATAGTTACTCTGTGGTGAACGGATTCGTATAGCTGTAGGTGTATGTAGGATAGTAAATGACCGTTGAATCAGATTTGAAGATTATACAGTGTAACTTATTAATGTGAAGTCTAAATATTTTTAGGGTATTACCTACCCGTTAAAATATTTTCACCATTAACAGTTTGTACGAAAGAATTTTTAATTACAACCTTTATGAAAATACACTTACATATGTATTTTCTTCAGATGTAATCATGGATTTAATGAGTCAATATGATATTAAACTCATATGGTTTATCGTTAGAACTAGAATACATAATCTCTAAAATATTAAAGATTACATAATTGCCATGTAGAACGAAAATAAATGATGTGTAATGATATGTAGAACGAAGATAATCGATGTAAAACGATATGTAGAACGAAGATCATGCTTGGGGTATAGATTGCGATGTTGAGGCCTGTGATGTTGAAACTTGAGTTGTTGGTGGTACTGGTGTTGATATTGGTAATACTGTTGGTGCCGGTGATGTTGCTGAAGCTGGTACGTTTTGCACCATATTTTCCAAGACTACAACTCGTGCGCGAAGTTTGTTAACTTCTTCTATTACACTGGGATGATTGTCGGTTCGGACCAGCGGAAGAATGAGGTTTAGAATCTGAGATAGTATATGATCGTGATGAGATACTTTGGAAATGAGAGAGAAAATGGTGTCTCGAATAGGTTCACCGGTAAATGTTTCAGGTTCATTGTCAAGAGGTGAATTCGGTTGGTGGAAGGGATCGCCTTCTTCTCGTCTCCATTGATTAAGTCGACTACTAACCCATCAGATGAATTGGTTGATTTATTCTGGTGACGCTGCCTTTGGAGCTTAGGTGAACATTCATGTCGGAATAGCTGTCGGAATAGCTATCGGAATAGCTATCGAAATCTGAGGGACTCAAACTAGTTGAGGGATTCATCTCGTACGATCAGATATAGGATTTTCGATAAAAAAATAGATTATAGGATGTAAATTAGTATCCTACAATACATAATTTGCATATGCATATAAAATACTAAAATCTCATAAATTACAGAGGATTCTACGGAATATGTTAGGCAAAGTTTACAGTAACAGATATGTTAAGATATGAATTAGCAGATACGCTAAGATATAAATTTGTCTATACACTATTCATGCAATCAATGCAGCAAGATGTGTCTAGACTAGGAATGATAAGCAGGTAATTTCCTAAGGATGATAAGTAGGTAATTTTCGACACGAAATGATAAGCAAAACTTTTGACATGCAGACACGGTCGAAGTCCAGAATCACTAAAGCATCCTAACGACTTATCAATTAAACACACTAATGCAGACCTGGTTCGCTAAGACCACCGCTCTGATACCAACTGTAACGACCCGTCCTAATCCATCTAGACGAAGTCCATATTGATTATAAATGATTCACAACAGTTGATTACATCGCGAGGTACTTAACCTCTATATGATACATTTTATAAACGTTGCATTCGTTTTTGAAAAGACAATCTTTCATTACATCGAAGGTTGACAGCATGCATGCTATTTTATAATATATCCACTATAATTGACTTAATAATAATCTTGATGAACTCAACGACTCGAATGCAACGTCTTTAAAAAGATGCCATAAATCTCCAAGTAATATTTCTAGAATGAGCAAATGCATTGTGGAAGACTTCTTTCATACCTGAGAATAAATATGCTTTAAAATGTCAACCAAAAAGGTTGGTGAGTTCATTAGTTTATCATAAAGAATCATTTCATAATTTTAATAGACCACAAGATTTCATATTTCCAATTCTCATAAACATACGTCCCATGCATAGAGACAAAAATATCATTCATATGGATTGAACACCTGGTAACCGACATTCACAATATGCATATAAGAATATCCCCATCATTCCGGGATCCTCCTTCAGACATGATATAAATTTCGAAGTACTAAAGCATCCAGTACTTTGGATGGGGCTTTTTGGGCCCGATAGATCTATCTTTAGAGTTCACGTCAAATAGGGTGTCTGTTCCCTAATTCTTAGATTACCAGACTTAATAAAAAGGGGCATATTCGATTTCGATAATTCAACCATATAATGTAGTTTCGATTACTTGTGTCTATTTCGTAAAACATTTATAAAAATTGTGCATGTATTCTCAGCCCAAAAATATAAAGGGTAAAAAGGCAAATGAAACTCACTCATATAAATATTGTAAAACAGTTAATAAAGCATTTGCATGTATTCTCAGCCCAAAATGTATATAAAAAGGGAATAATAAAACTCACCTAATGTATTTTGTAGTAAAAATACATATGACTATATTGAACAACTGAACAATGCAGGGTTGGCCTCGGATTCACGAACCTATATCATTTGTATATATATATATATATATATATATATATATATATATATATATATATATATATATATATATATTAAAACATATGATGACAATTAATCAGTTTATATATGAAATGTCCCGTTCTTATTGATTAAAAACGTTCCATATTAATTGATTTCGTTGCGAGGTTTTGACCTCTATATGAGACGTTTTTCAAAGACTGCATTCATTTTTAAAACAAACCATAACCTTTATTTCATAGATAAAGTTTTTAAAAAGCTTTACGTAGATTATCAAATAATGATAATCTAAAATATCCTGTTTACACACGACCATTACATAATGGTTTACAATACAAATATGTTACAACAAAATAAGTTTCTTGAATGCAGTTTTTACACAATATCATACAAGCATGGACTCCAAATCTCGTCCTTATTTAAGTATGCGACAGCGGAAGCTCTTAATAATCACCTGAGAATAAACATGCTTAAAACGTCAACAAAAATGTTGGTGAGTTATAGGTTTAACCTATATATATCAAATCATAATAATAGACCACAAGATTTCATATTTCAATACACATGCCATACATAGAGATAAAAATCATTCATATGGTGAACACCTGGTAACCGACATTAACAAGATGCATATATAAGAATATCCCCATCATTCCGGGACACCCTTCGGATATGATATAAATTTCGAAGTACTAAAGCATCCGGTACTTTGGATGGGGCTTGTTGGGCCCAATAGATCTATCTTTAGGATTCGCGTCAATTAGGGTGTTTGTTCCCTAATTCTTAGATTACCAGACTTAATAAAAAGGGGCATATTCGATTTCGATAATTTAACCATAGAATGTAGTTTCACGTACTTGTGTCTATTTTGTAAATCATTTATAAAACCTGCATGTATTCTCATCCCAAAAATATTAGATTTTAAAAGTGGGACTATAACTCACTTTCACAGATTTTTACTTCGTCGGGAAGTAAGACTTGGCCACTGGTTGATTCACGAACCTATAACAATATATACATATATATCAAAGTATGTTCAAAATATATTTACAACACTTTTAATATATTTTGATGTTTTAAGTTTATTAAGTCAGCTGTCCTCGTTAGTAACCTACAACTAGTTGTCCACAGTTAGATGTACAGAAATAAATCGATAAATATTATCTTGAATCAATCCACGACCCAGTGTATACGTATCTCAGTATTGATCAAAACTCAAACTATATATATTTTGGAATCAACCTCAACCCTGTATAGCTAACTCCAACATTCACATATAGAGTGTCTATGGTTGTTTCGAAATATATATAGATGTGTCGACATGATAGGTCGAAACATTGTATACGTGTCTATGGTATCTCAAGATTACATAATATACAATACAAGTTGATTAAGTTATGGTTGGAATAGATTTGTTACCAATTTTCACGTAGCTAAAATGAGAAAAAATTTCCAATCTTGTTTTACCCATAACTTCTTCATTTTAAATCCGTTTGGAGTGAATCAAATTGCTATGGTTTCATATTGAACTCTATTTTATAAATCTAAACAGAAAAAGTATAGGTTTATAGTCAGAAAAATAAGTTACAAGTCATTTTTGTAAATATAGTCATTTTAGTCGAAAGAACGACGTCTAGATGACCATTTGTAAAGGTAGTCATCTAGACGTCGTTCTTTCGACTGAAATGACTACCTTTACAAAAACGACTTGTAACTTATTTTTCCGACTATAAACCTAAATTTTTTCTGTTTAGATTCATAAAATAGAGTTTAATATGAAACCATAGCAATTTGATTCACTCAAAACGGATTTAAAATGAAGAAGTTATGGGTAAAACAAGATTGGATAATTTTTCTCATTTTAGCTACGTGAAAATTGGTAACAAATCTATTCCAACCATAACTTAATCAACTTGTATTGTATATTATGTAATCTTGAGATACCATAGACACGTATACAATGTTTCGACCTATCATGTCGACACATCTATATATATTTCGGAACAACCATAGACACTCTATATGTGAATGTTGGAGTTAGCTATACAGGGTTGAGGTTGATTCCTAAATATATATAGTTTGAGTTGTGATCAATACTGAGATACGTATACACTGGGTCGTGGATTGATTCAAGATAATATTTATCGATTTATTTCTGTACATCTAACTGTGGACAACTAGTTGTAGGTTACTAACGAGGACAGCTGACTTAATAAACTTAAAACATCAAAATATATTAAAAGTGTTGTAAATATATTTCGAACATACTTTGATATATATGTATATATTGTTATAGGTTCGTGAATCAACCAGTGGCTAAGTCTTACTTCCCGACGAAGTAAAAATCTGTGAAAGTGAGTTATAGTCCCACTTTTAAAATCTAATATTTTTGGGATGAGAATACATGCAGGTTTTATAAATGATTTACAAAATAGACACAAGTACGTGAAACTACATTCTATGGTTGAATTATCGAAATCGAATATGCCCCTTTTTATTAAGTCTGGTAATCTAAGAATTAGGGAACAGACACCCTAATTGACGCGAATCCTAAAGATAGATCTATTGGACCTAACAAACCCCATCCAAAGTACCGGATGCTTTAGTACTTCGAAATTTATATCATATCCGAAGGGTGTCCCGGAATGATGGGGATATTCTTATATATGCATCTTGTTAATGTCGGTTACCAGGTGTTCACCATATGAATGATTTTTATCTCTATGTATGGCATGTGTATTGAAATATGAAATCTTGTGGTCTATTATTATGATTTGATATATATAGGTTAAACCTATAACTCACCAACATTTTTGTTGACGTTTTAAGCATGTTTATTCTTAGGTGATTATTAAGAGCTTCCGCTGTCGCATACTTAAATAAGGACGAGATTTGGAGTCCATTCTTGTATGATATTGTGTAAAAACTGCATTCAAGAAACTTATTTTGTTGTAACATATTTGTATTGTAAACCATTATGTAATGGTCGTGTGTAAACAGGATATTTTAGATTATCATTATTTGATAATCTACGTAAAGCTTTTTAAAAACTTTATCTATGAAATAAAGGTTATGGTTTGTTTTAAAAATGAATGCACTCTTTGAAAAACGTCTCATATAGAGGTCAAAACCTCGCAACGAAATCAATTAATATGGAACGTTTTTAATCAATAAGAACGGGACATTTCAGTTGGTATCCGAGCGTTGGTCTTAGAGAACCAGAATTTTGCATTAGTGTGTCTTATCGAATTTGTTAGGATGCATTAGTGAGTCTGGACTTCGACCGTGTTTACTTGAAAAATGATTGCTTAACAAATTTTGTTGGAAACTATATATTTTTAACATGTGAATATTATGTGATATATTAATCTCTTAACGCGTTTGATAATATGTGATAGATGTCTACCTCTAGAACAAGTCTCATTGACTTACCTAATAATAATGAAGAGTCAAATGTAAATTGGAATGATTCGTGGACTGATTCACAAGTTCCCGAAGAGGAACCGGAAGAAGAGTCGGAACCGGAAGAAGAATCGGAACCGGATGAAGAAATAGAACCGGTGGGGGAAATAATAAAACGGTTAAGTAAAAGAAAATCCTCAACCAACCGACCAAGGTTAATTATGGTCAATGATGTTTCCGCCAAGGAAGCAAAATATTGGGAGGATTACCAAATCTCCGATGAATCGGATTCCGACGAGAATTCCGATGATGTTATAGAAATTACCCCAACTGAATTTAAAAAGGCAAAAGAAAATAATAAGGGAAAGGGCATAAAAATAGAGAATCTAATTCCAACCCCGATGAACATTATATGTATCGTCAACCCCCGAAGTCCTTAAGTTGTAACAATGACCCGGGAACCTCTAAACCACCAGGTTTTTCTAAACCAATGTGGAAAACGATGGCTCGTATTAGGGGAACATCATATATCCCTAGAAACTTGGCACAACGAACCAAAACCGAAGAAGAAGAAACAAGCGAGTCGGAATAAGATAGTTGTATTCGTGTGGTGTAATATATGTAATATAGTGTGACAACCCGAAAATTTCCAACCAAATTTAAACTTTAATCTTTATATGTTTCTGACACGATAAGCAATATTTGTTAAGTTAAATTTAAAGAATTTTAAACTATGTTCATACATTCATTCAACCTCGACCAAGTTCCAACGATTCACGAACCATTAAACGAATATGATTATATATGTATATGTGTATATATATTATAACTTGAAACGTAAACAAAATATTAGATTAAATACTTTGCATGATTGTATCTATTTCAAAATGTTTATCAATGGAATTAGAAGATAAGATCAAATGATTGAATTATCAGATATATTGAATTATGATTACAAGTCTCTGTTGAAAGGCCCACGTTGATTTGAGAAATCTTTCCATTTTAACAATATTCGGAAAATGGTAAAGTGATTTATAAATAAGAACAAATTGTCAATCATTGAGAACTAGACATAGGATAGTGGAAGATTGAATCTCATAAAGACTCGATTGATCTATTTAGTTTCAAACGTACAAAAACGTTTTCAGTTTAAAAAGAACTTATTATTAAAACGTATATAACTTTTATAAATATCTAGAACCACTTCTGACAACTCATTACTTAACTAGAATGATAAAGATAACGAGATTTATATTTTATTTTATTAAATATATATAACGATTTAAATTAATATTATATATATTTATATGCGTATTATACGTACATAGTTTTATACTTTTACTATACTTAAACTTTACCTTTACTTTATTTTTACTTTACTTTAACTTTAATAATTCACTTTAATAATTCATACTTTAATAATTTACTTTAATAATTCATACTTTAATAATTCACTTTAATAATTCATACTTTAATAATTTACTTTAATAATTCATACTTTAATAATTCACTTTAATAATTCATACTTTAATAATTCAAAAATCTATTATAAATAGAATTCAATAGGTTTCATTATTTCATAGAAACTTGAAAATATTTTTCTCTAAACTCTCTCAATCGATTTACATATATATATTTACTCCGTATTATTTCAAGATATTATTAGTATACATAAAATATTACGAAGGATTGCTGTCCGAGTGATTTCGAAATTGTTTTTAGAGTAGGATAGGATTAAGGAAATTATGGGTTATAGCTATGGAGGTGATTGAGTATGGTTCATGGGTATGCTCGTGAGGTCAATATAGTGTTTATCATTTCCGTTGCGTCTACGTACCTTTCCTGCAATATTGAATCTCAATATTGATACGTGAGTACTCATAATTTAACTTTTAAATACTAATAGTGTATCCCTGACTAGTGCTCGAGTATTTAGGATTATGCATGCTTGTACTTTTGATATTGCCCTTAGACAGGTTAGGTTGAATCTTGAATTAGTTACACTTGCGGTTGAGATAAGGTATAAGATATGCATGTCCTTGGAAAGCTAGCGAAAAATTAAGAACTTTTCCTTTAGATATCGAATGGTTTCGATGAACGGATTAGAAGTTATAATCAATTGAATTTTCAATATTTTTATTAAAAATGATTATTATTATCTTCGTTTTT
Source organism: Rutidosis leptorrhynchoides (assembly GCF_046630445.1). Classification (NCBI taxonomy): domain Eukaryota; kingdom Viridiplantae; phylum Streptophyta; class Magnoliopsida; order Asterales; family Asteraceae; genus Rutidosis; species Rutidosis leptorrhynchoides. Next base: position 231,894,636 of record NC_092343.1, on the reverse strand, counting down.
ATCGTCATTCTAGTTTTATCTTATTATTATCATTATTATTATCTTTATCAATAAAAGGGATTTATCATTAAAAATTATTTTTTTTTTATTATTACTATCGTTATTATCGTTAAAGTTATAATTAGTATTATTATTATTATCCAATTATTATTATTATTAGTATTATTATGATTATTATCATTATTAATATATATATCATTATTTAAAAATGGTTATTGTTATTGTTATTATTATTATTACTATATTATCATTAAGATAATTATTAGTATTATCGTTAATAATGTTATAGTAACTATCATTATTAATATTAGTGTAATTAAAACAAATATTTGTAACACCTAATTATTTTGATTACTATTATTATCATTATTATGAACACGATATAAAAGACAATTAAAAGCTATTAAACGAAACGATTAGGAAATAATGAGTAAGAGTATCATGATGAAATTAAAATATTATAAGATATTGATTTTGATAAAATTATCGTTCTTATTAATTTTTATCATTACTATTATTATTAAAAGTATCGTTAGTATTAAAACTATCATTTTAACAAAAAATATCATTTTAACAGAGATGTCATTGTTACTATAAAATATCATTATTGTTATTATTTTTAATAGAATTATTATTTTAAAGATAATATTAAAAATTATCGTAAATATTAAAGTTATCATAATTAGAATTATCGTTTTATCATAATGTCATCTTAGTAATTATAAATATTGATATTTTTATAATAATAATTATTATTACAAAATAATACAACTTTTACTTACTATCATTATAGATATTATTTTATCAAATAAATATGTGATACAAACATATTTTACTACGTGTAATAACTTACTTTAATAATACCTATCATATTATCTTTATGATATTAAATGAACCCTATAAATTTTATTACTTAATATATATAAAAGTATATTTTATTATATAAATTTAATATAAAATTTTATTTATTAATAAATAAATTATATTATTTACTCTAATAAATCTTTTAAAAATATTTAAAAATACAAAACGACGATATTTAAACTATATGTTAATCATGTATAGATTTTTGGAAATTATTTTGAGTCAAATTTACTTTTGTTAACTTTTGCATATTAGTCTCGAGCATTAGGATTGTGGTACACTATGACTTGACCTAATTTGTTAGACAAATATTGACCAACACATAAATATATATAATTAATTTAGGTTCGTGAATCCGAGGCCAACCTTGCACTTGTTCAATGACGTTATATGTATTTTTACTACGAAATACAGTATGGTGAGTTTCATTTGCCTTTTTACCCTTTACATTTTTGGGCTGAGAATACATGCGAAACTTTTATAAATGTTTTACGAAATAGACACAAGTAATCGAAACTACATTATATGGTTGAATGATCGAAGCCGAATATGACCCTTTTGCTTGGTAGCCTATGAATAGATCTATTGGGCCTAACAAACCCCATCCAAAGTACTGGATGCTTTAGTACTTCAAAATTTATATCATGTCCGAAGTAGGATCCCGGAATGATAGGGGATATTCTTATATGTATCTAGTTAATGTCGGTTACCAGGTGTTCACCATATGAATGATTATTTTTGTCTCTATGCATGGGACGTATATTTATGAGAACTGGAAATGAGATTCTTGTGGTCTATTAAAATGATGGAAATAAATGATTATGATAAACTAATGAACTCACCAACCTTTTGGTTGACACTTTAAAGCATGTTTATTCTCAGGTGTTAAAGAAATCTTTTGCTGTGCATTTGCTCATTTTAAAGATATTACTTGGAGTCTTTCATAGCATATTTCGAAGAACGTTGCATTCGAGTCATTGATTTCATCAAAGATTATTATTAAATCAATTTATAGTTGGATAGTGGATATTATGAAATGGTATGCATGCCTGTCAATTTTCGATGTAAAGAAAGTTTGTTTTTTAAAAATGAATACAATGTTTGTAAAATGTATCAGATAGAGGTCAAATACCTCGCAATGTAATCAACTATTGTGAATCGTTTATAATGTATATGAACGGGTCCTTTCAGTTGGTATCAGAGCCCAGGTCTGCATTAGTGTGTCTAACTGATAGGTCGATAGGATGCATTAGTGAGTCTGGACTTCGACCGTGTCTGCATGTCAAAAGTTTTGCTTATCATTTTGTGTCGAAAATTAACTTCTTATCATCCTCAGGAAATTACCTACTTATCATTTTTAGTCTAAGACACGTCTTGCTGCATTGATTGCATGAATAGTGTATAGACAAAAATTCATATCTTAGCATATCTGCTAAATCATATCTTATCGTATCTGTTACTTTAAACTTTGCCTGACATATCCCGCAAAGTCCTCCGTAATCTACGAAATCTTTTGATCTCTATATAATTAGAATACCATCCGTTAGCCAAAATCATTTCATATCAAAAAAAAAAAAATCATTTATCCAATCGTACGAAACGGAATTCGTCATCAGTTCAAGTCACTCAGATTCCGAAATGGAATCCCATTCAAGCTCCGAAAGCAGTGTGACCGAAATAGATCAACCAATCAGTCATCACCTATTCTGGATGAATTGGAGATGGGTTCGTAGCCTCCTCAATCATTGGAGACAAGAAGAAAGTGATCCCTTCCATCCACCGCATTGCCCTCTTGACGAAGAACCTGAAGCACTTACCGGTGAACCTGTCCGAAACACCATTTTCTCGCTCATTTCCAGAGTATCTCGTCACGATTATATATTACATCAAATTTTAGATTTTATTTATCCGCTCGTCCGAACCGACAATCACCCCGGTGTAATAGAAGAAGTCAACGAGCTTCGCGCTCGGGTAGTGGCTTTGGAGAATATGGTGCAGAGATTACAAACACCAGCAGCAGCATCAGCAGCATAACCAGTACCACCATCATCAACACCAACAGTACCATTACCATCTTCAACCACAACCGCGTCGTAAACCTCAACTTCACAATCTGTCCCACGAGCATCAACATCATACGCACCATAGATACCAAGGAGTACCAACAACAATAACTGATGAAGTATTAATTCATAACTTCAATGGAGAAACATTTCCGCGGTGATTATGTAATCTCTAAAGTCTTAGAGATTATCTAATCTAGCCCTAACCATAAATCAGTTAAGCGAACCAAAATGATAGAAGGAAGAGTAGAAACCCTGACAAAAATGGTGTGTGATTAACAAGCTAAACTTGCTTTACCAACAACATCAACAGTACCGTCAGCGTTACCAGCATCGTTAGTACAGTCAACATCCGAATCAACAACACCGATAACATCACAAACTCCATCAGTTCAAGAATCACTGTGGACATCATTACGAATCAATAACGTGTATATTGTATCAACGAGTTATGAAGAATTAACTCATTCCCTCTGAAGAAATTATATGTATATTATATATATATATATATATATATATATATATATATATATATATATATATATATATATATATATATATATATATATATATATATATATATATATATATATATATATATATATATATATATATATATATATATATATATTTTTGAAATAAATCTTTCCATGCTAAGCTATTGTGTGTGAATCTTAACTACTCGGTTAATTCATATTACAAATATGCAATAATGTACGTCCTTCGGCCGCAACTTAACCAGCGTTAACTACAATCTCTGTCGCAATTCAACAAATTCCAATTCATAATAAATCAAGTATATATTTGATTTTACACTTTCATCATCGATGTACCCGAAACTTTTCAGATAACATCATTCGTACTTTGTGAAATTCACAAGAATTCCACGAACCGAACATCATACATCAACGAATAACGAAGTATTGATTCATAATTTCAATGTCATTAAAGAAATACTGCGTAAAAGTTATGTACTTTTTAAAGCCTTTAGGGATTATTCAATTCTAGTTTCAACCGTAAATCTAATGAGTTTAATTTAACATTAACTCATTAAATCTATGTTACATCTGAAGAAAATATACATATATATATTTTCATAAAGACTGTAATAAAATTCTTTTGTATAAAATATTAATTGTGAAATTTTTTTTAACGGGTAGGTAATACCTGAGAGATATATAAATTCACAATTAATATGTTACATTCTTCGAATCTGATTCAGCAAATCATCCATTATACTCCCTACTTTCACAACAATATACAATCTTTTATAGAAATCAAAACAACCATACTCATTCAAAATTTAATTACATATTCTGATTTTGAAATCACAAAATTCAACTTGAGATATGACCAAAATCATCACTCTTAGATCCTTACATCTTTCACAAGCTATATTTTGACTTCAAAACTGTGTTAGAACATCAAATGTATGTTAACGATTTACAATCTGTGTTCAAACCCTTCAAAAATTTCTGAAGACACTTCGAATGATGAGCAATCGAGATGATGATCCAACCACATGTTACCCACAGTTATGTACCCGAAAAACTATTGAAACCAAAGTAAAAGTTTAAACAACGTATCCGCATCAGATTCTTTGGCATTTATTAGCAAAAATAACTTTGCGACTCTTATTCAAAGTAGCCAGTTTTGTCACAACTCCAGCAAGTCAACTTCAACTTTTCAGTTAGACTAACCTTATTATAACCTTGAGATATACACCATCGTTACCAGGGAACCTTTTACATTCCACCACATTATTAGCAGATGTACCAACAACTTCATTACCCTTTGACTTTAGCCTCTCCAAAAAGTCATTATAATTATTCATTGAAACCCCATCATTTACTCATTCGCATCTTGTAATGAGAATTGCCATACGAATCATTGGAAATTAGCAATCAGTATTTTGAAATCTCGTAGCATGTCTACACCAACAGTTATATGTGTATATATAACGTCTATCTTCTGGACTTAATTGGAATGTGAAGTTTCTGAAAAACACTCCGAACTACGAATTGGTTTTCCGAAAATGGAAAAAATGCTGATGAAGCAGCAAAAACTATAAACGACTTTAAACGGTAAAAGCTGGATGATAATGATGAAGTGTGCTGGCAAAGCACAGAAAAAGAGAAGTTTTGGAACTGGAAAACGGATTGAGCAAAGTAGGAAGGAGGCTGTGGACAAATTACAAAGACTGAACCTGACTTCAAAGAATCCAAATGATTCAGTACCTGCTGAAGTCATTAACGAATACCTTTCTCCTGACTCTAAACCCCTGCGGACAATATTCTTCATCATCCTCTGATATTAGAAATTATAAAATATGATCATATCTTTCATTATAAATATCCTCCATATTTCTGAAGATATTTTCTTAATTTTTCTTATTTGAAATCATTTACCTCTTCGCGCTATCTGTATTACATCATAAAAGAAACTATTTTAGTTTCTAAATTCTGAAACATTCAAGTTTAAAATAGGAATATTTTGAAGTAGTGTTGGGAACTGAAGCATGAATTAGTATAATATAATGACACTTGATCAATGTGATTATATTACAGTAAGTCATGCTGAGTTTCTAAATGGAACGTGATGATTCACAGATCATAACATCATCACGTGCCATGTTATACGACTCTTGTATTCTATTTAACCTCTAAAATATCAAGAAAATATTTCTTGATGATTCGGCCTTTTCCAAGGTATTCTAGTAATTTGACAAGTCAAGATCGTGCCATCACAATTTCCTTCCTAGAACATTAACAATGTTCATTCTGAAATTCATATCTGTGAATTCTGGACCATTACAAGCGGTGCTTAATCGCAAGAAGAAGAAACGAAAGGACAAAACTCCGAAATAGAAATTGGGGTATAAATTGCAGCAAATAAAAGAGAGCATTAACTGTGAATGATAATGATTATAGAAGACAGAAGCAGAGACTTTGAAATATAAGGGAACATATAAAGCCCAACGACAAACCAGAAATTATAAACCATATATATCGATGCATATAGCAATATAAAGACACCGGAGAACTAGAAACACTATAAACCCAAGAGTATAGTAAAAGTAAATAGATTCTTCCGGTGGTAGATGAAAAAGAAGAATGACCGATATGAAAGTTAGAAGTATATCGAGAATCAGAACTGGATTGAGCATATTGATGAATACTTAAAAATATGAGTTGAGGGAGAAAGAATAGAAGGTGATGAAACATGACTAGGAACTTAGAAATCAACAGATTTAACTCACACAATGGCGGAATAAGTGAATCAAACCCTCTAGTGAATAGGTAAAGTTTTTTTTGATTAATTTAGTCAAACCACAACTAAATCAAGTGTGATTAGATCAACACCTAGAGCTATTATTCACCACCTGGGTGATTTGGACTGAGAGAGAATCGGAGGAGCTCACTAGATCTGAGTGTGTGTAACAAATGAGAGGCTTAACCTAAAATGAAGAACATAAGACTTTATATACCCCTGCTGTTGACTCACCCATACGATTCATTCATCACACGTACGAGTTGGCTTCATCAGCCGTACGGGTGATCACTCACTCGTGTCTTCTCATTTAGGTTGTAATTGTGACTTAGCTCAGCATCAACCGTGCGTATGAGCCTGTCAGTCGTACTAGTGAGGCTTCACTCGTACGTCTGACTAAGTCTAACATAGTCAAACATCTAAATCTCGTTCCTGCAGTTCCTGTAACCACATACAAACACGGATAGGATAATAACGAGCAATCATGGTGGCCTGTAAACTGTTGTACCTGCAATGGACGTGGGTAGATGTCTAGGGACTTGCATAAAATGCATCAACAGAAGGTGTGAGTTGTAAGGAAACGAAGGAGGTGAATTTATAAGAAAATCTCCGACAGAATAATTAAAATGGACGATCGCATTTAAAGCAGATCCTAATTCCCTTGATTACCGGAGAGTCAAATCTTATTAAGAAGATTTTCTTCAAATCCCTTGAAATCTGGGAATCAATCATATCTACGTCAAATGATAAGATGAATCTACACTTACTCATTTCACTCTTCTATGTTAGCTTCATTCGTACTCTTCATATAAATGGATTGTTTATCCAAATTATTCGCTGATGATAAAACTCTAATTTTCAGCCCGTATGCATCATGAAAACATACTTATTATCATTCACGACCTTTCCACTCAAATTTCGGGACGAAATTTCTTTAACGGGTAGGTACTGTGACAACCCGAAAATTTCCAACCAAATTTAAACTTTAGTCTTTATATGTTTCCGACACGATATGCAATATTTATTAGGTTAAATTTAAAGAATTTTAAACTATGTTCATACATTCATTCAACCTCGACCAAGTTCCAACGATTCACGAACCATTAAACGAATATGATTATATATGTATATGTGTATATATATTATAACTTGAAACGTAAACAAAATATTAGATTAAATACTTTAGATGATTGTATCTGTTTCAAAATGTTTATCAATGGAATTAGAAGATAAGATCAAATGATTGAATTATCAGATATATTGAATTATGATTACAAGTCTCTGTTGAAAGGCCCACGTTGATTTGAGAAATCTTTCCATTTTAACAATATTCGGAAAATGGTAAAGTGATTTATAAATAAGAACAAATTGTCAATCATTGAGAACTAGACATAGGATAGTGGAAGATTGAATCTCATAAAGACTCGATTGATCTATTTAGTTTCAAACGTACAAAAACGTTTTCAGTTTAAAAAGAACTTATTATTAAAACGTATATAACTTTTATAAATATCTAGAACCACTTCTGACAACTCATTACTTAACTAGAATGATAAAGATAACGAGATTTATATTTTATTTTATTAATTATATATAACGATTTAAATTAATATTATATATATTTATACGCGTATTATACGTACATAGTTTTATACTTTTACTATACTTAAACTTTACCTTTACTTTATTTTTACTTTACTTTAACTTTAATAATTCACTTTAATAATTCATACTTTAATAATTTACTTTAATAATTCATACTTTAATAATTCACTTTAATAATTCATACTTTAATAATTCACTTTAATAATTTATACTTTAATAATTCACTTTAATAATTCATACTTTAATAATTCAAAAATCTATTATAAATAGAATTCAATAGGTTTCATTATTTCATAGAAACTTGAAAATATTTTTCTCTAAACTCTCTCAATCGATTTACATATATATATTTACTCCGTATTATTTCAAGATATTATTAGTATACATAAAATATTACGACGGAGTGCTGTCCGAGTGATTTCGAAATTGTTTTTAGAGTAGGATAGGATTAAGGAAATTATGGGTTATAGCTATGGAGGTGATTAAGTATGGTTCATGGGTATGCTCGTGAGGTCAATATAGTGTTTATCATTTCCGTTGCGTCTACGTACCTTTCCTGCAATATTGAATCTCAATATTGATACGTGAGTACTCATAATTTAACTTTTAAATACTAATAGTGTATCCCTGACTAGTGCTCGAGTATTTAGGATTATGCATGCTTGTACTTTTGATATTGCCCTTAGACAGGTTAGGTTGAATCTTGAATTAGTTACACTTGCGGTTGAGATAAGGTATAAGATATGCATGTCCTTGGAAAGCTAGCGAAAAATTAAGAACTTTTCCTTTAGATATCGAATGGTTTCGATGAACGGATTAGAAGTTATAATCAATTGAATTTTCAATATTTTTATTAAAAATGATTATTATTATCGTCGTTTTTATCGTCATTCTAGTTTTATCTTATTATTATCATTATTATTATCTTTATCAATAAAAGGGATTTATCATTAAAAATTGTTATTTTTTTTATTATTACTATCGTTATTATCGTTAAAGTTATAATTAGTATTATTATTATTATCCAATTATTATTATTATTAGTATTATTATGATTATTATCATTATTAATATATATATCATTATTTAAAAATGGTTATTGTTATTATTATTATTAGTATATTATCATTAAGATAATTATTAGTATTATCGTTAATAATGTTATAGTAACTATCATTATTAATATTAGTGTAATTAAAACAAATATTTGTAACACCTAATTATTTTGATTACTATTATTATCATTATTATGAACACGATATAAAAGACGATTAAAAGCTATTAAACGAAACGATTAGGAAATAATGAGTAAGAGTATCATGATGAAATTAAAATATTATAAGATATTGATTTAGATAAAATTATCGTTCTTATTATTTTTTATCATTACTATTATTATTAAAAGTATCGTTAGTATTAAAACTATCATTTTAACAAAAATTATCATTTTAACAGAGATGTCATTGTTACTATAAAATATCATTATTGTTATTATTTTAAATAGAATTATTATTTTAAAGATAATATTAAAAATTATCGTAAATATTAAAGTTATTATAATTAAAATTATCGTTTTATCATAATGTCATCTTAGTAATTATAAATATTGATATTTTTATAATAATAATTATTATTACAAAATAATACAACTTTTACTTACTATCATTATAGATATTATTTTATCAAATAAATATGTGATACAAACATATTTTACTACGTGTAATAACTTACTTTAATAATACCTATCATATTATCTTTATGATATTAAATGAACCCAATAAATTTTATTACTTAATATATATAAAAGTATATTTTATTATATAAATTTAATATAAAATTTTATTTATTAATAAATAAATTATATTATTTACTCTAATAAATCTTTTAAAAATATTTAAAAATATAAAACGACGATATTTAAACTATATATTAATCATGTATAGATTTTTGGAAATTATTTTGAGTCAAATTTACTTTTGTTGACTTTTGCATATTAGTCTCGAGCATTAGGATTGTGGTACACTATGACTTGACCTAATTTGTTAGACAAATATTGACCAACACATAAATATATATAATCAATTTAGGTTCGTGAATCCGAGGCCAACCTTGTACTTGTTCAATGACGTTATATGTATTTTTACTACGAAATACAGTATGGTGAGTTTCATTTGCCTTTTTACCCTTTACATTTTTGGGCTGAGAATACATGCGCAACTTTTATAAATGTTTTACGAAATAGACACAAGTAATCGAAACTACATTATATGGTTGAATGATCGAAGCCGAATATGACCCTTTTGCTTGGTAGCCTATGAATAGATCTATTGGGCCTAACAAACCCCATCCAAAGTACCGGATGCTTTAGTACTTCGAAATTTATATCATGTCCGAAGGAGGATCCCGGAATGATAGGGGATATTCTTATATGTATCTAGTTAATGTCGGTTACCAGGTGTTCACCATATGAATGATTATTTTTGTCTCTATGCATGGGATGTATATTTATGAGAACTGGAAATGAGATTCTTGTGGTCTATTAAAATGATGGAAATAAATGATTATGATAAACTAATGAACTCACCAACCTTTTGGTTGACACTTTAAAGCATGTTTATTCTCAGGTGTTAAAGAAATCTTTCGCTGTGCATTTGCTCATTTTAAAGATATTACTTGGAGTCTTTCATAGCATATTTCGAAGAACGTTTCATTCGAGTCATTGATTTCATCAAATATTATTATTAAATCAATTTATAGTTGGATAGTGGATATTATGAAATGGTATGCATGCCTGTCAATTTTCGATGTAAAGAAAGTTTGTCTTTTAAAATTGAATACAATGTTTGTAAAATGTATCATATAGAGGTCAAATACCTCACAATGTAATCAACTATTGTGAATCGTTTATAATGTATATGAACGGGTCCTTTCATATAGTGTGCTTATGCTTTATGATATATGTAAAAATTGCTTGTATTAATAAGTATTTTTTTTATGAATATAACTCTTGTCTATTTTACAGTATAAAAACACAAAATGGATAGACAACCCAATATTTTAAGAGACCTACCTGGAGACATGATTGATGAAATCTTGTCTAGAGTCGGTCAGAATTCTTCGGCACAACTATTTAAGGCGAGATCAGTTTGTAAGACATTCGAAGAACGTTCCAAGAATGCCTTGGTTTATAAAAGGCTTTCGTTCGAAAGATGGGGGATATCACATTGGGAAATCCATAAGTTACGATGTGTTTACTTTGACGCATATATTGCGGGGAACCCAAATGCTATTTTACGCAATGGGTTAAGAAATTATTTTGACTCAATATATCCGAATATTGGACTTCGTGATTTAGAAAAAGCGGCTAACATGCAACATAAAGAAGCATGTTATGCTTACGGATTAGTAATGTTCGCTTCTCACCAAAGTGAGAACAAGAACATCGGGCTACAACTATTAAACAAAACCTTTCCACAAGTGACGGAGTCGGTAATTGGGGTAAGAAATGAGGTTTTTAGATTGTTACGAGACTGTTGGACATTACGTAACCCTCGTCCCTTTGACGACTTTACAACACGCTGTCTTATCAACGGCCATAACGGTTATGTTCCACAAGACCAAGGATGGGAAGTAATCCTAGTAAAACCAGAATGCATGACTTGTTTCTGGACGTATGAATTACGAGTCTTTATTGCCTTTGCTGAACGACTTGTGTACTAGCTAGAATTATCTTCACAACCATCTTGTATCAAATTTATTGTGTGCTATATTTCATGCTATATGTAAAATAAGCGGTATTGTAAGTTTGTAAAATATTGTGTAAAAGTTTGAACGCGAAATATTATTATAATCAGTTTTTCATATAGAATTGTAGTAGTTGAATTGTATATTAGCTACTAAGTATGAACTTAACGGGTAGGTACTACCCGAATTTAAACTTATAAAACGCTAATATGAAGAAAAAGCTTTTATAAATGAGTTCATATTATGCTACGAAATACTATTAACTACTCTTAATATTCTGTATGATTAACTTGTTCCATTTGACTATTTTGAAGGAAATGGCACCGACTACTCGACATACCGTGAATATGAATGAAGTGGAATTCCGTACTTTTCTAGCTTCAAACATAGCCGCAGTACAGGCTGCGCTACATACCAACAATAACCTTGGATCTAGCAGTACAGGAAATCATATAGGATGCACCTACAAAGAATTTACTGCCTGCAAACCTTTGGAATTTGATGGAACCGAAGGACCGATCGGATTGAAACGGTGGACCGAGAAGGTCGAATTGGTGTTTGCCATAAGTAAGTGTACTGAAGAGGACAAAGTGAAGTACGCTACGCATACCTTCATAGGTTCTGCGTTAACATGGTGGAATACCTATCTAGAGCAAGTGGGACAAGACGATGCGTACGCACTACCGTGGTCAGCATTCAAGCACTTGATGAATGAGAAGTACCGTCCCAGAACCGAGGTCAATAAGCTCAAGGCAGAACTTAGAGGGTTACGAACCCAAGGATTTGATATTACCACGTACGAAAGACAATTCACAGAATTGTGCCTATTGTGTCCGGGAGCATTCGAAGATGAGGAAGAGAAGATCGACGCGTTTGTGAAAGGATTACCGAAAAGAATCCAAGAAGATATAAGTTAACACGAGCCCGCCTCCATACAACAGGCATGTAGAATGGCTCACAAACTAGTGAACCAGATTGAAGAAAGAATTAAAGAACAGACTGCTGAAGAGGCCAATGTGAAGCAAGTCAAAAGAAAGTGGGAGGAAAACGGTGATAAGAATCACCAATACAACAACAACAGCAATTACAACAATAATCGCAACAATTATCCCAACAATCGCAACATCAATCGCAACTACAACAAATGGCCCAACAACAACAACAACAACAACAGCAACTACAACAATCATCCCAACAACAATAATAACCGCAACAATAACAACAATCAGAAGCAGCTATGCCAAAGGTGTGAAAAGTATCACTCGGGGTTCTATACCAAATTTTGCAACAAGTGTAAAAGAACTGGTCATAGCGCGGTGAAGTGTGAGGTCTACGGACCAGGGGTTAATAGAACGAAAGGAACAAATGGTGTCGGAACGAGTAATGGCGGAGCAAGTAGTGTCGGAGCAAGTTATGCCAATGTAGTTTGTTATAAATGTGGAAAACCGGGCCACATTATTAGAAATTTCCCGAACCAGGAGAACACGAATGGACAAGACCGCGGAAGAGTTTTCAATATTAATGCGGCAGAGGCACAGGAAGACCCGGAGCTTGTTACGGGTACGTTTCTTATTGATAATAAATCTGCTTACGTTTTATTTGATTCGGGCGCGGATAGAAGCTATATGAGTAGAGATTTTTGTGCTAAATTAAGTTGTCCATTGACGCCTTTGGATAGTAAATTTTTACTCGAATTAGCAAATGGTAAATTAATTTCAGCAGATAATATATGTCGAAATCGAGAAATTAAACTGGTTAGCGAAACATTTAAGATTGATTTGATACCAGTAGAGTTAGGGAGTTTTGATGTGATAATCGGTATGGACTGGTTGAAAGAAGTGAAAGCAGAGATCGTTTGTTACAAAAATGCAATTCGCATTATACGAGAAAAAGGAAAACCCTTAATGGTGTACGGAGAAAAGGGCAACATGAAGCTACATCTTATTAGTAATTTGAAGGCACAAAAACTAATAAGAAAAGGTTGCTATGCTGTTCTAGCACACGTCGAGAAAGTACAAACTGAAGAAAAGAGCATCAATGATGTTCCCATTGCAAAAGAATTTCCCGATGAATTTACGAAAGAATTACCGGGATTACCCCCACATCGATCCGTTGAATTTCAAATAGATCTTGTACCAGGAGCTGCACCAATAGCTCGTGCTCCTTACAGACTCGCACCCAGTGAGATGAAAGAACTGCAAAGCCAATTACAAGAACTTTTAGAGCGTGGTTTCATTCGACCAAGCACATCACCGTGGGGAGCTCCTGTTTTGTTTGTCAAGTAGAAAGATGGTACATTCAGGTTGTGTATCGACTACTGAGAGTTGAACAAACTTACCATCAAGAACCGCTACCCACTACCGAGAATCGACGACTTATTTGATCAACTACAAGGCTCGTCTGTTTATTCAAAGATTGACTTACGTTCCGGGTATCATCAAATGCGGGTGAAAGAAGATGATATTCCAAAGACTGCTTTTAGAACACGTTACGGTCATTACGAGTTTATGGTCATGCCGTTTGGTTTAATTAATGCACCAGCTGTGTTCATGGACCTTATGAATCGAGTGTGTGGACCATACCTTGACAAGTTTGTCATTGTTTTCATTGATGACATACTTATTTACTCAAAGAATGACCAAGAACATGGTGAACATTTGAGAAGGGTGTTAGAAGTATTGAGGAAGGAAGAATTGTACGCTAAGTTTTCAAAGTGTGCATTTTGGTTGGAAGAAGTTCAATTCCTCGGTCACATAGTGAACAAAGAAGGTATTAAGGTGGATCCGGCAAAGATAGAAACTGTTGAAAAGTGGGAAACCCCGAAAACTCCAAAACACATACGCCAGTTTTTAGGACTAGCTGGTTACTACAGAAGGTTCATCCAAGACTTTTCCAGAATAGCAAAACCCTTGACTGCATTAACGCATAAAGGGAAGAAATTTGAATGGAAGGATGAACAAGAGGAAGCGTTCCAGTTATTGAAGAAAAAGCTAACTACGGCACCTATATTGTCATTGACTGAAGGGAATGATGATTTTGTGATTTATTGTGATGCATCAAAGCAAGGTCTCGGTTGTGTATTAATGCAACGAACGAAGGTGATTGCTTATGCGTCTAGACAATTGAAGATTCACGAACAAAATTATACGACGCATGATTTGGAATTAGGCGCGGTTGTTTTTGCATTAAAGACTTGGAGGCACTACTTATATGGGGTCAAAAGTATTATATATACCGACCACAAAAGTCTTCAACACATATTTAATCATAAACAACTGAATATGAGGCAGCGTAGGTGGATTGAATTATTGAATGATTACAACTTTGAGATTCGTTACCACCCGGGGAAGGCAAATGTGGTAGCCGATGCCTTGAGCAGGAAGGACAGAGAACCCATTCGAGTAAAATCTATGAATATAATGATTCATAATAACCTTACTACTCAAATAAAGGAGGCACAACAAGGAGTTTTAAAAAAGGGAAATTTAAAGGATGAAATACCCAATGGATCAGAGAAGCATCTTAATATTCGGGAAGACGGAACCCGGTATAGGGCTGAAAGGATTTGGGTACCAAAATTTGGAGATATGAGAGAAATGGTACTTAGAGAAGCTCATAAAACCAGATACTCAATACATCCTGGAACGGGGAAGATGTACAAGGTACTCAAGAAACATTTTTGGTGGTCGGGTATGAAAGCCGATGTTGCTAAATACGTAGGAGAATGTTTGACGTGTTCTAAGGTCAAAGCTGAGCATCAGAAACCATCAGGTCTACTTCAACAACCCGAAATCCCGGAATGGAAATGGGAAAGCATTACCATGGATTTCATCACTAAATTGCCAAGGACTGCAAGTGGTTTTGATACTATTTGGGTAATAGTTGATCGTCTCACCAAATCAGCACACTTCCTGCCAATAAGAGAAGATGACAAGATGGAGAAGTTAGCACGACTGTATTTGAAGGAAGTCATCTCCAGACATGGAATACCAATCTCTATTATCTCTGATAGGGATGGCAGATTTATTTCAAGATTCTGGCAGACATTACAGCAAGCATTAGGAACTCGTCTAGACATGAGTACTGCCTATCATCCACAAACTGATGGGCAGAGCGAAAGGATGATACAAACGCTTGAAGACATGCTACGAGCATGTGTTATTGATTTAGGAAACAGTTGGGATCGACATCTACTATTAGCAGAATTTTCCTACAACAACAGCTACCATTCAAGCATTGAGATGGCGCCGTTTGAAGCACTTTATGGTAGAAAGTGCAGGTCTCCGATTTGTTGGAGTGAAGTGGGGGATAGACAGATTACGGGTCCAGAGATTATACAAGAAACTACCGAGAAGATCATGCTTAAAGTTGCATCTTGAATGTGAAATTGGAGAGATGGTCATGCTTAAAGTTGCATCTTGAAAAGGCGTTGTTCGATTTGGTAAATGAGGGAAATTAAATCCAAGGTATATTGGACCATTCAAGATTATTGATCGTGTCGGACCAGTAGCTTACTGACTTGAGTTACCTCAACAACTCGCGGCTGTACATAACACTTTCCACGTCTCGAATTTGAAGAAATGTTTTGCTAAAGAAGATCTCACTATTCCGTTAGATGAAATCCAAATCAACGAAAAACTTCAATTCATCGAAGAACCCGTCGAAATAATGGATCGTGAGGTTAAAAGACTTAAGCAAAACAAGATACCAATTGTTAAGGTTCGATGGAATGCTCGTAGAGGACCCGAGTTCACCTGGGAGCGTGAAGATCAGATGAAGAAGAAATACCCGCATCTATTTCCAGAAGATTCGTCAACACCTTCAACAGCTTAAAATTTCGGGACGAAATTTATTTAACGGGTAGGTCATGTAGTGACCCGAAATTTTCCATGTTTATATATATTAATTGAGATTGATATTTACATGATTAAATGTTTTCAACATGTTAAGCAATCAAACTTGTTAAGACTTGATTAATTGAAATATGTTTCATATAGACAATTGACCACCCAAGTTGACCGGTGATTCACGAACGTTAAAACTTGTAAAAACTATATGATGACATATATATGGATATATATATAGTTAACATGATACTATGATAAGTAAACATATCATTAAGTATATTAACAATGAACTACATATGTACAAACAAGACTACTAACTTAATGATTTTTAAACGAGACATATATGTAACGATTATCGTTGTAAAGACATTTAATGTATATATATCATATTAAGAGATATTCATACATGATAATATCATGATAATATAATAATTTAAAATCTCATTTGATATTATAAACATTGGGTTAACAACATTTAACAAGATCGTTAACCTAAAGGTTTCAAAACAACACTTACATGTAACGACTAACGATGACTTAACGACTCAGTTAAAATGTATATACATGTAGTGTTTTAATATGTATTTATACACTTTTGAAAGACTTCAATACACTTATCAAAATACTTCTACTTAACAAAAATGCTTACAATTACATCCTCGTTCAGTTTCATCAACAATTCTACTCGTATGCACCCGTATTCGTACTCGTACAATACACAGCTTTTAGATGTATGTACTATTGGTATATACACTCCAATGATCAGCTCTTATCAGCCCATGTGAGTCACCTAACATATGTGGGAACCATCATTTGGCAACTAGCATGAAATATCTCATACAATTACAAAAATATGAGTAATCATTCATGACTTATTTACATGAAAACAAAATTACATATCCTTTATATCTAATCCATACACCAACGACCAAAAACACCTACAAACACTTTCATTCTTCAATTTTCTTCATCTAGTTGATCTCTCTCAAGTTCTATCTTCAAGTTCTAAGTGTTCTTCATATATTCTACAAGTTCTAGTTACATAAGATCAAGAATACTTTCAAGTTTGCTAGCTCACTTCCAATCTTGTAAGGTGATCATCCAACCTCAAGAAATCTTTGTTTCTTACAGTAGGTTATCATTCTAATACAAGGTAATAATCATATTCAAACTTTGGTTCAATTTCTATAACTATAACAATCTTATTTCAAGTGATGATCTTACTTGAACTTGTTTTCGTGTCATGATTCTGCTTCAAGAACTTCGAGCCATCCAAGGATTCGTTGAAGCTAGATCTATTTTTCTCTTTTCTAGTAGGTTTATCCAAGGAACTTAAGGTAGTAATGATGTTCATAACATCATTTGATTCATACATATAAAGCTATCTTATTCGAAGGTTTAAACTTGTAATCACTAGAACATTGTTTAGTTAATTCTAAACTTGTTCGCAAACAAAAGTTAATCCTTCTAACTTGACTTTTAAAATCAACTAAACACATGTTCTATATCTATATGATATGCTAACTTAATGATTTAAAACCTGGAAACACGAAAAACACCGTAAAACCGGATTTACGCCGTCGTAGTAACACCGCGGGCTGTTTTGGGTTAGTTAATTAAAAACTATGATAAACTTTGATTTAAAAGTTGTTATTCTGAGAAAATAATTTTTATTATGAACATGAAACTATATCCAAAAATTATGGTTAAACTCAAAGTGGAAGTATGTTTTCTAAAAAGGTCATCTAGACGTCGTTCTTTCGACTGAAATGACTACCTTTACAAAAACGACTTGTAACTTATTTTTCCGACTATAAACCTATATTTTTTATGTTTAAATTCATAAAATAGAGTTCAATATGAAACCATAGCAATTTGATTCACTCAAAACGGATTTAAAATGAAGAAGTTATGGGTAAAACAAGATTGGATAATTTTTCTCATTTTAGCTACGTGAAAATTGGTAACAAATCTATTCCAACCATAACTTAATCAACTTGTATTGTATATTATGTAATCTTGAGATACCATAGACACGTATACAATGTTTCGACCTATCATGTCGACACATCTATATATATTTCAGAACAACCATAGACACTCTATATGTGAATGTTGGAGTTAGCTATACAGGGTGGAGGTTGATTCCAAAATATATATAGTTTGAGTTGTGATCAATACTGAGATACGTATACACTGGGTCGTGGATTGATTCAAGATAATATTTATCGATTTATTTCTGTACATCTAACTGTGGACAACTAGTTGTAGGTTACTAACGAGGACAGCTGACTTAATAAACTTAAAACATCAAAATATATTAAAAGTGTTGTAAATATATTTTGAACATACTTTGATATATATATGTATATATTGTTATAGGTTCGTGAATCAACCAGTGGCCAAGTCTTACTTCCCGACGAAGTAAAAATCTGTGAAAGTGAGTTATAGTCCCACTTTTAAAATCTAATATTTTTGGGATGAGAATACATGCAGGTTTTATAAATGATTTACAAAATAGACACAAGTACGTGAAACTACATTCTATGGTTGAATTATCGAAATCGAATATACCCCTTTTTATTAAGTCTGGTAATCTAAGAATTAGGGAACAAACACCCTAATTGACGCGAATCCTAAAGATTAATCTATTGGGCCCAACAAGCCCCATCCAAAGTACTGGATGCTTTAGTACTTCGAAATTTATATCATATCCGAAGGGTGTCCCGGAATGATGGGGATATTCTTATATATGCATCTTGTTAATGTCGGTTACCAGGTGTTCACCATATTAATGATTTTTATCTCTATATATGGGATGTGTATTGAAATATGAAATATTGTGGTCTATTGTTACGATTTGATATATATAGGTTAAACCTATAACACACCAACATTTTTGTTGACGTTTAAAGCATGTTTATTCTCAGGTGATTATTAAGAGCTTCCGCTGTAGCATACTTAAATAAGGACGAGATTTGGAGTCCATGCTTGTATGATATTGTGTAAAAACTGCATTCAAGAAACTTATTTTGTTGTAACATATTTGTATTGTAAACCATTATGTAATGGTCGTGTGTAAACAGGATATTTTAGATTATCATTATTTGATAATCTACGTAAAGCTTTTTAAAACCTTTATCTATGAAATAAAGGTTATGGTTTGTTTTAAAAATGAATGCAGTCTTTGAAAAACGTCTCATATAGAGGTCAAAACCTCGCAACGAAATCAATTAATATGGAACGTTTTTAATCAATAAGAACGGGACATTTCATATAACTCATTGTTAAAATACCTAATGATATACATACTTATAATAAAATCATGTTAACTATATATATAACCATATATATGTCATCGTATAGTTTTTACAAGTTTTAACGTTCGTGAATCACCGGTCAACTTGGGTGGTCAATTGTCTATATGAAACCTATTTCAATTAATCAAGTCTTAACAAGTTCGATTACTTAACATGTTGGAAACACTTAATAATGTAAATAACAATTTCATTTAATATATATATAAACATGGAAAAGTTCGGGTCACTACAGTACCTACCCGTTAAATAAATTTCGTCCCGAAATTTTAAGCAGTTGGAGGTGTTGACGTATCTTCTGGAAATAAATGCGGGCATTTCTTCTTCATCTGATCTTCACGCTCCCAAGTGAATTCGGGTCCTCTACGAGCATTCCATCGAACCTTAACAATCGGTATCTTGTTTTGTTTAAGTCTCTTAACCTCACGATCCATTATTTCGACGGGTTCTTCAATGTATTGAAGTTTTTCATTGATTTGGATTTCGTCCAATGGAATAGTGAGATCTTCTTTAGCAAAACATTTCTTCAAATTTGAGACGTGGAAAGTGTTATGTACAGCCGCGAGTTATTGAGGTAGCTCCAGTTGGTAAGCTACTGGTCCGACACGATCTATAATCTTGAATGGTCCAATGTACCTTGGATTTAGTTTCCCCCGTTTACCAAATCGAACAACGCCTTTCCAAGGTGAAACCTTAAGCATGACCATTTCTCCAATTTCAAACTCTATATCTTTTCTTTTACTGTTCACGTAGCTCTTTTGTCGACTCTGGGCGGTTTTCAATCTTTGTTGAATTTGTATGATTTTCTCGGTAGTTTCTTGTATTATCTCCGGACCCGTAATCTGTCTATCCCCCACTTCACTCCAACAAATCGGAGACCTGCACTTTCTACCATAAAGTGCTTTAAACGGCGCCATCTCAATGCTTGAATGGTAGCTGTTGTTGTAGGAAAATTCTGCTAACGGTAGACGTCGATCCCAACTGTTTCCGAAATCAATAACACAAGCTCGTAGCATGTCTTCAAGCATTTGTATCGTCCTTTCGCTCTGCCCATCAGTTTGTGGATGATAGGCAGTACTCATGTCTAGACGAGTTCCCAATGCTTGCTGTAATGTCTGCCAGAATCTTGAAATAAATCTGCCATCCCTATCAGAGATAATAGAGATTGGTATTCCATGTCTGGAGACGACTTCCTTCAAATACAGTCGTGCTAACTTCTCCATCTTGTCATCTTCTCTTATTGGCAGGAAGTGTGCTGACTTGGTGAGATGATCAACTATTACCCAAATAGTATCATAACCACTTGCAATCCTTGGCAATTTAGTAATGAAATCCATGGTAATTTTTTCCCATTTCCATTCCAGAATTTCAGGTTGTTGTAGTAGACCTGATGGTTTTTGATGTTCAGCTTTGACCTTAGAACACGTCAAACATTCTCCTACATATTTAGCAATATCGGCTTTCATACCTGGCCACCAAAAATGTTTCTTGAGATCCTTGTACATCTTCCCCGTTCCAGGATGTATTAAGTATCTGGTTTTATGAGCTTCTCTAAGTACCATTTCTCTTATATCTCCAAATTTTGGTACCCAAATTCTTTCAGCCCTATACCGGGTTCCGTCTTCCCGAATATTAAGATGCTTCTCCGATCCTTTGGGTATTTCATCCTTTAAATTTCCCTCTTTTAAAACTCCTTGTTGCGCCTCCTTTATTTGAGTAGTAAGGTTAGTGTGAATCATTATATTCATAGATTTTACTCGAATGGGTTCTCTGTCCTTTCTGCTCAAGGCGTCGGCTACCACATTTGCCTTCCCCGGGTGGTAACAAATCTCAAAGTCGTAATCATTCAAGAATTCAATCCACCTACGCTGCCTCATATTCAGTTGTTTCTGATTAAATATGTGTTGAAGACTTTTGTGGTCGGAATATATAATACTTTTGACCCATATAAGTAGTGCCTCCAAGTCTTTAATGCAAAAACAACCGCGCCTAATTCCAAATCATACGTCGTATAATTTTGCTCGTGAATCTTCAATTGTCTAGACGCATAAGCAATCACCTTCGTCCGTTGCATTAATACACAACCGAGACCTTGCTTTGATGCATCACAATAAATCACAAAATCATCATTCCCTTCAGGCAATGACAATATAGGTGCCGTAGTTAGCTTTTTCTTCAATAATTGAAACGCCTTCTCTTGTTCATCCTTCCATTCAAATTTCTTCCCTTTATGCGTTAATGCAGTCAAGGGTTTTGCTATTTTGGAGAAATCTTGGATGAATCTTTTGTAGTAACCAGCCAATCCTAAAAATTGACGTTTATGCTTCGGAGTTTTTGGGGTTTCCCACTTTTCAACGGTTTCGATCTTTGCCGGGTCCACCTGGATACCTTCTTTGTTCACTATGTGACCGAGGAATTGAACTTCTTCCAACCAAAATGCACACTTTGAAAACTTAGCGTACAGTTTTTCTTTCCTCAATACTTCTAGCACTTTTCTCAAATGTTCTTCGTGCTCTTGATCATTCTTTGAGTAAATAAGTATGTCATCGATGAAAACAATGACAAACTTGTCAAGATATGGCCCACACACTCGGTTCATAAGGTCCATGAACACAGCTGGTGCGTTAGTCAATCCAAACGGCATAACCATAAACTCGTAATGACCATAACGCGTCCTAAAAGTAGTTTTTGGAATATCATCCTCCTTTACTCGCATTTGATGATATCCAGAGCGTAAATCGATCTTCGAATAAATCGACGAGCCTTGTAGTTGATCAAATAAGTCGTCAATTCTCGGCAGTGGATAACGGTTTTTGATGGTAAGTTTGTTCAACTCTCTGTAGTCAATACACAATCTAAATGTACCATCCTTCTTCTTGACAAACAAAACAGGAGCTCCCCATGGTGATGTGCTTGGTCGAATGAAACCACGTTCTAATAGTTCTTGCAGTTGGCTTTGTAGTTCTTTCATCTCACTGGGTGCGAGTCTATAAGAAGCACGGGCTATTGGTGCAGCTCCTGGTACAAGATCTATTTGAAATTCAACAGATCGATGTGGAGGTAGTCCCGGTAATTCTTTCGAAAATACATCGAGAAATTCTTTTGCGACGGGAACATCATTGATGCTCTTTTCTTCAGTTTGTACTTTCTCGACGTGTGCTAGAACATCATAGCAACCTTTTCTTATTAGTTTTTGTGCCTTCAAATTACTAATAAGATGTAGCTTCATGTTGCCCTTTTCTCCGTACAACATTAAGGGTTCTCCTTCTTCTCGTACAATGCGAATTGCATTTTTATAACATACGATCTCTGCTTTCACCTTCTTCAGCCAGTCCATGCCAACTATTACATCAAAACTCCCTAACTCTACTGGTATCAAATCAATCTTAAATATTTCGCTACCCAGTTTAATTCCTCGATTCCGGCATATATTATCTGCTGAAATTAATTTACCGTTTGCTAATTCGAGTAAAAATTTACTATCCAACGGCGTCAATGGACAATTTAATTTAGCACAAAATCTCTACTCATATAGCTTCTATCCGCACCCGAATCAAATAAAACGTAAGCAGATTTATTATCAATAAGAAACGTACCCGTAACAAGCTCCAGGTCTTCCTGTGCCTCTGCCACATTAATATTGAAAACTCTTCCGCGGCCTTGTCCATTCGTGTTCTCCTGGTTCGGGCAATTTCTAATAATGTGGCCCGGTTTTCCAAATTTATAACAAACTACATTGGCATAACTTGCTCCGACACTACTTGCTCCGCCTTTACTCGTTCCGACACCATTTGTTCCTTTCGTTATGTTAACCCCTGGTCCGTAGACCTCACACTTCACCGCGCTATGACCATTTCTTTTACACTTGTTGCAAAATTTGGTGCAGAACCCCGAGTGATACTTTTCACACCTTTGGCATAGCTGCTTCTGATTGTTATTGTTGTTGCGGTTGTTATTGTTGTTGGGATGATTGTTGTTGTTGTCGTTGTTGTTGTTGTTGTTGTTGGGCCATTTGTTGTAGTTGCGATTGATGTTGCGATTGTTGGGATAATTGTTGTGATTATTATTGCAATTGCTGTTGTTGTTGTATTGGTGATTCTTATCACCGTTTTCCTCCCACTTTCTTTTGACTTGCTTCACATTGGCCTCTTCAGCCGTCTGTTCTTTAATTCTTTCCTCAATCTGGTTCACTAGTTTGTGAGCCATTCTACATGCCTGTTGTATGGAGGCGGGCTCGTGTGAACTTATATCCTCTTGGATTCTTTCCGGTAATCCTTTCACAAACGCGTCGATCTTCTCTTCCTCATCTTCGAATGCTCCCGGACACAATAGGCACAATTCTGTGAATCGTCTTTCGTACGTGGTAATATCAAATCCTTGGGTTCGTAACCCTCTAAGTTCTGTCTTGAGCTTATTGACCTCGGTTCTGGGACGGTACTTCTCGTTCATCAAGTGCTTGAATGCTGACCACGGTAGTGCGTACGCATTATCTTGTCCCACTTGCTCTAGATAGGTATTCCACCATGTAAATGCAGAACCTGTGAAGGTATGCGTAGCGTACTTCACTTTGTCCTCTTCAGTACACTTACTTATGGAAAACACCGATTCGACCTTCTCGGTCCACCGTTTCAATCCGATCGGTCCTTCGGTTCCATCAAATTCCAAAGGTTTGCAGGCAGTGAATTCTTCGTAGGTGCATCCTACACGATTTCCTGTACTGCTAGATCCAAGGTTATTGTCGAGTAGTCGGTGCCGTTTCTTTCAAAATAGTCAAATGGAACAAGTTAATCATACAGAATATTAAGAGTAGTTAATAGTATTTCGTAGCATAATATGAACTCATTTATAAAAGCTTTTTCTTCATATTAGCGTTTTATAAGTTTAAATTCGGGTAGTACCTACCCGTTAAGTTCATACTTAGTAGCTAATATACAATTCAACTACTACAATTCTATATGAAAAACTGATTATAATAATATTTCGCGTTCAAATTTTATACAATATTTTACAAACTTACAATACCGCTTATTTTACAAAAAGCATGAAATATAGCACACAATAACTTTGATACAAGATAGTTGTGAAGATAATTCTAGCTAGTACACAAGTCGTTCAGCAAAGGTAATAAAGACACGTAATTCATACGTCCAGAAACAAGTCATGCATTCTGGTTTTACTAGGACTACTTCCCATCCTTGGTCTTGTGGAACATAACCGTTATGGCCGTTGATAAGACAGCGTGTTGTAACGTCGTCAAAGGGACGAGGGTTACGTAATGACCAACAGTCTCGTAATTGAAATGTCCCGTTCTTATTGATTAAAAACGTTCCATATTAATTGATTTCGTTGCGAGGTTTTGACCTCTATATGAGACGTTTTTCAAAGACTGCATTCATTTTAAAACAAACCATAACCTTTATTTCATCAATAAAGGTTTAAAAAGCTTTACGTAGATTATCAAATAATGATAATCTAAAATATCCTGTTTACACACGACCATTACATAATGGTTTACAATACAAATATGTTACAACAAAATAAGTTTCTTGAATGCAGTGTTTACACAATATCATACAAGCATAGACTCCAAATCTCGTCCTTATTTAAGCATGTGACAGCGGAAGCTCTTAATAATCACCTGAGAATAAACATGCTTAAAACGTCAACAAAAATGTTGGTGAGTTATAGGTTTAACCTATATATATCAAATCATAATAATAGACCACTAGATTTCATATTTCAATACACATCCCATACATAGAGATAAAAATCATTCATATGGTGAACACCTGGTAACCGACATTAACAAGATGCATATATAAGAATATCCCCATCATTCCTGGACACCCTTCGGATATGATATAAATTTCGAAGTACTAAAGCATCCGGTACTTTGGATGGGGTTTGTTAAGCCCAATAGATCTATCTTTAGGATTCGCGTCAATTAGGGTGTCTGTTCCCTAATTCTTAGATTACCAGACTTAATAAAAAGGGGCATATTCGATTTCGATAATTCAACCATAGAATGTAGTTTCACGTACTTGTGTCTATTTTGTAAATCATTTATAAAACCTGCATGTATTCTCATCCCAAAAATATTAGATTTTAAAAGTGGGACTATAACTCACTTTCACAGATTTTTACTTCGTCGGGAAGTAAGACTTGGCCACTGGTTGATTCACGAACCAATAACAATATATACATATATATCAAAGTATGTTCAAAATATATTTACAACACTTTTAGTATATTTTGATGTTTTAAGTTTATTAAGTCAGCTGTCCTCGTTAGTAACCTACAACTAGTTGTCCACAGTTAGATGTACAGAAATAAATCGATAAATATTATCTTGAATCAATCCACGACCCAGTGTATACGTATCTCAGTATTGATCACAACTCAAACTATATATATTTTGGAATCAACCTCAACCCTGTATAGCTAACTCCAACATTCACATATAGAGTGTCTATTGTTGTTCCGAAATATATATAGATGTGTCGACATGATAGGTCGAAACATTGTATACGTGTCTATGGTATCTCAAGATTACATAATATACAATACAAGTTGATTAAGTTATGGTTGGAATAGATTTGTTACCAATTTTCACGTAGCTAAAATGAGAAAAATTATCCAATCTTGTTTTACCCATAACTTCTTCATTTTAAATCCGTTTTGAGTGAATCAAATTGCTATGGTTTCATATTGAACTCTATTTTATGAATCTAAACAGAAAAAGTATAGGTTTATAGTCGGAAAAATAAGTTACAAGTCGTTTTTGTAAAGGTAGATATTTTAGTCGAAAGAACGACGTCTAGATGACCATTTTAGAAAACATACTTCCACTTTAAGTTTAACCATAATTTTTGGATATAGTTTCATGTTCATAATAAAAATCATTTTCTCAGAATAACAACTTTTAAATCAAAGTTTATCATAGTTTTTAATTAACTAACCCAAAACAGCCGGTGTTACTACGACGGCGTAAATCCGGTTTTACGGTGTTTTTCGTGTTTCCAGGTTTTAAATCATTAAGTTAGCATATTATATAGATATAGAACATGTGTTTAGTTGATTTTAAAAGTCATGTTAGAAGGATTAACTTTTGTTTGCGAACAAGTTTAGAATTAACTAAACTATGTTCTAGTGATTACAAGTTTAAACCTTCGAATAAGATAGCTTTATATGTATGAATCGAATGATGTTATGAACATCATTACTACCTTAATTTCCTTGGATAAACCTACTGGAAAAGAGAAAAATGGATTTAGCTTCAATGGATCCTTGGATGGCTCGAAGTTCTTGAAGCAGAATCATGACACGAAAACAAGTTCAAGTAAGATCATCACTTGAAATAAGATTGTTATAGTTATAGAAATTGAACCAAAGTTTGAATATGATTATTACCTTGTATTAGAATGATAACCTACTGTAAGAAACAAAGATTTCTTGAGGTTGGATGATCACCTTACAAGATTGGAAGTGAGCTAGCAAACTTGAAAGTATTCTTGATTTTATGAAACTAGAACTTTTGGAATTTATGAAGAATACTTAGAACTTGAAGATAGAACTTGAGAGAGATCAATTAGATGAAGAAAATTGAAGAATGAAAGTGTTTGTAGGTGTTTTTGGTCGTTGGTGTATGGATTAGATATAAAGGATATGTAATTTTGTTTTCATGTAAATAAGTCATGAATGATTACTCATATTTTTTGTAATTTTATGAGATATTTCATGCTAGTTGCCAAATGATGGTTCCCACATATGTTAGGTGACTCACATGGGCTGCTAAGAGCTGATCATTGGAGTGTATATACCAATAGTACATACATCTAAAAGCTGTGTATTGTACGAGTACGAATACGGGTGCATACGAGTAGAATTGTTGATGAAACTGAACGAGGATGTAATTGTAAGCATTTTTGTTAAGTAGAAGTATTTTGATAAGTGTATTGAAGTCTTTCAAAAGTGTATAAATACATATTAAAACACTACATGTATATACATTTTAACTGAGTCGTTAAGTCATCGTTAGTCGTTACATGTAAATGTTGTTTTGAAACCTTTAGGTTAACGATCTTGTTAAATGTTGTTAACCCAATGTTTATAATATCAAAAGAGATTTTAAATTATTATATTATCATGATATTGTGATGTACAAATATCTCTTAATATGATATATATATACATTAAATGTCGTTACAACGATAATCGTTACATATATGTCTCGTTTCAAAATCATTAAGTTAGTAGTCTTGTTTTTACATATGTAGTTCATTGTTAATATACTTAATGATATATTTAATTATCATAATATAATGTTAACTATATATATAACCATATATATGTCATCATATAGTTTTTACAAGTTTTAACGTTCGTGAATCACCGGTCAACTTGGGTGGTCAATTGTCTATATGAAACCTATTTCAATTAATCAAGTCTTAACAAGTTTGATTGCTTAACATATTGGAAACATTTAATCATGTAAATATCAATCTCAATTAATATATATAAACATGGAAAAGTTCGGGTCACTACAGT
Organism: Rutidosis leptorrhynchoides; assembly: GCF_046630445.1. Classification (NCBI taxonomy): domain Eukaryota; kingdom Viridiplantae; phylum Streptophyta; class Magnoliopsida; order Asterales; family Asteraceae; genus Rutidosis; species Rutidosis leptorrhynchoides. The sequence goes on along the minus strand of NC_092343.1, from coordinate 231,866,379 downwards.
ACCTACCCGTTAAATAAATTTTGTCCCGAAATTTTAAGCTGTTGAAGGTGTTGACGAATCTTCTGGAAATAGATGCGGGTATTTCTTCTTCATCTGATATTCACGCTCCCAGGTGAACTCGGGTCCTCTACGAGCATTCCATCGAACCTTATCAATTGGTATCTTGTTTTGCTTAAGTCTTTTAATCTCACGATCCATTATTTCGACGGGTTCTTCGATGAATTGGAGTTTTTCGTTGATTTGGATTTCATCTAACGGAATAGTGAGATCTTCTTTAGCAAAACATTTCTTCAAATTCGAGACGTGGAAAGTGTTATGTACAGCCGCGAGTTGTTGAGGTAACTCAAGTCGGTAAGCTACTGGTCCGACACGATCAATAATCTTGAATGGTCCAATATACCTTGGATTTAATTTCCCTCGTTTACCAAATCGAACAACGCCTTTCCAAGGTGCAACTTTAAGCATGACCATCTCTCCAATTTCAAATTCTATATCTTTTCTTTTAATGTCAGCGTAGCTCTTTTGTCGACTTTGGGCGGTTTTCAACCGTTGTTGAATTTAGATGATCTTCTCGGTAGTTTCTTGTATAATCTCCGGACCCGTAATCTGTCTATCCCCCACTTCACTCCAACAAATCGGAGACCTGCACTTTCTACCATAAAGTGCTTCAAACGGCGCCATCTCAATGCTTGAATGGTAGCTGTTGTTGTAGGAAAATTCTACTAACGGTAGATGTCGATCACAACTGTTTCCGAAATCAATAACACATGCTCGTAGCATGTCTTCAAGCGTTTGTATTGTCCTTTCGCTCTGCCCATCAGTTTGTGGATGATAGGCAGTACTCATGTCTAGACGAGTTCCTAATGCTTGCTGTAATGTCTCCCAGAATCTTGAAATAAATCTGCCATCCCTATCAGAGATAATAGAGATTGGTATTCCATGTCTAGAGATGACTTCCTTCAAATACAGTGGTGCTAACTTCTCCATCTTGTCATCTTCTCTTATTGGCAGGAAGTGTGCTGATTTGGTGAGACGATCAACTATTACCCAAATAGTATCAAAACCACTTGCAGTCCTTGGAAATTTAGTGATGAAATCCATGGTAATGTTTTCCCATTTCCATTCCGGGATTTCGGGTTGTTGAAGTAGACCTGATGGTTTCTGATGCTCAGCTTTGACCTTAGAACACGTCAAACATTCTCCTACGTATTTAGCAACATCGAATTTCATATCCGGCCACCAAAAATGTTTCTTGAGATCCTTGTACATCTTCCCCGTTCCAGGATGTATTGAGTATCTGGTTTTATGAGCTTCTCTAAGTACCATTTCTCTCATATCTCCAAATTTTGGTACCCAAATCCTTTCAGCCCTATACCGGGTTCCGTCTTCCCGAATATTAAGATGCTTCTCCGACCCTTTGGGTATTTCATCCTTTAAATTTCCCTCTTTTAAAACTCCTTGTTGCGCCTCCTTTATTTGAATAGTAAGGTTATTATGAATCATTATATTCATAGATTTTACTCGAATGGGTTCTCTGTCCTTCCTGCTCAAGGCATCGGCTACCACATTTGCCTTCCCCGGGAGGTAACGAATCTCAAAGTCGTAATCATTCAATAATTCAATCCACCTACGCTGCCTCATATTCAGTTGTTTCTGATTAAATATGTGTTGAAGACTTTTGTGGTCGGTATATATAATACTTTTGACTCCATATAAGTAGTGCCTCCAAGTCTTTAATGCAAAAACAACCGCGCCTAATTCCAAATCATGCGTCGTATAATTTTGTTCGTGAATCTTCAATTGTCTAGACGCATAAGCAATCACCTTCGTTCGTTGCATTAATACACAACCGAGACCTTGCTTTGATGCATCACAATAAATCACAAAATCATCATTCCCTTCAGGCAATGACAATATAGGTGCCGTAGTTAGCTTTTTCTTCAATAACTGAAACGCTTTCTCTTGTTCATCATTCCATTCAAATTTCTTCCCTGTATGCGTTAATGCAGTCAAGGGTTTTGCTATTCTGGAAAAGTCTTGGATGAACCTTCTGTAGTAACCAGCTAGTCCTAAAAATTGGCGTATGTGTTTCGGAGTTTTCGGGGTTTCCCACTTTTCAACAGTTTCTATCTTTGCCGGATCCACCTTAATACCTTCTTTGTTCACTATGTGACCGAGGAATTGAACTTCTTCCAACCAAAATGCACACTTTGAAAACTTAGCGTACAATTCTTCCTTCCTCAATACTTCTAACACCTTTCTCAAATGTTCACCGTGTTCTTGGTCATTCTTTGAGTAAATAAGTATGTCATCAATGAAAACAATGACAAACTTGTCAAGGTATGGTCCACACACTCGGTTCATAAGGTCCATGAACACAGCTGGTGCATTAGTTAAACCAAACGGCATGACCATAAACTCGTAATGACCGTAACGTATTCTGAAAGCAGCCTTTGGAATATCATCTTCTTTCACCCGCATTTGATGATACCCGGAACGTAAGTCAATCTTTGAATAAACAGACGAGCCTTGTAGTTGATCAAATAATTCGTCGATTCTCGGTAGTGGGTAGCGGTTCCTGATGGTAAGTTTGTTCAACTCTCGGTAGTCGATACACAACCTGAATGTACCATCTTTCTTCTTGACAAACAAAACAGGAGCTCCCCACGGTGATGTGCTTGGTCGAATGAAACCACGCTCTAAAAGTTCTTGTAATTGGCTTTGCAGTTCTTTCATCTCGCTGGGTGCGAGCCTGTAAGGAGCACGAGCTATTGGTGCAGCTCCTGGTACAAGATCTATTTGAAATTCAACGGATCGATGTGGGGGTAATCCCGGTAATTCTTTCGGAAATACATCGGGAAATTCTTTTGCAATGGGAACATCTTTGATGCTCTTTTGTTCAGTTTGTACTTTCTCGACGTGTGCTAAAACTGCATAGCAACCTTTTCTTATTAGTTTTTGTGCCTTCAAATTACTAATAAGATGTAGCTTCGTGTTGCCCTTTTCTCCGTACACCATTAAGGGTTTTCCTTTTTCTCGTATAATGCGAATTGCATTTTTTGTAACAAACGATCTCTGCTTTCACTTCTTTCAACCAGTCCATACCGATTATCACATCAAAACTTCCTAACTCTACTGGTATCAAATCAATCTTAAATGTTTCGCTAACCAGTTTAATTTCTCGATTCCGACATATATTATCTGCTGAAATTAATTTACCATTTGCTAATTCGAGTAAAAATTTACGATCCAAAGGCGTCAATGGACAACTTAATTTAGCACAAAAATCTCTACTCATATAGCTTCTATCCGCACCCTAATCAAATAAAACGTAAGCAGATTTATTGTCAATAAGAAACGTACCCGTAACAAGCTCCGGGTCTTCCTGTGCCTCTGCCGCATTAATATTGAAAACTCTTCCGAGGCCTTATCCATTCGTGTTCTCCTGGTTCGGGCAATTTCTAATAATGTGGCCCGGTTTTCCACATTTATAACAAACTACATTGGCATAACTTGCTCCGACACTACTTGCTCCGCCATTACTCGTTCTGACACCATTTGTTCCTTTCGTTCTATTAACCCCTGGTCCGTAGACCTCACACTTCGCCGCGCTATGACCATTTCTTTTACACTTGTTGCAAAATTTGGTGCAGAACCCCGAGTGATACTTTTCACACCTTTGGCATAGCTGCTTCTGATTGTTGTTGTTATTGCGGTTATTATTGTTGTTGGGATGATTGTTGTAGTTGCTGTTGTTGTTGTTGTTGTTGGGCCATTTGTTGTAGTTGCGATTGATGTTGCGATTGTTGGGATAATTGCTGCGATTATTGTTGTAATTGCTGTTGTTGTTGTATTGGTGATTCTTATCACCGTTTTCCTCCCACTTTCTTTTGACTTGCTTCACATTGGCCTCTTCAGCAGTCTGTTCTTTAATTCTTTCTTCAATCTGGTTCACTAGTTTGTGAGCCATTCTACATGCCTGTTGTATGGAGGCGGGCTCGTGTGAACTTATATCTTCTTGGATTCTTTCCGGTAATCCTTTCACAAACGCGTCGATCTTCTCTTCCTCATCTTCAAATGCTCCCGGACACAATAGGCACAATTCTGTGAATCGTCTTTCATAGGTAATATCAAATCCTTGGGTTCGTAACCCTCTAAGTTCTGTCTTGAGCTTATTGACCTCGGTTCTGGGACGGTACTTCTCGTTCATCAAGTGCTTGAATGCTGACCACGGTAGTGCGTACGCATCGTCTTGTCCCACTTGCTCTAGATAGGTATTCCACCATGTTAACGCAGAACCTGTGAAGGTATGCGTAGCGTACTTCACTTTGTCCTCTTCAGTACACTTACTTATGGCAAACACTGATTCGACCTTCTCGGTCCACCGTTTCAATCCGATCGGTCCTTCGGTTCCATCAAATTCCAAAGGTTTGCAGGCAGTGAATTCTTTGTAGGTGCATCCTACACGATTTCCTGTACTGCTAGATCCAAGGTTATTGTTGGTATGTAGCGCAGCCTGTACTGCGGCTATGTTTGAAGCTAGAAAAGTACGGAATTCCTCTTCATTCATATTCATGGTGTGTCGAGTAGTCGGTGCCATTTCCTTCAAAATAGTTAAATGGAACAAGTTAATCATACAGAATATTAAGAGTAGTTAATAGTATTTCGTAGCATAATATGAACTCATTTATAAAAGCTTTTTCTTCATATTAGCGTTTTATAAGTTTAAATTCGGGTAGTACCTACCCGTTAAGTTCATATTTAGTAGCTAATATACAATTCAACTACTACAATTCTCTATGAAAAACTGATTATAATAATATTTCGCGTTCAAACTTTTACACAATATTTTACAAACTTACAATACCGCTTATTTTACATATAGCATGAAATATAGCACACAATAAATTTGATACAAGATGGTTGTGAAGATAATTCTAGCTAGTACACAAGTCGTTCAGCAAAGGCAATAAAGACACGTAATTCATACGTCCAGAAACAAGTCATGCATTCTGGTTTTACTAGGATTACTTCCCATCCTTGGTCTTGTGGAACATAACCGTTATGGCCGTTGATAAGACAGCGTGTTGTAACGTCGTCAAAGGGACGAGGGTTACGTAATGTCCAACAGTCCCGTAACAATCTAAAAACCTCATTTCTTACCCCAATTACCGACTCCGTCACTTGTGGGAACGTTTTGTTTAATAGTTGTAGCCCGATGTTCTTGTTCTCACTTTGGTGAGAAGCGAACATTACTAATCCGTAAGCATAACATGCTTCTTTATGTTGCATGTTAGCCGCTTTTTCTAAATCACGAAGTCCAATATTCGGATATATTGAGTCAAAATAATTTCTTAACCCATTGCGTAAAATAGCATTTGGGTTCCCCGCAATATATGCGTCAAAGTAAACACATCGTAACTTATGGATTTCCCAATGTGATATCCCCCATCTTTCGAACGAAAGCCTTTTATAAACCAAGGAATTCTTGGAACGTTCTTCGAATGTCTTACAAACTGATCTCGCCTTAAATAGTTGTGCCGAAGAATTCTGACCGACTCTAGACAAGATTTCATCAATCATGTCTCCGGGTAGATCTCTTAAAATATTGGGTTGTCTATCCATTTTGTGTTTTTATACTGTAAAATAGACAAGAGTTAGATTCATAAAAAAAATACTTATTAATACAAGCAATTTTTACATATATCATAAAGCATAAGCACACTATATTACATATATTACACCACACGAATACAACTATCTTATTCCGAATCGCTTGTTTCTTCTTCTTCGGTTTTGGTTCGTTTTGCCAAGTTTCTAGGGATATATGATGTTCCCCTAATACGAGCCGTAATTTTCCACATTGGTTTAGAAAAACCTGGTGGTTTAGAGGTTCCCGGGTCATTGTTACAACTTAAGGACTTCGGGGGTTGACGATACATATAAAGTTCATCGGGGTTGGAATTAGATTTCTCTATTTTTATGCCCTTTCCCTTATTATTTTCTTTTTCCTTTTTAAATTCAGTTGGGGTAATTTCTATAACATCATCGGAATTCTCGTCAGAATCCGATTCATCGGAGAATTGGTAATCCTCCCAAAATTTTGCTTCCTTAGCGGAAACACCATTGACCATAATTAACCTTGGTCGGTTGGTTGAGGATTTTCTTTTACTTAACCGTTTTATTATTTCCCCTACCGGTTCTATTTCTTCATCCAGTTCCGATTCTTCTTCCGGTTCCGATTCTTCTTCTGGTTCCGACTCTTCTTCCGATTCCTCTTCGGGAACTTGTGAATCAGTCCACGAATCATTCCAATTTACATTTGACTCTTCATTATTATTAGGTGAGTCAATGAGACTTGTTCTAGAGGTAGACATCTATCACATAATATCAAACGCGTTAAGAGATTAATATATCACATAATATTCACATGTTAAAAATATATAGTTTCCAACAAAATTTGTTAAGCAATCATTTTTCAAGTAAACACGGTCGAAGTCCAGACTCACTAATGCATCCTAACAAACTCGATAAGACACACTAATGCAAAATTCTGGTTCTCTAAGACCAACGCTCTGATACCAACTGAAATGTCCCGTTCTTATTGATTAAAAACATTCCATATTAATTGATTTCGTTGCGAGGTTTTGACCTCTATATGAGACGTTTTTCAAAGACTGCATTCATTTTAAAACAAACCATAACCTTTATTTCATCAATAAAGGTTTAAAAAGCTTTACGTAGATTATCAAATAATGATAATCTAAAATATCCTGCTTACACACGACCATTACATAATGGTTTACAATACAAATATGTTACAACAAAATAAGTTTCTTGAATGCAGTGTTTACACAATATCATACAAGCATAGACTCCAAATCTCGTCCTTATTTAAGTATGCGACAGTGGAAGCTCTTAATAATCACCTGAGAATAAACATGCTTAAAACGTCAACAAAAATGTTGGTGAGTTATAGGTTTAACCTATATATATCAAATCATAATAATAGACCACAAGATTTCATATTTCAATACACATCCCATACATAGAGATAAAAATCATTCATATGGTGAACACCTGGTAACCGACATTAACAAGATGCATATATAAGAATATCCCCATCATTCCTGGACACCCTTCGGATATGATATAAATTTCGAAGTACTAAAGCATCCGGTACTTTGGATGGGGTTTGTTAAGCCCAATAGATCTATCTTTAGGATTCGCGTCAATTAGGGTGTCTGTTCCCTAATTCTTAGATTACCAGACTTAATAAAAAGGGGCATATTCGATTTCGATAATTCAACCATAGAATGTAGTTTCACGTACTTGTGTCTATTTTGTAAATCATTTATAAAACCTGCATGTATTCTCATCCCAAAAATATTAGATTTTAAAATTGGGACTATAACTCACTTTCACAGATTTTTACTTCGTCGGGAAGTAAGACTTGGCCTCTGGTTGATTCACGAACCTATAACAATATATACATATATATCAAAGTATGTTCAAAATATATTTACAACACTTTTAGTATATTTTGATGTTTTAAGTTTATTAAGTCAGCTGTCCTCGTTAGTAACCTACAACTAGTTGTCCACAGTTAGATGTACAGAAATAAACCGATAAATATTATCTTGAATCAATCCACGACCCAGTGTATACGTATTTCAGTATTGATCACAACTCAAACTATATATATTTTGGAATCAACCTCAACCCTGTATAGCTAACTCCAACATTCACATATAGAGGGTCTATGGTTGTTCCGAAATATATATAGATGTGTCGACATGATAGGTCGAAACATTGTATACGTGTCTATGGTATCTCAAGATTACATAATATACAATACAAGTTGATTAAGTTATGGTTGGAATAGATTTGTTACCAATTTTCACGTAGCTAAAATGAGAAAAATTATCCAATCTTGTTTTACCCATAACTTCTTCATTTTAAATCCGTTTTGAGTGAATAAAATTGCTATGGTTTCATATTGAACTCTATTTTATGAATCTAAACAGAAAAAGTATAGGTTTATAGTCGGAAAAATAAGTTACAAGTCGTTTTTGTAAAGGTAGTCATTTCAGTCGAAAGAACGACGTCTAGATGACCATTTTTGAAAACATACTTCCACTTTGAGTTTAACCATAATTTTTGGATATAGTTTCATGTTCATAATAAAAATCATTTTCTCAGAATAACAACTTTTAAATCAAAGTTTATCATAGTTTTTAATTAACTAACCCAAAACAGCCCGCGGTGTTACTACGACGGCGTAAATCCGGTTTTACGGTGTTTTTCGTGTTTCCAGGTTTTAAATCATTAAGTTAGCATATCATATAGATATAGAACATGTGTTTAGTTGATTTTAAAAGTCAAGTTAGAAGGATTAACTTTTGTTTGCGAACAAGTTTAGAATTAACTAAACTATGTTCTAGTGATTACAAGTTTAAACCTTCGAATAAGATAGCTTTATATGTATGAATCGAATGATGTTATGAACATCATTACTACCTTAATTTCCTTGGATAAACCTACTGGAAAAGAGAAAAATGGATTTAGCTTCAATGGATCCTTGGATGGCTCGAAGTTCTTGAAGCAGAATCATGACACGAAAACAAGTTCAAGTAAGATCATCACTTGAAATAAGATTGTTATAGTTATAGAAATTGAACCAAAGTTTGAATATGATTATTACCTTGTATTAGAATGATAACCTACTGTAAGAAACAAAAATTTCTTGAGGTTGGATGATCACCTTACAAGATTGGAAGTGAGCTAGCAAACTTGAAACTATTCTTGATTTTATGAAACTAGAACTTTTGGAATTTATGAAGAACACTTAGAAATTGAAGATAGAACTTGAGAGAGATCAATTAGATGAAGAAAATTGAAGAATGAAAGTGTTTGTAGGTGTTTTTGGTCGTTGGTGTATGGATTAGATATAAAGGATATGTAATTTTGTTTTCATGTAAATAAGTCATGAATGATTACTCATATTTTTGTAATTTTATGAGATATTTCATGCTAGTTGCCAAATGATGGTTCCCACATGTGTTAGGTGACTCACATGGGCTTCTAATAGCTGATCATTGGAGTGTATATACCAATAGTACATACATCTAAAAGCTGTGTATTGTACGAGTACGAATACGGGTGCATACGAGTAGAATTGTTGATGAAACTGAACGAGGATGTAATTGTAAGCATTTTTGTTAAGTAGAAGTATTTTGATAAGTGTATTGAAGTCTTTCAAAAGTGTATAAATACATATTAAAACACTACATGTATATACATTTTAACTGAGTCGTTAAGTCATCGTTAGTCGTTACATGTAAATGTTGTTTTGAAACCTTTAGGTTAACGATCTTGTTAAATGTTGTTAACCCAATGTTTATAATATCAAAAGAGATTTTAAATTATTATATTATCATGATATTGTGATGTACTAATATCTCTTAATATGATATATATATACATTAAATGTCGTTACAACGATAATCGTTATATATATGTCTCGTTTCAAAATCATTAAGTTAGTAGTCTTGTTTTTACATATGTAGTTCATTGTTAATATACTTAATGATATGTTTAATTATCATAATATAATGTTAACTATATATATAACCATATATATGTCATCATATAGTTTTTACAAGTTTTAACGTTCGTGAATCACCGGTCAACTTGGGTGGTCAATTGTCTATATGAAACCTATTTCAATTAATCAAGTCTTAACAAGTTTGATTGCTTAACATGTTGGAAACATTTAATCATGTAAATATCAATCTCAATTAATATATATAAACATGGAAAAGTTCGGGTCACTACAGTAATAACCTAAAAACCTCATTTCTTACCCCAATTACCGACTCCGTCACTTGTGGGAACGTTTTGTTTAATAGTTGTAGCCCGATGTTCTTTTTCTCACTTTGGTGAGAAGCGAGCATTACTAACTCGTAAACATAGCATGCTTCTTTATGTTGCATGTTAGCCGCTTTTTCTAAATCATGAAGTCCTATATTCGGATACATTGAGTCAAAATAATTTCTTAACCCGTTGGGTAAAATAGCATTTGGGTTCCCCACAATATATGCGTCAAAGTAAACACATCGTAACTTATGGGTTTCCCAATGTGATATCCCCCATCTTTCAAACGAAAGTCTCTTATAAACCAAGACATTCTTGGAACGTTCTTCGAATGTCTTACAAACTGATTTCGCCTTAAATAGTTGTGCCGAGGAATTCTGACCGACTCTGGACAAGATTTCATCAATCATGTCTCCGGGTAGGTCTCTTAAAATATTGGGTTGTCTATCCATTTTGTGTTTTTAAACTGTAAAATAGACAAGAGTTAGATTCATAAAAAAAATTACTTATTAATACAAGTAATTTTTACATATATCATAAAGCATAAGCACACTATATTACATATATTACACCACACGAATACAACTATCTTATTCCGACTCGCTCATTTCTTCTTCTTCGGTTTTGGTTCATTTTGCCAATTTTCTAGGGATATATGATGTTCCCCTAATACGAGCCGTCGTTTTCCACATTGGTTTAGAAAAACCTGGTGGTTTAGAGGTTCCCGGGTCATTGTTACAACTTAAGGGCTTCGGGGGTTGACGATACATATAAAGTTCATCGGGGTTGGAATTAGATTTCTCTATTTTTATGCCCTTTCCCTTATTATTTTCTTTTGCCTTTTTAAATTCAGTTGGGATAATTTCTATAACATCATCGGAATTCTCGTCGGAATCCGATTCATCGGAGAATTGGTAATCCTCCCAATATTTTGCTTCCTTAGCGGAAACACCATTGACCATAATTAACCTTGGTCGGTTGGTTGAGGATTTTCTTTTACTTAACCGTTTTATTATTTCCCCCATCGGTTCTATTTCCTCCTCCGGTTCCTCCTCTTCCAGTTCTGATTCTTCTTCCGGTTCCGACTCTTCTTTCGGTTCCTCTTCTGGAACTTGTGAATCAGTCCACGAATCATTCCAATTTACATTTGACTCTTCATTATTATTAGGTGAGTCAATGAGACTTGTTCTAGAGGTAGACATCTATCACACAATATCAAACATGTTAAGAGATTAATATATCACATAATATATACATGTTAATAATATATAGTTTTCAACAAAAATGTTAAGCAATCATTTTTAAAGAAAACACGGTCAAAATCCAGACTCACTAATGTATCCTAACAAACTCGATAAGACACACTAATGCAAATTTTCTGGTTCTCTAAGACCAAGCTCGGATACCAACTGAAATGTCCCATTCTTATTGATTAAAAACGTTCCATATTAATTGATTTCGTTGCGAGGTTTTAACCTCTATATGAAACGTTTTTCAAAGACTGCATTCATTTTTAAAACAAACCATAACCTTTATTTCATAAATAAAGGTTTAAAAAGCTTTACGTAGATTATCAAATAACGATAATCTAAAATATCCTGTTTACACACGACCATTAAATAATGGTTTACAATACAAATATGTTACATCGAAATCAGTTTCTTGAATGCAGTTTTTACACAATATCATACAAACATGGACTCCAAATCTTGTCCTTATTTTAGTATGCAATAGCGGAAGCTCTTAGTATTCACCTGAGAATAAACATGCTTTAAACGTCAACAAAAATGTTGGTGGGTTATAGGTTTAACCTATATATATCAAATCGTAACAATAGACCACAAGATTTCATATTTCAATACACATCCCATACATAGAGATAAAAATCATTCAATTGGTGAACACCTGGTAACCGACATTAACAAGATGCATATATAAGAATATCCCCATCATTCCGGGACACCCTTCGGATATGATATAAATTTCGAAGTACTAAAGCATCCGGTACTTTGGATGGGGCTTGTTGGGCCCAATAGATCTATCTTTAGGGTTCGTGTCAATTAGGGTGTCTGTTCCCTAATTCTTAGATTACCAGACTTAATAAAAAGGGGCATATTCGATTTCGATAATTCAACCATAGAATGTAGTTTCACGTACTTGTGTCTATTTTTTAAATCATTTATAAAACCTGCATGTATTCTCATCCCAAAAATATTAGATTTTAAAAGTGGGAATATAACTCACTTTCACAGATTTTTACTTCGTCGGGAAGTAAGACTTGGCCACTGGTTGATTCACGAACCTATAACAATATATACATATATATCAAAGTATGTTCAAAATATATTTACACCACTTTTAATATATTTTAATGTTTTAAGTTTATTAAGTCAGCTGTCCTCATTAGTAACCTACAACTAGTTGTCCACAGTTAGATGTACAGAAATAAATCGGTAAATATTATCTTGAATCAATCCACGACCCAGTGTATACGTATCTCAATATTGATCACAACTCAAACTATATATATTTTGGAATCAACCTCAACCCTGTATAGCTAACTCCAACATTCACATATAGAGTGTCTATGGTTGTTCCGAAATATATATAGATGTGTCGACATGATAGGTCGAAACATTGTATATGTGTTTATGGTATCTCAAGATTACATAATATACAATACAAGTTGATTAAGTTATGGTTGGAATAGATTTGTTACCAATTTTCACGTAGCTAAAATGAGAAAAATTATCCAATCTTGTTTTACCCATAACTTCTTCATTTTAAATCCGTTTTGAGTGAATCAAATTGCTATGGTTTCATATTGAACTCTATTTTATGAATCTAAACAGAAAAAGTATAGATTTATTGTCGGAAAAATAAGTTACAAGTCGTTTTTGTAAAGCTAGTCATTTCAGTCGAAAGAACGACGTCTAGATGACCATTTTAGAAAACATACTTCCACTTTGAGTTTAACCATAATTTTGGATATAGTTTCATGTTCATAATAAAAATAATTTTCCCAGAATAACAACTTTTAAATCAAATTTTATCATAGTTTTTAATTAACTAACCCAAAACAGCCCGCGGTGTTACTACGACGGCGTAAATCCGGTTTTACGGTGTTTTTCGTGTTTCCAGGTTTTAAATCATTAAGTTAGCATATCATATAGATATAGAACATGTGTTTAGTTGATTTTAAAAATCAAGTTAGAAGGATTAACTTTTATTTGCGAACAAGTTTAGAATTAATTAAACTATGTTCTAGTGATTACAAGTTTAAACCTTTGAATAAGATAGCTTTATATGTATGAATCGAATGATGTTATGAACATCATTACTACCTCAAGTTCCTTGGATTAACCTACTGGAAATGAGAAAAATAGATCTAGCTTCAAAGGATCCTTGGATGGCTTGAAAGTTCTTGAAGCAGAATCATGACACGAAAAGAATTTCAAGTAAGATTTCCACTCGAAATAAGATTGTTATAGTTATAGAAATTGAATTAAAGTTTGAATATGATTATTACCTTGTATTAGAAAGATAACCTACTGTAAGTAACAAAGGTTTCTTGATCTTGGATGATTACTTGGAATGGATTTAGAAAACTTGGAAGTAAACTTGCAATCTTGGAAGTATTCTTGATTTTATGAAACTAGAACTTTTGGAATTTATGAAGAACACTTAGAACTTGAAGATAGAACTTGAGAGACATCAATTAGATGAAGAAAATTGAAGAATGAAAGTGTTTGTAGGTGTTTTTGGTCGTTGGTGTATGGATTAGATATAAAGGATATGTAATTTTGTTTTCATGTAAATAAGTCATGAATGATTACTCATTTTTTTATAATTTTATGAGATATTTCATGCTAGTTGCCAAATGATGGTTCCCACATGTGTTAGGTGACTCACATGGGCTGCTAAGAGCTGATCATTGGAGTGTATATACCAATAGTACATACATCTAAAAGCTGTGTATTGTACGAGTACGAATACGGGTGCATACGAGTAGAATTGTTGATGAAACTGAACGAGGATGTAATTGTAAGCATTTTTGTTAAGTAGAAGTATTTTGATAAGTGTCTTGAAATCTTTCAAAAGTGTATGAATACATATTAAAACACTACATGTATATACAGTTTAACTGAGTCGTTAAGTCATCGTTAGTCGTTACATGTAAATGTTGTTTTGAAACCTTTAGTTTAACGATCTTGTTGAATGTTGTTAACCCATTGTTTATTATAACAAATGAGATGTTAAATTGTTATATTATCATGATATTATGATATATAATATATCTTAGTATGATATATATACAGTTAAATGCCGTTACAACGATAATCGTTACATATATGTCTCGTTTCGAAATCATTAAGTTAGTAGTCTTATTTTTACATATGTATTTCATTGTTAATACACTTAATAATATATTTACTTATAATTTAACATAATTAACCAAGTGTATCAATATCTTAATATGATTCATATGTACCTAGTAAGACGTTGTTATAACGATAATCGTTATATATATATATATATATCGTTTTCGAGTTTCTTAAATTAATAGTCTCATTTTTATGTATATAACTCATTATTAAAATACCTAATGATATACATACTTATAATAAAATCATGTTAACTATATATATAACCATATATATGTCATCGTATAGTTTTTACAAGTTTTAACGTTCGTGAATCACCGGTCAACTTGGGTGGTAAATTGTCTATATGAAACCTATTTCAATTAATCAAGTCTTAACAAGTTTGATTGCTTAACATGTTGGAAACACTTAATCATGTAAATAACAATTTCATTTAATATATATATAAACATGGAAAAGTTCGAGTCACTACAGTACCTACCCGTAAAATAAATTTCGTCCCGAAATTTTAAGCAGTTGGAGGTGTTGACGTATCTTCTGGAAATAAATGCGGGTATTTCTTCTTCATCTGATCTTCACGCTCCCAGGTGAACTCGGGTCCTCTACGAGCATTCCATCAAACCTTAACAATCGGTATCTTGTTTTGTTTAAGTCTCTTAACCTCACGATCCATTATTTCGACAGGTTCTTCAATGAATTGAAGTTTTTCATTGACTTGGATTTCGTCCAACGTAATAGTGAGATCTTCTTTAGCAAAACATTTCTTCAAATTTGAGACGTGGAAAGTGTTATGTACAGCCGCGAGTTGTTGAGGTAGCTCCAGTTGGTAAGCTACTGGTCCGACACGATCTATAATCTTGAATGGTCCAATGTACCTTGGATTTAGTTTCCCCCGTTTACCAAATCGAACAACGCCTTTCCAAGGTGAAACCTTAAGCATGACCATTTCTCTAATTTCAAACTCTATATCTTTTCTTTTACTGTTCGCGTAGCTCTTTTGTCGACTCTGGGCGGTTTTAAATCTTTGTTGAATTTGGATGATTTTCTCGGTAGTTTCTTGTATTATCTCCGGACCCGTAATCTGTCTATCCCCCACTTCACTCCAACAAATCGGAGACCTGCACTTTTTAACATAAAGTGCTTCAAACGGCGCCATCTCAATGCTTGAATGGTAGCTGTTGTTGTAGGAAAATTCTGCTAACGGTAGATGTCGATCCCAACTGTTTCCGAAATCAATAACACAAGCTCGTAGCATGTCTTCAAGCGTTTGTATCATCCTTTCGCTCTGCCCATCAGTTTGTGGATGATAGGCAGTACTCATGTCTAGACGAGTTCCCAATGCTTGCTGTAATGTCTGCCAGAATCTTGAAATAAATCTACCATCCCTATCAGAGATAATAGAGATTGGTATTCCATGTCTGGAGACGACTTCCTTCAAATACAGTCGTGCTAACTTCTCCATCTTGTCATCTTCTCTTATTGGAAGGAAGTGTGCTGACTTGGTGAGACGATCAACTATTACCCAAATAGTATCATAACCACTTGTAGTCCTTGGCAATTTAGTAATGAAATCCATGGTAATGTTTTCCCATTTCCATTCCGGGATTTCAGGTTGTTGTAGTAGACCTGATGGTTTCTGATGTTCAGCTTTGACCTTAGAACACGTCAAACATTCTCCTACATATTTAGCAATATCGGCTTTCATACCTGGCCACCAAAAATGTTTCTTGAGATCCTTGTACATCTTCCCCGTTCCAGGATGTATTGAGTATCTGGTTTTATGAGCTTCTCTACGTACCATTTCTCTTATATCTCCAAATTTTGGTACCCAAATTCTTTCAGCCCTATACCGGGTTCCGTCTTCCCGAATATTAAGATGCTTCTCCGATCCTTTGGGTATTTCATCCTTTAAATTTCCCTCTTTTAAAACTCCTTGTTGCGCCTCCTTTATTTGAGTAGTAAGGTTAGTGTGAATCATTATATTCATAGATTTTACTCGAATGGGTTCTCTGTCCTTTTTGCTCAAGGCGTCGGCTACCACATTTGCCTTCCCCGGGTGGTAACAAATCTCAAATTCATAATCATTCAACAATTCAATCCACCTACGCTGCCTCATGTTCAGTTGTTTCTGATTAAATATGTATTGAAGACTTTTGTGGTCGGTATATATAATACTTTTGACCCATATAAGTAGTGCCTCCAAGTCTTTAATGCAAAAACAACCGCGCCTAATTCCAAATCATGCATCGTATAATTTTGCTTGTGAATCTTCAAATGTCTAGACGCATAAGCAATCACCTTCGTCCGTTGCATTAATACACAACCGAGACCTTGCTTTGATGCGTCACAATAATTCATAAAATCATCATTCCCTTCAGGCAATGACAATATAGGTGCCGTAGTTAGCTTTTTCTTCAATAATTGAAATGCCTTCTCTTGTTCATCCTTCCATTCAAATTTCTTCCCTTTATGCGTTAATGCAGTCAAGGGTTTTGCTATTTTGGAGAAATCTTGGATGAATCTTCTGTAGTAACCAGCCAATCCTAAAAATTGACGTATATGCTTCGGAGTTTTTGGGGTTTCCCACTTTTCAACGGTTTCGTTCTTTGTCGGGTCCACCTGGATACCTTCTTTGTTCACTATGTGACCGAGGAATTGAACTTCTTCCAACCAAAATGCACACTTTGAAAACTTAGCGTACAGTTTTTCTTTCCTCAATACTTCTAGCACTTTTCTCAAATGTTCTTCGTGCTCTTGATCATTCTTTGAGTAAATAAGTATGTCATTGATGAAAACAATGAGAAACTTGTCAAGATATGGCCCACACACTCGGTTCATAAGGTCCATGAACACAGCTGGTGCGTTAGTCAATCCAAACGGCATAACCATAAACTCGTAATGACCATAACGCGTCCTAAAAGTAGTTTTTGGAATATCATCATCCTTTACTCGCATTTGATGATATCCAGAACGTAAATCGATCTTCGAATAAACCGACGAGCCTTGTAGTTGATCAAATAAGTCGTCAATTCTCGGCAGTGGATAACGGTTTTTGATGGTAAGTTTGTTCAACTCTCTGTAGTCAATACACAACCTAAATGTACCATCCTTCTTCTTGACAAACAAAACAGGAGCTCCCCATGGTGATGTGCTTGGTCGAATGAAACCACGTTCTAATAGTTCTTGCAGTTGGCTTTGTAGTTCTTTCATCTCGCTGGGTGCGAGCCTATAAGGAGCATGGGCTATCGGTACAGCTCCTGGTACAAGATCTATTTGAAATTCAACAGATCGATGTGGAGGTAGTCCCGGTAATTCTTTCGAAAATACATCGGGAAATTCTTTTGTTACGGGAACATCATTGATGCTCTTTTCTTCAGTTTGTACTTTCTCGACGTGTGCTAGAACATCATAGCAACCTTTTCTTATTAGTTTTTGTGCCTTCAAATTACTAATAAGATGTAGCTTCATGTTGGCCTTTTCTCCGTACACCATTAAGGGTTCTCCTTCTTCTCGTACAATGCGAATTGCATTTTTATAACATACGATCTCTGCTTTCACCTTCTTCAGCAAGTCCATGCCAACTATTACATCAAAACTCCCTAACTCTACTGGTATCAAATCAATCTTAAATATTTTGCTACCCAGTTTAATTCCTTGATTCCGGCATATATTATCTGCTGAAATTAATTTACCGTTTGCTAATTCGAGTAAAAATTTACTATCCAACGGCGTCAATGGACAACTTAATTTAGCACAAAAATCTCTACTCATATAGCTTCTATCCGCACCCGAATCAAATAAAACGTAAGAAGATTTATTGTCAATAAGAAATGTACCCGTAACAAGCTCCGGGTCTTCCTGTGCCTCTGCCGCATTAATATTGAAAACTCTTCCGCGGCCTTGTCCATTCGTGTTCTCCTGGTTCGGGCAATTTCTAATAATGTGGCCCGGTTTTCCACATTTATAACAAACTACATTGGCATAACTTGCTCCGACACTACTTGCTCCGCCATTACTCGTTCCGACACCATTTGTTCCTTTCGTTCTGTTAACCCCTGGTCCGTAGACCTCATACTTCGTCGCGCTATGACCATTTCTTTTACACTTGTTGCAAAATTTGGTGCAGAACCCCGAGTGATACTTTTCACACCTTTGGCATAGCTGCTTCTGATTGTTGTTGTTGTTGCGGTTGTTATTGTTATTGGGATGATTGTTGTAGTTGCTGTTGTTGTTGTTGTTGTTGTTGTTGTTGTTGTTGTTGTTGTTGGGCCGTTTGTTGTAGTTGCGATTGATGTTGCGATTGTTGGGATAATTGTTGTGATTATTATTTTAATTGCTGTTGTTGTTGTATTGGTGATTCTTATCACCGTTTTCCTCCCACTTTCTTTTGACTTGCTTCACATTGGCCTCTTCAGCCGTCTGTTCTTTAATTCTTTCCTCAATCTGGTTCACTAGTTTGTGAGCCATTCTACATGCCTGTTGTATGGAGGCGGGCTCGTGTGAACTTATATCTTCTTGGATTATTTCCGGTAATCCTTTCACAAACGCGTCGATCTTCTCTTCCTCATCTTCGAACGCTCCCGGACACAATAGGCACAATTCTGTGAATCGTCTTTCATACGTGGTAATATCAAATCCTTGGGTTCGTAACCCTCTAAGTTCTGTCTTGAGCTTATTGACCTCGGTTCTGGGATGGTACTTCTCGTTCATCAAGTGCTTGAATTCTGACCACGGTAGTGCGTACGCATCATCTTGTCCCACTTGCTCTAGATAGGTATTCCACCATGTTAACGCAGAACCTGTGAAGGTATGCGTAGCGTACTTCACTTTGTCCTCTTCAGTACACTTACTTATGGCAAACACCGATTCGACCTTCTCAGTCCACCGTTTCAATCCGATCGGTCCTTCGGTTCCATCAAATTCCAAAGGTTTGCAGGCAGTGAATTCTTCGTAGGTGCATCTTACATGATTTCCTGTACTGCTAGATCCAAGGTTATTGTTGGTATGTAGCGCAGCCTGTACTGCGGCTATGTTTGAAGCTAGAAAAGTACGGAATTCCTCTTCATTCATATTCACGGTGTGTCGAGTAGTCGGTGCCATTTCCTTCAAAATAGTCAAATGGAACAAGTTAATCATACAGAATATTAAGAGTAGTTAATAGTATTTCGTAGCATAATATGAACTCATTTATAAAAGCTTTTTCTTCATATTAGCGTTTTATAAGTTTAAATTCGGGTAGTACCTACCCGTTAAGTTCATACTTAGTAGCTAATATACAATTCAACTACTACAATTCTATATGAAAAACTGATTATAATAATATTTCGAGTTCAAATTTTATATAATATTTTACAAACTTACAATACCGCTTATTTTACATAAAGCATGAAATATAGCACACAATAACTTTGATACAAGATAGTTGTGAAAATAATTCTAGCTAGTACACAAGTCGTTCAGCAAAGGCAATAAAGACACATAATTCATACCTCCAGAAATAAGTCATGCATTCTGGTTTTACTAGGACTACTTCCCATCCTTGGTCTTGTGGAACATAACCGTTATGGCCGTTGATAAGATAGTGTGTTGTAACGTCGTCAAAGGGACGAGGGTTACGTAATGACCAACAGTCTCGTAATAACCTAAAAACCTCATTTCTTACCCCAATTACAGACTCCGTCACTTGTGGGAACGTTTTGTTTAATAGTTGTAGCCCGATGTTCTTTTTCTCACTTTGGTGAGAAGCGAGCATTACTAACCCGTAAACATAGCATGCTTCTTTATGTTGCATGTTAGCCGCTTTTTCTAAATCATGAAGTCCTATATTCGGATACATTGAGTCAAAATAATTTCTTAACCCGTTGCGTAAAATAGCATTTGGGTTCGCCGCAATATATGCGTGAAAGTAAACACATCGTAACTTATGGGTTTCCCAATGTGATATCCACCATCTTTCAAACGAAAGTCTCTTATAAACCAAGACATTCTTGGAACGTTCTTCGAATGTCTTACAAACTGATTTCGCCTTAAATAGTTGTGCCGAGGAATTCTGACCGACTCTAGACAAGATTTCATCAATCATGTCTCCGGGTAGGTCTCTTAAAATATTGGGTTGTCTATCCATTTTGTGTTTTTAAACTGTAAAATAGACAAGAGTTAGATTCATAAAAAAATTACTTATTAATACAAGCAATTTTTACATATATCATAAAGCATAAGCACACTATATTACATATATTACACCACACGAATACAACTATCTAATTCCGACTCGCTCGTTTCTTCTTCTTCGGTTTTGGTTCGTTTTGCCAAGTTTCTAGGGATATATAATGTTCCCCTAATACGAGCCGTCGTTTTCCACATTGGTTTAGAAAAACCTGGTGGTTTAGAGGTTCCCGGGTCATTGTTACAACTTAAGGGCTTCGGGGGTTGACGATACATATAAAGTTCATCGGGGTTGGAATTAGATTTCTCTATTTTTATGCCCTTTCCCTTATTATTTTCTTTTGCCTTTTTAAATTCAGTTGGGGTAATTTCTATAACATCATCGGAATTCTCGTCGGAATCCGATTCATCGGAGAATTGGTAATCCTCCCAATATTTTGCTTCCTTGGCGGAAACACCATTGACCATAATTAACCTTGGTCGGTTGGTTGAGGATTTTCTTTTACTTAACCATTTTATTATTTCCCCCACCGGTTCTATTTCCTCCTCCGGTTCCTCCTCTTCCGGTTCTGATTCTTCTTCCAGTTCCGACTCTTCTTCCGGTTCCTCTTCGGGAACTTGTGAATCAGTCCACGAATCATTCCAATTTACATTTGACTCTTCATTATTATTAGGTGAGTCAATGGGACTTGTTCTAGAGGTAGACATCTATCACACAATATCAAACATGTTAAGAGATTAATATATCACATAATATATACATGTTAATAATATATAGTTTCCAACAAAAATGTTAAGCAATCATTTTTAAAGAAAACACGATCGAAGTCCAGACTCACTAATGCATCCTAACAAACTCGATAAGACACACTAATGCAAATTTTCTGGTTCTCTAAGACCAACGCTCGGATACCAACTGAAATGTCCCGTTCTTATTGATTAAAAACGTTCCATATTAATTGATTTCGTTGCGAGGTTTTGACCTCTATATGAGACGTTTTTCAAAGACTGCATTCATTTTTAAAACAAACCATAACCTTTATTTCATAAATAAAGGTTTAAAAAGCTTTACGTAGATTATCAAATAATGATAATCTAAAATATCCTGTTTACACACGACCATTACATAATGGTTTACAATACAAATATGTTACATCGAAATCAGTTTCTTGAATGCAGTTTTTACACAATATCATACAAACATGGACTCCAAATCTTGTCCTTATTTTAGTATGCAACAGCGGAAGCTCTTAGTATTCACCTGAGAATAAACATGCTTTAAACGTCAACAAAAATGTTGGTGGGTTATAGGTTTAACCTATATATATCAAATCATAACAATAGACCACAAGATTTCATATTTCAATACACATCCCATACATAGAGATAAAAATCATTCATATGGTGGACACCTGGTAACCGACATTAACAAGATGCATATATAAGAATATCCCCATCATTCCGGGACACCCTTCGGATATGATATAAATTTCGAAGTACTAAAGCATCCGGTACTTTGGATGGGGCTTGTTGGGCCCAATAGATCTATCTTTAGGATTCGCGTCAATTAGGTTGTCTGTTCCCTAATTCTTAGATTACCAGACTTAATAAAAAGGGGCATGTTCGATTTCGATAATTCAACCATAGAATGTAGTTTCATGTACTTGTGTCTATTTTGTAAATCATTTATAAAACCTGCATGTATTCTCATCCCAAAAATATTAGATTTTAAAAGTGGGACTATAACTCACTTTCACAGAATTTTACTTCGTCGGGAAGCAAGAATTGGCCACTAGTTGATTCACGAACCTATAACAATATATACATATATATCAAAGTATGTTCAAAATATATTTACAACACTTTTAATATATTTTGATGTTTTAAGTTTATTAAGTCAGCTGTCCTCGTTAGTAACCTACAACTAGTTGTCCACATTTAGATGTACAGAAATAAATCGATAAATATTATCTTGAATTAATCCACGACCCAGTGTATACGTATCTCAGTATTGATCACAACTCAAACTATATATATTTTGGAATCAACCTCAACCCTGTATAGCTAACTCCAACATTCACATATAGAGTGTCTATGGTTGTTCCGAAATATATATAGATGTGTCGACATGATAGGTCGAAACATTGTATACGTGTCTATGGTATCTCAAGATTACATAATATATAATACAAGTTGATTAAGTTATGGTTGGAATAGATTTGTTACCAATTTTCACGTAGCTAAAATGCTAAAAAATATCCAATCTTGTTTTACCCATAACTTCTTCATTTTAAATCCGTTTTGAGTGAATCAAATTGCTATGGTTTCATATTGAACTCTATTTTATGAATCTAAACAGAAAAAGTATAGGTTTATAGTCAGAAAAATAAGTTACAAGTCATTTTTATAAAGGTAGTCATTTCAGTCTAAAGAACGACGTCTAGATGACCATTTTAGAAAACATACTTCCACTTTGAGTTTAACCATAATTTTTGGATATAGTTTCATGTTCATAATAAAAATAATTTTCCCAGAATAACAACTTTTAAATCAAAGTTTATCATAGTTTTTAATTAACTAACCCAAAACAGCCCGCGGTGTTACTACGACGGCGTAAATCCGGTTTTACGGTGTTTTTCGTGTTTCCAGGTTTTAAATCATTAAGTTAGCATATCATATAGATATAGAACATGTGTTTAGTTGATTTTAAAAGTCAAGTTAGAAGGATTAACTTTTATTTGCGAACAAGTTTAGAATTAACTAAACTATGTTCTAGTAATTACAAGTTTAAATCTTTGAATAAGATAGCTTTATATGTATGAATCGAATGATGTTATGAACATCATTACTACCTCAAGTTCCTTGGATAAATCTACTTGAAATTAGAAAAATAGATCTAGCTTCAAAGGATCTTTGGATGGCTTGAAAGTTCTTGAAGCAGAATCATGACACGAAAACAATTTCAAGTAAGATTTCCACTCGAAATAAGATTGTTATAGTTATAGAAATTGAATTAAAGTTTGAATATGATTATTACCTTGTATTAGAAAGATAACCTACTGTAAGTAACAAAGGTTTCTTGATCTTGGATGATTACTTGGAATGGATTTAGAAAACTTGGAAGTAAACTTGCATTCTTGGAAGTATTCTTGATTTTATGAAACTAGAACTTTTGAAATTTATGAAGAACACTTAGAACTTGAAGATATAACTTGAGAGAGATCAATTAGATGAATAAAATTGAAGAATGAAAGTGTTTTAGGTGTTTTTGGTCGTTGGTGTATGGATTAGATATAAAGGATATATAATTTTGTTTTCATGTAAATAAGTCATGAATGATTACTCATATTTTTGTAATTTTATGAGATATTTCATGCTAGTTGACAAATGATGGTTCCCACATGTGTTAGGTGACTCAAATGGGCTGCTAAGAGCTAATCATTGGAGTGTATA